>NC_138549.1:135340708-135660708 GCF_964273705.1 Natrix helvetica
GTTTCCTTATTGTTTCTATGAAGTGGAGTGAGTTTTGTACGTGTGAGGTGATGGATTCTGTGTAAGGCTGAAGTTGTTTGGCAAGAAATTTTGGCTCACCTCTACAGAATCAGACCCAGAACAACACAGGACACAACTACCAATCACCCTCACCAGACTCAAACCCAAACCCATCCCATAGACCAAATGCAACCACCATCCAGAAGCCAAACCACAGCAGCATCACCAACTGCTGCACCCCCCTCCGACCCCCACACAAAGCAAACTGACACACGCCATGAACACATGGCCAGACCGCAAACTCGGAGCCAAACCAAAGCCCAAGATGCTACACCTCAGCCATCTGCTCAGGACATTACATCACAGAACTCAGGAGGTTACAACACAAAGGCTCAGGATGTTACAATGCAGCCAACCCCCCAGGAGGTTGCAGCACAGGACTCAGGATATCACTACAATAGAGCTCAGGATGTCATCACACAGCCCATTACCCAGGTTGTTACAACACAAAAGAACAATAGGCACACAGCCATTACCTCAGCCACACAGGATATTACAAAACAGCCAACTAATCTGCAAACATCAACTCCATCAACTAATCAAGATGTTACAACACAGCCAACCAATCCACTTACACCAACAAGGCCAACACTCCACACACACACACCCCACCAATATTTATAGAGGGACGGCAGCTCCAATCATGCTTTGCTCGCACAGGCACAAAGCTGAAGGCACCAGCTTGAAGATGACAAGTGGGACCTCGTCGAAACGTCGCCAAGACAATCTCAATCTTACACGGGAAAAGACCCGAATATGCCATAACCTGCATACACACACACACACACACACACACACACACACACACGAAAAAGGCAAGTGTTCCACATCTGCAATGTGCATTACATTAAAAAAAAATCAGCATTACAAAGATTTCATCTCTGCTGAGGACCAATAATTGAACTAAGGACTTACACTAATTTCTCTTTCTGCTCAGGTAGAGAAGATAAGAAAGGCCATCAGTTTAGAATTGAAATCCCTGATGGGGATCCAGGATCTAAAGGTGAGATCTGGACCAATGGAGTCTTGATTATTTACTGTTATGTCCTGTAGCTCAAACCTACATTGGTACGACCAGGTAGGACCTAATATGCTGCAGTAGCAAAGCATGCACAGCTTCAGTTGGGTTTTTCTCTTTTGAAAAAAGAAATCCTTCAGTTACTAAGATCCAGCCATCATACCAGCCTTTACTGTAATTTTAAAGTACATACTCGCCCTAAACATTCAGAAACCAGGATGAACACACATGAACAATGAAAATACAGCGGAACTTTGGGAAAGGTGTATTTATTATAACAATGTACTAAAGGTTCTTCACATCTTCTCTGCCAGCACCTCCTCAAGGGTAGTCCTCACTTAACTGTGGTAATTGGGACTGGGAATTCAGTCGCTAAGTGACACTGTTCTTTAATTTGATGCCGTGTGACCGTGCCAATTAACAATGGCTGTTGCGGCAATCCCAGTTGCTGCTGTTAAGCAAATCCCACATAGTCACAGCATCCCACCATCCGGTGATTGCCATTTGCAACCTCTTACCAGCTTCTATATGACTTTGTTTGTTGGAAGCTGGCAGTGAAGCTCACAAATGGTGATCACATTGCAGGATGCCATAACATCCTAATTGCAAGCTAGTTGCCAGGTGCCCCAATTATGATCATATGACTGCAAGTTGGGATGGTTAGAACATCTAGAACTCATTCAGCACCATGGAGTGAGATGTCATTCAACAAAGGCTACTTGTATGCTTCACAGTTTGGGAAACCGACATGTCATGAAAGGAAAAAGCCCCTTGCTAAGACCATCTATCACTCTGGAGTTCTATAACTCCGTAACTCCTAAATCCTAGCTAGAATTCTTCTATGTTTCTGCACCTCAGGTGGGCTCTGTGGAGGAATTCCAGGGTCAGGAGCGGCGTGTGGTGCTCATTTCAACAGTACGCAGCAGCAGCAATTACTTTGGAATAGATGAAGAGTTCAACCTTGGTTTCCTCAATAATCCCAAGGTACCACACCGATTTGTCACAAGCTATAATCTTTCGCACATCCGGGGCTGATTGGCTTTTTTTATGGGACCAAAAAAGTCCAGAAACATATCCTCCCAAATGACTCTTCCTTTTGGGGGGCCGTTAGAGAAACTATAAAACAACGTAATTTGTTTTCTGTTTTGTACATGCCCAGACTTGCCTAGTAAATTTATTGTTTATAAATTAACGTGTGAATCGAGCCACTTCTAATTATTTAAGAAACCTCGGATAAATAAAACACAGGTTAGTATATTCTGTTTACATTTCACATATCTCCATATCATATTTCTATAGCCTAGAAATATAGGAAAAATTCCAGGAAAGGATAATTAACATTATCTAATGGTTCTGATGCTCAAAACCATTTATATATAAGACTGCTAAGACTACTATAAATATCTCTTTTAGAGCAGGACTGTATGTGCTTTACACAGGGATTTCATCAGTTGACATTTTTACAACTTTCTTTAAACACCTTTATGGTACAAGCAAAGTTTGATTTATCTTACCAAAGCATTTTAGAACAAAAGCTAATATAGCCTGAAGCTTTGCAAAGTATGAGTTTCTTAACTCTTCTGTACCACCAGGTGGTGATCCTTAGTTAAGTTCAAGACTACTTTTTATTCTCTTTGTCTTGATTCACAGCAACTATAAGGGTAAGTCCCTGCAATTTTCTTAGCAACCGTTTTAGAAGTGCAGACAGACCTCAAATTACAAACATTTGGGAACAGAAAATTTGGTAACTCAGCCAAACAGTCATTAAGTGAGATATCATTTGACTGCTTCACTCAACAACCACAATTTTGACTCTCCCAGTTGTGATCATTAAGGGGTGAAGGTGGTCCTAGATGGCCCGGAACAAGCTGTAGGATCCACTTGTGTACAGAAACCTGCCATGATTTGGAAGGCCTCGGCTGGCTACAGGACCCACTGGCATGTGGGTTCCTGCTGTAACTCTGGATGCCATGGCCTGCTCCCCATCAAACCAAACCTGTGAGAACTTGATTGCAGATCTCACCAGTCTGTGGAAAATTGCTGCAGACAGATAGGCCCAGGCCTTCCCCTCACCTCACTATGCCTGGGGTGCCTTGATTGGTCACCAGGCCCAGCAGTGTATGTAAATTGTTTCACTTACACCTTTGTGTTTTTCTGCAGCTGTAACAGGCATCCTTCCTACAGATGCCACCTTGCAGCATTCTACAAGTGGGCACCATTGTATTGTCAGGATCGTTCAGAAGGCTCCCCTCCCCCAAATTATGCATGCTGAATGGCATAAATGGCCCTTGCCTGCAGAATGGCATGAGGCGGCCTCTGTAAGAAAATCATACCTCACATCGGCTAGGTGTGTCAGTCAGCAGCTGCAGGAAAACACAAAGGTAGTGGAGCAATTTATATGCACTACTCAGCTCTGGAACGGGCCAAAACATTCCAGGCATGGTGATTAGATCACAAGTCCCTTTGTTCAGCACTACTGTAATTTCACTTTTTGGTCGCTGAACAGTCGTTAAACTGGTGTAAAGTCACCCTGTTTGCTTTGTCCAAAAGTGGGACTAAAACTCTGTTTTCTCCATTCTTAGTTCAGTTTCTTAACCACGGCTAAGGAAAAGCAAACATCACTAATTTGGGAATGAAATCCCTGTTTGTAGTAGTTTTGTGTTAGATAAAGCTATTTCTTAGAATATCCAGAAGATTCAGTTAGGAGATGGAAGTTAAGGAATCATCTTTAAGTGTCAATTATGAAATCTGTATCTCATACTTGAATGTGAGGAGTATGGAGAATTCTTTACCAGTGATCTAAGTTGTTAACTTTATTTCTTTTTGTGTCACTCCTCCTTTTCATTTTCAGCGCCTGAATGTGTCTCTTACAAGAGCTAAGGCATTGTTGATCGTTGTAGGAAACCCAACTACACTAAGCAGGGATCCATACTGGAAGGGGTAAGTGTTGGACTCCTTAATCCTAATGTCTTTGCCCAGCTAGAAAAATTATTTGTCCTCCTACAGTGAATCAGAGGAGCAACTGAATAAGCAGCGCTAGATATTCTTTTGAGATTTCCAGGTGAAGAATTGCTAAGTTACAGGGCCTGGTGCTACCTGAAAAGAAGGAATCAATCTTTCATCTAGATTTTATACTTCTATGGCATGAAAGTACTACATAGCCCAGTATTATTTATTCCTACAGTCTTCAGCTTGAGAAGTCTCATAAGGCCTGTAATGAGTGGCTTATTTGCCATTTGGAATCTGATATAGTTGATTTGTGACTGCCTCAGTGACCCTGCCGCTTTGGTAAGTCTGAAAAGATTCTCAGTCATGGTTGTCCCAAAGGTGCTTTTTCAGGAGGCAACTAGACTTTCTTGTTATTTTTTTGAAGACATTTCACTTCTCTTCCAAGAAGCTTCTTCAGCTCTGACAGGATAGTGGGGAACGGAAGGATTTATATTCCCTGCAGACAAGCTGGTCACTTGCATCCTTTTAGAGGGTCACTGAAGCACTTGGAGGTTTATCTGTGTCTCAGGGTCACTTGAGTAGTGCTCCTGGTTCCTGTAGTCTGCAATTTCCCCCCCTCTGGAAATCCATTCCTACTCCCACACTGTTGAAAGGGTGTTCATCCCAAATTATGCAGCCAAAAGTCTGCAGAGACTCTCAGCCCTCCAGACCATGGCCGTCCCAAAGGTGCACCCCTCAAAAGCCAACTGGACTTTTCTGTCCCTTCCCTGAAAACTCCTCACCTCTCATCCAAGAAGCCTCCCCAGCTCCAACAGGACAGTGGGGAATGGAAGGATTCACATTCCCCGCAGGCAGCTGGTCACCTGAGCAGTGCTCCCAGTTCCTCCCAGTCCACGATTTTCCTTTTCTCTTCTGTAAATCCATTCCCACTCCCACACCATTGAAAGGGTGCTCATCCCAAACTGTGTAGCTGAAAGTCTGTAGATTCTCAGTCACCCAAAGCATGGTTGTCCTCAAGGTGCCCCTTCAGGAGGCAACTGAACTTTCCTGTTTGTAGAGATTCTTCAAAGAAAAACAGTTGCAGTTGCCTCCTGAGGGGGCACCTTTGGGACCGCCACTTCTGTAAGTGCTTCGCAAAAGTGTGAGTTGTTTTAAGTCCAAATGTATCTTGTTTTCCCATTCCCAATGCTGATCTGCCTTAATTGCATTAGTACTTCAACTATGTCCACAGGTTTCTTGACTACTGCAAAGAGAATAAAGCTTGGAAGGGATATAAACACAGTACAGTAGAGGATGGGTTGCCAATAGCAGAACTGTCTTCTCTGAACATAAATGATCAGCCAGCAGGTAAGGAAAGGACTGCAGTGTTGAAGGCATCCTTTAATTGGTAGGCATTCTTTGGATGTTTGGAAGAGAGCCAGTTTAATCCTTTCATTCTCAGAGCAGTGGGGGGATAAGAAGGGAGAGTCAGCCCACAAATTAAGAAAAAATGAGGCTAAGCCATACAACCTTTAAGTTGAAGGAAGCCAAAAGCAAGAATTGGGAAATGTTCTGCCCATGAAATAAGCATTTAACAGTCCTCTTAAACGCAGGCCAGATTATATTGGGTCACGAGTCAATGTTCTAATTCCTCAGTTGCTCCTCAATTGTACAAGAATTATAACCAACCCACTTTGAGGTGTCCAGAATGCATGAAGCAAGAATTTTGGGGGTATTCATCTCAGAGGAATGAACTATAGAAACAACATACCAACTTTTTGGCTTGCAAAATGGGAGGGTATGGACCAATTGGAGATTAGAGTTGGCAATTGTGCCCATACTGTGTGGTGTAGGGGAGGTAATATTTTTGTTAGCCCTAGAGTTATCTTTGCTCGGAAGCCAGAACACTGGCTAAATGATGATTTTTCAACTTCCCTGTGGGCTGGTGATAGCATTGATGGCTCATAGGTTAGCGTGATTTGATTAGATTATGCTGGTTCTCAACATTCCATGATCAGCAGGCAGTTCTCGTGACTTGCCTCAAGTGTTTTAGAGAGATGGGGAAATGGAATGTCATTGTTTAAGGGATGACGTTCTTTTATAAGCACTATGTAGACTGAAAACTGATTTCCAGCCAAAATCCAACTCACTTGCCATCTTTGACTTTTCTACATTGAAGCTTTGTGCATCTTGGAGAGCAAGAGTTAAGCGCACCCCTTTAAATGTTCAGAAAGTCTGCCTGGTCAGTGCAAGGACAGTGAATAGATTTCCTTCTCCTTTCTATCTGCCTACTTGCCTCTTCACCTAGTTACCTTCCCTGCAGGTAACAGCTTACAAGAGACAAGTTACATCCAGCAGCAAGTGGAGCCACAATGGAGATATGAACATTGAAATTAGTGCTGTTTTAAAAATGATCCTGGTGAACACAGCCTTCTTGAAAATTTCTGCAGGATTGACAGACCAGACAAGTAGCTAAATTTAATTTGATCTTCATACCTGCTATTTCTCAGGAGTAAATATCAGGGTTCCCAAAATTCTGCTTTAAAAAATGAATCATGCAGTAGAAATTCATGTGCGGTTACCACTAGTGACCAAATTAATTATATATTCTTTCATGAGTGCCTGCACATTTGTAATGTTGGAGGAACGGTAATTGAAATATGTTTTGATATTTCAAACAGTGATTACATTTCAGTATCAAGAGATACTGTAGAGATTAGTAGAGATTATGAAGACTTTTGGGGAGAGGATAGGATAAAGGAAAGGAGAAACTTACTAAAACCTTGTTAAGTTTCAAGACTTAGATTTTACCTAATCAGTTTTTGTACTAAATTTATTAAAATATATTATAAGATTTAATTATATGCATCATGATTCTGTATTAGTTGTAAAATTCTCTCGTTTCATCTTTCTCCTTTTCGAGTGGAGGGGATAGCAAGGAGCAGGGTTTTTTAAAAAATCATTTTCTGCTTATATCCTGTTGGGATATTGTACTGAAGACAAAACACAAGCCAGTGTCCTGACAGAAATGCAATAGAGAAGACTAACCACAATAGAGACTCATTCCTCCCAGGCATTCATATGAACATTTTGGCAGCCTTTCAGGTTATGGAAGGAGACTGGCAAATACATTGGCTTCTAGTCCAGCTTCATACGTTACAGAATTCCAAAAATCTACCTTCTATTATTTGTAAAAACATAAAAGCTGTGAAAATCCATACAAGTCCCAAATTACAGAATTAGTATAAAACAGCAAGTATAGAATTAAGTCATATAAACTGTTATCCCTGTACCCAAATGAAGGGGGAGGGGGGGAGAATGGGGGAGGGGAGTTTTAAAACCCCTATCTTAAAGCAAGGGCCTTCAAACATGGCATCTTGAAGACTTGTGGACTTCGACTCCCAGAATTTCCTAGCCAGCATCATATGGAGCATGACAGATGCTCACTCTTCTGAGGGCCCAGCCTGAATCAATCAAAACCACAATATGGGGGAAGGATTTATTTTTCCCCTTATTATCAGAATGCCGACATTGAGTTTTTATCTACTTTTGGTTAGCCAAGTTGAATATACAAGATTCAAAAAACTATAATAGATTGAATGGGAGAGGAGGCAATGTTGCCCATTCTCTGTTTCCTCCTCCTGCCTGGCATTACACAGATGTGTTGAATTTAGATTAACCTTCCCCCATGTGGTTCTGGGTGTGATTGAGAAATAATCTTTCTGACCTCTTAGACAGTGATGGAATTTATTTTTCATTTGAAAGATGCCTTGGCTTCTGACTCAATTTCTTTCATTCTGGTGTTATAAAGTATGGGACATTTTCAGCTTTTGGAACAGCACTAGGTAGAGAATTATTTAAGCACAAGACTTAGTTTAGTTCAGAAGCACATAATTTTTACCCCTAGATTAACCAATAGAAAAGCACTAATCGTCTGCAGTCACATTGTCTCAAAGGAACAATACTATCCTTCATTATATTAGATCATTTGTTATTCCTGTATGTTTAAAAGGTGGTCCTGTGCATTGTACCACTGGTGATGGTTATTCAGTAGGTCCTCAGAGATCTGCATGATTAGGGAGCAGCTGGCACCATGCGCCAACCGCAACAGTAGTGTTTGGCTCTTTGCCATCTTATGAGGTAAACAGAAAATGAAGAATGCTGGTGTCTTACTCTGTTCCTGGTACAGCTGTGCTTACAAAGACATCATAATATATCCACTACTTGGGTAGATGCTGTGATGTTTAAGACACTCAAGTTTCTAAGAAAAACTTATTTTTTCGACACAACAATCTGTTGCTATAGCCATTGGCTGGTCAGGTGCATTTCATTCTCATGGAATTTCTGAGGTTTTTGGAGTGATTATTAAAATTGATGTTACATTTACTCAATGAAATACAAACACTCCATCATTTGCTTCATTCCACTTTTTGGGGAGGGAGGGGGGGGAATCTACAATCTATGTTTGAAAAGGTCCAGATGGAATGTGTCTTCCAGCCTTAAACTTTATACTGAATATTTCATTCCCTTCAGGTTCACTTTCAATTACATTTGTCTTTCTGTTGTTTCGTGGCATTTAAAAATCCCCTCCAAAGCAGTAAAAAGAAAATGCACATTTATCTAACCTTAGCGAAAAATACAGTTCAGTTGATCACTACATGAAAACACTATCTAGTCCCTTCAGTGCATTTTTTGAAAGTCAAAACACATTATTCAAAGGTTATTCCTTTCAGTATTTAGAGCGACAATGATGGTTCCTTTCACCACTTGCTATTCTATAGTAGAAGGGGAAGCCAACTCTGCCCAACCTTAATCCAGTTGGCAGGACTTCAAGGTCAAAGAAAAAAAGACAAACCATATAAAATCAAATTAATTTAATAAGGAGCTGAGAATATAGTATTGTCAAAACACAAGCCAGTGTCCCTCAGACAGAAGTGCAATAGAGAACACAAATTCCAATAGAGGCTGATTCCTCCCCAGACATTCATATGAACATTTTGGCAGCCCCTTGCCTTTCAGGTTATGGAGAGAGACTGGCAAATACATGAGCTTGTAATCCAGCTTCCTATGTTTCAGAATTCCAGATGTCTACCTTCTGCTATTTGTGAAAACATACACCTGTGAAAATCCATACAAGCACCAAATTATAGAATTAGTATAAAAGAGCAAGAATATAGAATTAAGTCATATAAACTGTCGGCCCTATACCCAAATCATTACAAAAAGGATTCAAATGATTTCTCTTGACTTCCCAAACATATAAAATTATGGTATAGCCCAAGGAAAGACCTAAAGTCCACTGCTGTGGAGTACCCTGGGTGGCCTTTTCTGTACAGAAGAATGGAGGCTGAAATCATCCAACTATCATATTAAACTTGTACTCTTCCATCTATCGAGACGCCATGCTTGCTTCCATGCAATCCGTGGAACAGGTGCATGATTCAAACAGCACAGTCACAGCTTTTGCCAACACTCTTACAAGAGCGGACAACCTTTGCGCCTTTTATTCTTTCTGACTTGCAGAGCAGCCCGGGTGGCCATTTCAAACACTTCCCGCACTCCGTCCTTTGTCTTGGCGGAGCATTCAAGGTAGCCAAAAGCATTGATTCTGTTCGCCATGTCTCTGCCATCTTCCGGCTTCACTGGCTCCTTCGTAAAAATGATGACAAGCAAAACAGTTTGATTATTATTTAGCACCGCCTGATATAACAATAGAAAAATCCCAGGTAACCCCAGTACTTCCTTCCTCTTTAATTGTTTGTTTTTCTTAGCCTCAGACAATATAGCAGAAAGCATTTCTGATGACCACAGCAAGTTCTCAAAAAGTTTTGGCAAAGTGTAATATATTTATGTCAATTTAATATGACTGCTCATACTGCTTTTATAAAAATAAAAGCAAGGAAACCAGCTGCTGAACACCAGCTGAAGTTAAAAGTGATCCATCAGTCACAATTAACATAGCCAATGTATAGACAGGCCTAGCCCCACTTTCTGACTCCCAGACCCAATGATGGAACCAAACCTTTTAAGACATTATAAAAGGCCAACAGAGTTGGAGCCAATAGGATCACTAGAGAGATGATGTTCTAAAGGGTGGGCTCCACTAGTGGGTTGCTGTTTTTTTTACTACCTATTTGGACACGCTGCTGCGCACGCTCGGGCACACTTGCATGCGCAGAAGCATCCGGGCAGGTGGGCAACTACTGGCTCGCCTGATCTGGGCCAAACTGGCAGCAACCCATCTCTGGTGGGCACAATAACAGAAAGGGGTCCCTTCCCGAAACCTGCCAAGTGCCCCTCCTTTGTAAATGCAACTTGAAGCATACACATTGCATAACTTAATAATTTATATTTTCAGAATATCATTGCACATCTTGCTGGTATGACAGAAGAAGCGTAAACTCAAGACAGCCCTGAAACATCTGCTGATTTTTTAAATAAAACGGGTATAGAGCTGTGCAATTTTGGGGTTGAGGCCATCATTCTGACAAAGGTCCAATATGTAACACTGATGTGTAGGAAACACTGGCATAAATTCTTAGGGCAGGACTAAATTGGGTTCTTATCTGCTGCAGGCTATTGGGATGAAGGGAACACTCATCAAATAAAAAAGTACACTTGACATTAATGTCTTTATGACGCTGCGGGGAGGATTTGGGCATATATAGAAGACAAATATCCTTTGCATCCCTTTCTAAAGGCATTGCTGAAAAATAACCAAATCATCATGAGCCAAGTCCAACCCCCCTTGGAAATACAAGCTGAGTTAATAGCATGTTTTGCACCCAGAGTAGCATAGGAATTGTAATTGCCAGTGCCTCCAGAATAATTTCCCATCCATGCTGGCTGGGGAAAAATGCTAGACTTGACAAAAGAGACTGCTGGAAAAGCCCGTGGATTTATTAATTTATACCCTATTTTTTCATGCTATTTGGGTTGTCATGATAATCAAAAACAACCAATTAAAGCAAACTATAAAATGTAATTCAGAGATGTATACATAATAATAAAAAAAAAATATTCTATTTTCAAACTCTTTTTTTAAGGTTCAGCTTCTTGCCTTATTAAAAACTTCACTGGGGTGGTTAAAAAGGAGCCTCAATTTGTACTCAAATTTCACTCTTCAAAGGCAGCTCAACTGTTTAGAATTGGAAATGCAAAATCAACAGCTTCTTTAATCAGCCATAATCCCAAATGAGGGTGGAATTGATGAGGTAACATTAATTAGGTCAAACTACAAACAGTAAATCTTCATGAAATATTTATGTGTTAGAATTTTCCACAGAATATGGAAGGCAACGAGGGAACCCAGTTCCACAAGAACTGACAATGAAAAAATATGTTCACAGAGGCTGTGTGAAAGATAGAAAACATCTGAAAAATTCGGAGCATGTTTACATTTAATCTAGAATCCTCAAGCATTATTGTTGACAGGTAATTCAGAATAGAAATAGGTACACAAATGTACTATTTCTCAAAAGTAAATGAGGTCACTTCTATAGGTTTGTTCTTAAGTCCCAGAGTTCAGTGAGACTTGCCCAGTTTAGGTAAGTAAATATCGATTATATCTTAGGTTTTTTTGTATTTACTTGTATTCTAAGATTATACTCTAAGCCAGGGGTGTCCAAACTTGGGAACTTTAAGACTTGCTGGCTGGGGAATTCTGGGAGTTGAAGTCCACAAGTCTTAAAGTTCCCAAGTTTGGACACCCCTGCTCTAAGCTATATTTTAGGCTTGAATTTCATATATTCACAGCCTCCTACTCAAAGAGATTCAAGAACCACAAAGGTGTTTGGCTTTAAGTCGGAAATTTATTTGTAGGACCTTATTTCCTCAGAACGTGATCTTACACATTCGAAGGGACATTGAGAAAGTTGCTATTAAAAACGAACACAAGGATTCTTGCATGACTTCAAGTTTAGAATGAAAATTTAAGAGCAGAGGCAAAGCGCCAGCCTGGATGTTTATCTTGACAGAAGAGAGATAGCTGGAAACTGCTTGATTCATTATTTGCAAAAGTAACAAACCAATCCTGATACATGTCACAATTACTCTGAAATGTAAAGATCCCAGATGATAATGACTGTTTTTTTTCCCTAGAAGTAGAAGGCATTGAAAGCTTCAATAAATATGTGTGCAAGACAATTAAACCACAGTGGCACAATATTTTGTCTCCAAGAATAGGAAAATCTCATTCAAAAAAAGCAGACAAGTGTTGAAACATACCTGTTTCATCTTTGCCAATTCTCTGCGTGTGTGATCATCATTCCGCAAGTCCTTCTTGTTTCCTACAAGGATGATGGGCACATTTGGGCAAAAATGCTTCACTTCAGGTGTCCATTTTTCTGGTATGTTCTCTGGAAGAAGCAAGAGATGGGAGAACTGAAGCAAATCCCCAGCAGAACAGATTATAAGTGTAATCCCCACATTAATATAAGGGAAAAGATCCATTTCAGTGAGACTGAATAAAATGAGAGTCTTGTTTTCAGAATCTTGGCTGGTAAACAAGTGTCAGTCTGCTTCATTCACCTCACCCCACTACAGATGTAAGGAACTTTGTACTCTTTAGACCACTAAAAGACAGGAGAAGAAGTGACTGAGGAGTGTGTTGGAAGTTCCCCATCTAAACCAAAGAACCACAGTCAGAAATATCCCCGCAGACATGCAAAGAGCTACAGAAAGACTTAATGTCACAAAGGCTTTCTGTGCAGAAAAAAAGTACATATCCTCTCATCCTTGAATTTTCCCTCTCTGCAATACTGCCAACATTCATTTCCCCTCATCTTGCTCCTGAAGGCAGCTGTTCTTTCTGTTCTTATATACTGAAAAACTATTAATGGTGTCATAGTGCAAACATATCCAAGGAACTATCCAAACTGGCTAATCTTGAATGGAGGAAGCCATTCATTCTCCATCCAGCAAAATAGATTTGATCCCTAAAGGATTCCTCTGTCTAGTACAGACTTTGAGGAGACATCCTTAACCTCTGACAGAGTCTGCATTCTCTTAGGCAGAATCCATGTACAGGTGAAACTCGAAAAATTAGAATATCGTGCAAAAGTTCATTTATTTCAGTAATGCAACTTAAAAGGTGAAACTAACATATGAGATAAGACTCATTATATGAAAAGCAAGATAGTTCAAGCCGTGATTTGTCATAATTGTGATGATTATGGAGTATAGTTCATGAAAACCCCAAATCCACCATCTCAGAAAATTAGAATATTACATGCAATCAATAAAACAAGGATTGTACATAGAACAACATCAGACCTCTGAAAGTATAAGCATGCATATGTACTCAGTACTTGGTTTGGGCCCCTTTTGCAGCAATTACTGCCTCAATGCGGCATGGCATGGAAGCTATCAGCCTGTGGCACTGCTGAGGTGTTATGGAAGACCGGAATGCTTCAATAGCAGCCTTCAGCTCTTCTATAATGTTCGGTCTCATGTATCTCATCTTTCTCTTGGCAATGCCCCATAGATTCTCTATGGGTTCAGGTCAGGCGGGTTTGCTGGCCAATTAAGCACAGTAATCCCACGGTCATTGAACCAGGTTTTGGTGCTTTTGGCAGTGTGGGCAGGTGCCAAGTCCTGCTGGAAAATGAAGTCAGCATCCCCATAAAGCTCGTCTGCGGAAGGAAGCATGAAGTGCTCCAAAATCTCCTGGTAGACGGCTCTGATGACCCTGGACTTAATGAAGCACAGTGGACCAACACCAGCAGATGATATGCTCCCCAAAGCAACACAGACTGTGGAAAATTCACACTGGACTTCAAGCATCTTGCAGTGTGTGCCTCTCCATTCTTCCTCCATACTCTGGGTCCTTGATTTCGAAATGAGAAGCAAAAGTTGATCTCATCAGAAAAGAGGACTTGGACCCCTGAGCAACAGACCAGGTCTGTTTTTCTTTAGCCCAGGTAAGACACTTCTGATATTGGCATGTTCAGTGATCCATTTGTCCATATATTGGTTGATCCATTTGTCCATATATTGGTTGTCCACAGTCTTTTTCAACCCCAAAGTCAAAAGCATCAATACTCTTCCCATATTATTGAACTTCATACACTTAGCAAGAACTCTGCAAACCTCATCTCTTCCAACAGAAGTTTATCATAACTTTTTAGCACTTCTTAAAGCAATACATGTTTACATTTTTTCTTATTTACCTTTACAACTCAGTGACATCAATTACATACTACACACAATACTATTTCCAGGACACCATTTTTGCTTTGAAGAATACCTGGACATTTGAAAAGCATTAGTCACTATGATATCATATATGATATGAGTGATATGATATGATATGATATGATAATAGAAGAGAACAGAATACAATCTGGAAAGGACCTTGGAGGTCTTCTAGTCCAGCCCTCTTCTCAACCAGGAGAACCTATAGCAGCAATGGCAAACCTTTTTTGGCTTGTGTGCCATAAGCTGGGGGAGCGCAGGGGGGTCATGCGCATGCATGCCATACCCATAATGCAATGCGCAATCCCCCCAGCGCACATGCGGGCATGATAGGAACTGCCCCCCATTTTTTGCATGCTTTTTTTGCCCTCCCCAGGCTCCAGAGGCTTTATAGGAGCCTGGGGAGGGCAAAAACAGCCTCCCACGTCCCTTAGAGGCCCTCCAGAGGCTTCAAGGAATCCTCCGGAAGGGCCCTGAAGACTCCGGACGGTTTAAACCGGCCCTACAAGCAAACTGGAAGTCCGTTTCTGAACTTCCGGTTTGCCCGTAGGGCCAATTTTTTTTGTGCTCTGGAGGCTTCAGGGAAGCTCCTCAAGCCTCCAGAGGTTCTCCGGGAGGGGCGGGGGAGACTGTTTTCGCCCTCCCCAGGCTCCTATAAAGCCTCTGGAACCTGAGGAAGGTGATAAATGGCTTTTAAAAAGGCTGAACTCAGCTGGCCAGTGTGCGCATGCACGCTGTCCAGTTGACAGGGCAACACCTCACGTGCCCTGACAAATGGCTCCGTGTGCCATACATTCGCCATCCCAGACCTATACTACTTCAGACAATGATGTTTACTGTGACTCTCTAATACAATATTGTTGACTAACAGTAAGGCTGTCCAGTAGAAAAATGCTTGTCTCCTGCTTTATTGACCAAAACAGTAGCTTCAGATGGCATGGTAACTACTTCAGATAGAATGAGAGCTTCTAGGAATACATGGGAAGACATACTGTAGGTTGACCATTCCTGACCTATAATTTGAACTGTTATTTTATAGCCTTACCTAAACTATCTGGACTGTCAATGGAAAAGCACATGAGGATAACATCTGTATCAGGATAAGAGAGAGGCCGCAGCCTGTCATAATCCTCTTGCCCAGCTGTATCCCAGAGAGCCAGCTCCACCTATAAATGAAAAAAAAATCAAGTGCCTTAATCAACATAATTGTGACTGTGGTTAAATACAGATACTGAAGTGGGGGGATCCAACTGTCTTTCTTCCCTCATTTATTACTTGGGTCCTTGGCAATTTTAAGCAGCCTGGCAAAATATCTACCAGTATTAAACAAATATATTAAACCCTGTACTTAACAATGGCCATTATGCAGAACCACTTTTCTTCATCATTCTCAAAGGCATTCAAGCTCAAGTTCATAAACACCATCAACATTAAATACAAGAACATCTCTTCCGGGTGGTCAATGGAATGTTAGTAGAAGCATCAGAAGAGTTTTATTGAAGTTTTCACTTTTCAGAAATGCAACATTTTATACCAATTTAATGAGCAAATGTGATATATGAAATCGTCTGAAAGATGGCAACCGGATTCACAGCCAAACCAGAAGTACAGGACAGCTACGTACATTTTAAATGTTTGTATATTTATCTATAATATAATAATGAGGAGGGTTGACTCTTCACATAAAAGGGGAGTGTTGTGTAGAGATGGAAGATCAAACCCCTCCTAATTTACTTCTTTGATATCTAGTCCTCAAAACAAATATGTGTTCATCAAATTGGCCTTCATCAGCTGGTGACTTATGAAACTAGGCAAACATTGTTCAAAACTACTCAGCAAAATAAACACGGCATGAGGGCAAGGACCTGGGGCAAATGTACAGTTACTAAATGTATCTTATCTGTTTAATTATTTCTCAAATGAATCATGGAATTTATTTTATCTTTGAATCAAATTTATATACAACTCATGTCATTATCTAAATGACACCGAGCAATTTACAATTAGGTTAGCATTTATTGATTGATTGATTTTTCCTGAAAGTCTTTGTTGGTGTCAGAGGTTGGTGGTAAAAGAGTCTGGAGCATATATACAACTAGAGAGAAGAGAGTACTATTCATGATGTTAAAATCCCATGGACATAAAGGTCATAAAGAGGTTGATTGATATTTAACTAGAGAGAAAGAATATAGGCTTCTTTAATCCAGAATTATCATTTCAGCATATTTATTGGGTAGGAGTTATGCATGTAATTTAATCTTTCATTTAATCTACAAATACAGAGCCTAACGTTTGAAAAATGGCTTCCATCCCATTGTTTTAAGCTTTTTAGTCCTGATTATCAGTGGTTGGGAGACCGTGGTTGTTGGCTATGCCCGGTCGTTTGCACCAATCCCCGCAACCTAGGTGGCCAGGAACTACAGAGCCCGGGCCTACGGCTGATGCTTTGCAATGCAAGGTCCGTAACCAACAAGGCCCCCCTCATTAATGAGTTGATCTCTGAGGGGGAGCTAGACCTTGCAGGGATAACGGAAACCTGGTTGGGCCACGAGGGTGGTTTACCCCTCGTGGAAATGTGCCCACCAGGTTTCCGTGCATTCCATCAGCCTCGGGCCCTGGGTAAGGGTGGTGGGGTGGCGGTAGTTATACGGGAAGGTCTAGAACCGAGGGAGTTCACTGTTCCTCAGATATCCGGGTGTGAGTCCCTTGGTGTGAAATGGGGCCCAGGGAGGCAGTTGGGTTTGCTGATTGTATACTTGGCTCCTCTCTATACATCAGCAGCCCTGCCCGAGCTCCTCGAGCTGATCTCGGAGACGGCGGTTGAGATCCCCAGGCTTGTGGTTATGGGGGATTTCAACCTGCCGTCGACGGGAGCAGCGTCTGAGGTAGCTCGGGAGTTCATGGCTTCCATGACAGCCATGGGCCTGACGCAGTTAATTCAGGGCCCCACACACGAAGGAGGCCACACATTGGACCTTGTTTTTGTATCTGAGCAGTGGACGAGTGATCTGGGTAGAGGGGATTTTACTGTTACACCCCTGTCATGGTCAGATCACTCATATCTCTGGCTTGACTTCCCTGGCGCTACCCCCCACCGCGAGGAGGCGGGACCAGACGGTCCATGCTGGTACCGCCCCAAGCACCTGATGGAGCCGGATAGGTTCCAGACGGAGCTTGGGCCATTACCTGTAGCCCTGACCCGCGCTCGGTCGGAGGACCTAGCGGCCGCCTGGAATAGGGCGGCGGCTGGGGCCTTGGACCGGGTTGCGCCTTTGCGACCTCTCCTGCGGCAGCGACCCACCCGGGCTCCTTGGTATACCGAGGAGCTGAGGGTGATGAAGCGCCACAGGAGACGTCTAGAGAGCAGGTGGAGGTCCTCACGCTCCGAATCTGATCGAACACAGGTAAGATCCTACTTGCGGACCTACCTTGTGGCATTAAGGGTGGCCAAACGTAGATATTGCGCCACCCTTATTGCGACGGCTGATAACCGCCCTGCCGCCCTGTTTAGGGTGACCCGCTCCCTCTTGTCACAGAGGACACAGGGGGCACCCTTACAGGGCAGAGCAGAGGAATTTGGGGAATATCTGCAGGACAAAGTCGCTCAGATCCGGAGCGGATGGGCCCCTCAGTGGACCAGACGGGCCGCCAACAGCGAGTCTTGTGAGACCATCCTGGGAGGAGTTTGATTCTGTTGCCCCCGAGGATTTAGATAGGTTGCGTGGACGGCTGCGACCCACCACATGTTTAATGGACCCGTGTCCCTCCTGGTTGGTACTGGCATCTTGGGAGGTGACCCGAGGCTGGCTTCTGGGCCTGGTGAATGCCTCATTGGGTGAGGGATCCTTACCAACCGCCTTGAAAGAGGCGGTGGTGAGGCCCTTGCTTAAGAGGCCTTCACTCGACCCAATGGAGCTAGCTAATTATCGTCCAGTCTCCAACCTTCCGTTTCTAGCGAAGGTTGTAGAGAATGTGGTGGCGCAGCAGTTTCCACGACACCTTGATGAATCCGAGTATCTAGACTCACGCCAGTCCGGCTTCCGACCCGGGCACAGCACAGAGACAGCCTTGGTCGCGTTGGTTGATGATCTCTGGAGGGCCAGAGATAGAGGTTGTTCCTCTATCCTGGTCCTATTAGACCTCTCGGCGGCTTTTGATACCATCGACCATGGTATCCTATTGCGCCGGTTGGAGGGGATAGGAGTCGGAGGTACCGTTTTGCGGTGGTTTGGCTCCTACCTCTCCGACCGGAGGCAATGTGTGTTGACAGGGGGACAGAGGTCGACCCCGAGGTCACTCACTTGTGGAGTGCCACAGGGGTCAGTCCTCTCGCCTCTCCTGTTCAACACATATGTGAAGCCGCTGGGTGAGATCATCTGTGGTTTTGGGGTTGAGTATCACCTCTACGCTGATGATACTCAGCTGTATATTTCAACTCCAAACCACCCCAACGAGGCTGTCGAAGTGATGTCCCGGTGTTTGGAGGCCGTCGGGGTCTGGATGGGGGACAACAGACTTAAACTCAACCCCTCCAAGACTGAGTGGCTGTGGCTACCGGCACCTTGGTTCAGCCAGCTGATCCCATCGCTGGCCATAGGGGGCGAACAATTGCCCCCTGTGGAACGGGCGCGCAATTTGGGCGTCCTCCTTGATGCCCGGCTGTCAATGGATGACCATGTGGCAGCCGTGGCAAGGGGGGCGTTTCACCAGGTTCGCCTGGTGCACCAATTGCGCCCCCTACTGGACCGGGATGCCCTACGCACGGTCACTCATGCGCTGGTGACGTCCCGCCTGGATTACTGCAACGCTCTCTACATGGGGCTGCCCTTGGGACGCGCCCGGAGACTGCAGTTAGTTCAGAACGCAGCCGCGCGGGCTGTGATGGGGAGTACGAGGTACTCCCACGTAACACCTCTGCTGCGCGAGCTGCACTGGCTGCCTGTGGTTTTCCGGGTGTGTTTCAAGGTGCTGATTACCATCTTTAAAGCGCTCCATGGCACGGGACCTAGTTACTTGCGGGATCGCATCCTCCCACATACATCCCTGCGGCCAATACGCTCACACAGGGAGGGACTTCTCCTGGTGCCGTCCACTAGGCAATGCCAGCGGGCGACACCGAGGAGTAGGGCCTTCTCTGTGATGGGCCCAACCCTCTGGAATGACCTCCCCCCCGACATTAGAACCACTTCTGACCTCCGCTCCTTCCGGCAAAAACTGAAGACCCACCTGTTCCGATTAGCAGGCCTAGCATAATTCAACTGTCCCTCCTGGCAAATGTATTATATCTGGTTATTTTAGGGGCTTTTTAATTTACTGTATTTGTTTTTAGGGGTTTGAATTTATTTTATATCTGCTTTATACAGTTCTTTTAACTACATTTTAACCTCCGCCATGTCAATTGTCAACTGTACATATTTAATTTAATTTTATTGTATCCTGTTATATTTTGTATGAACTGTACACCGCCCCGAGTCCCTTGCGGGAGAGGGGGCGGTCTAGAAGCATTAAATATTATTATTATTATTATTATTATTATTATTATTATTATTATTATTATTATTATTATTATTATTGGTTGACCAACCAGATATTGATATTTCTAACAGGAATCAGTATCAGATACTAATGGATGCAAAGAAAAAAACACCCAAGACAATATTAACTAGTGGCATCCAGAGAAGAAAACAGATATTGCTTAGAAGCTGTTTCTACCATAGTATTAAAGATGACAAGTTACCTGTTTCCCATCTACTTCAATATCAGCAATGTAGTTTTCAAAGACTGTTGGTACATAGACTTCTGGGAACTGGTCCTTGCTAAAAACAATCAATAGGCATGTCTTCCCACAGGCACCATCTCCCACAATCACCAGCTTCTTCCTGATGGCTGCCATGGCTGTAGAGACAAAAAGAAAGCTAGGTCTGAGGTTTAGTTCATTGGGATATTGGAATATTACAACAAATAAGTGTAATACTACAGCATATTACTCCTCCATGTGAACAAAATATATTCTGGACCAGAAAGAACAAGCTTGAATCAAAGAAGTGTAAATTCTTTATTCGGAATGACTTACGGAGCAAATATGCAATCAGAAATTGAATATTTAAAACAAAGGAATGGAAACCATACTTCCAGTGTTAGATTTTATATCTATACACTAATTGGAAGATTTTAAAAAATTGCACTACTCAGTAATGTACTAAAATAGTTTGGTAATTCTGAAAGTAAAGAGACAGCAATAATAGCAACAAAAGAGAGGGAAACAAAAAAGTTATTCACCCACTATATCATTTCTAACTATTTCTGAAATTCCACAGTATTTATATTTTTAAAAGACAATATGAAATACAATATGTTAATTACTGTGTGTTACATTCTTCTTGGAATCTATGTAGTTGTCACAAATATATATTCTCGCAATTATCAGAGGTTATTAGGAATGCTCTGAAGAAATAATAATAATTAGAAACTCTCTTGTATGTCTCACGGTGATGAAAATTTGGCTGAGAATTACAGTAGGATAAGTAGGAGATTTGTTTTAAAAATATCCTAAACACACTATCATATCCAGGTGCTTCAGCCTAATAATGATTTATGTAAGCCTTCTTGCTTATTTTACTTTTTATGGACAACTTGAAGAACATAACTGGGCTCCATTTTGAAACAGATGTTATGAATCAGCTACAAAACCACAGAAGCATTACAACATCCAAGCTTTACAGTGATTTCATTCCAACAGAGTTTATTTTAGAAACTATGAAGTGCGCCTGGAATACAGTGATGCAGCCGAAGCAAAACAATCATGAATAAGCATTTGTACAGGAGAAAAAAATCCAGTGAAATAAAAACTGCAGTATAATCCTTTAGGGCCTTTACGCTAAACCACCATTTTTCTGTATTCCACATGCCAAGAGACATATTTTTCTCCAGAATGAAAACTGAAGGCAGCCTTTTAAACACACACAAAAGATTTTATTTTAGACTTATTAAGGTAAAATAACTTTCTACGGTCAAGATTTTGTTTCCCATTCCCATGTTGTGGTGCTGCTGTGCAAATCACTCATCCAAAAATAATTATGGGCCACTTGCAAGACATAATATTTTTTAAACCATTTTCCAAGGGCCGTGATGGGAATAGCCTGTGACATAAAGCATATAACCCAGTGAGCTCCTTAAATAGTCAATTTTGCCTATTAAATTTCATTTCCTGCTCCCTTCCATAAAATATAGGCTGGACATTTTAGTTCTTCCCACTTCAGGAACCATATTTGGCCTGTGGATGATCTACCCCTCTTTATATGCAAGTGACTCTTCTGGAACAATGTGATCTTTGGCAGAGATTTTTTTTTTAAAAAAAGAATATGGGTGTGGGTGCCTGCACACTCAAAAGTTCAGCATTTTTTAAAAAAAGAAGATTCCTATTTTTTTCAATAAAGCACAAATAAAAGAACATATAACATTAATAAATACTGCTGTGATGTAGTGGCTAACTTGCTGCTTGAAGGATCCTGATTATAGATCCAGTTATAAATTTTGGTTGGGCATGAAAGCCAGCTGGTTGTCTTTGGACCATCATTCCCTCTCAATTCTAGTCTGGGAAGTTGGAAAACATCTATATCACTGGTGGGTTCCTACTGGTTCGGACCGGTTCAGTCGAACCGGTAGTGGATTGGGGGCCTGGGTCACTGGAACTGGCAACGACCCAGGCCTGCCCCCAAACTGGTTCTCCGGCAGGGCCGTAGGCGCTGCCATCTTGGTTTTCGGTTCTGCGCATGCACAGAACAATTTTAATTGCACTGCGCATGCACACACAGTGCACAGCAAGAGTGTGAGCGACATGCCCACAAGCAAACCGGCAGAAGTGCCTGCCGGAACCCACACCTGATCTACATAGCAGACTGCACTGAACTAACCTGATAGATTATGGTTCATACCCTTCAATGAAGTTGCTTCATCCGCACTTGATTGATTTGGGCTGATAATATTAGTCACTTTTATTAAATATTTACATGATTTCCTTTGGCTGTGATTTTTCTATCACTTATTATATGAAGACTATGATCACAAAAGACCTAAAGATGCAGATAGCTCAACTGTGAAAGCAGAATGGCTTGTTAGAAAAGTTAATCTCACCCTATTCTATAGAATGTTTTGTATATTCCGTCTAAGCTTTATAATATAGCATCCTCTCCAGATTTCCATGTTGTTTCATTGTCAACCCATTCAAGACAGTAAATGCCTTTTTCCTTAAATCTTAAGAGCAACGCATTTGTCTCACAAGTCCTACTTTCTCCTTGCTATCCCCCCCACCCATCAATAAATTCATAAATTAGTGTTGACTAATCCAGTGAAAATTGTGATGTCAAAAGGTACCAGAACTCTGGAGAAGTGACTCCATTTAGGGATAGAGAAAAGAAATATGGTGTAAGCTGAAAGCAGTCAGCTGGTTGTCTTTGGACCAGTCATTCCCTCAATTCTAGTCTGGGAAGTTGGAAAACATCTATATCAATGGTGGGTTCCTACCGGTTCGGACCGGTTCTGAAGAGGTATGGTGGTAAGGTATACCAATATGGAATTATAGCAGGGAGAATGCTGAGCCACATAAATGTAATCATGCATGAAAACATGAACCAGACAGACCATGCTACACACCAAATCCACATGTAGGATGGGTGAGGAGGCAGCCTTCTCTTTGGTAGCAGAGCAATTTATTCTTTGCATGTGAATACACCCACTGCTGGTGTGGCCCGGTTCTGAATGAGCCACAGCCCAGGGGTTGGGGACCCCTCCTGTAAAGCACTATGGAGTGGTATATAAGTCTTATTGCTATTGCTATTGGACTTGCTTGGAGAATATGAGTAGGGAAGCTTGAAGAGAAGCTTGGTGTTCTGCCAAGCTTTTCTTCAGTATCTGATTGGCTGCTGTGGAAAAAGAATGTGAAGAGATAGCCTTGGGGATAATTTAGCAAGGCTTTTCTTTTGTTTCAACAGGTAGTCAACCTGTCTGGTTTGCTCCATCTTGTAACTGAATGTTCATTATTAGTAATACAAACTGCACCATATCTGGAAATAACACCATTTAACAGCACACCTTCAGCTTCCCTAGTTTCATGTATACACTGTTCATTCACTCTGAAAATCCATCTTTTAAGGGCCACTTTTAAGGGCCTGCCTGTCCAGAGGTGGTATATAGTCAGTTCTGATAGGTTATGGAACAGGAGAATGGAGCTGGAAAGCAGGTTAGTGGGAAGTCTTGACTTCCCTGGTGCTACCTCCCGCTGCGGGGAGGCGGAACCGGAAAGCATTAGATGGTTCCGCCCCAGGCGCCTGATGGAACCAGATAGGTTCCAGACGGAGCTTGGGCCACCTCCTGTAACCTTGACCCGCCCCCGGGTAGAGGACCTGGTGGTCGCGTGGAATAATGCGACTACCGGGGCCTTGAACCGGGTGGCGCCTTTGCGGCCTCTCCGGCGGCAACGATTCACCCTGGCCCCTTGGTTTACCGAGGAGCTGAGGGTGATGAAATGCCGCAAGAGACGTCTAGAGAGTCGTTGGAGATCCTCTCGTTCCGAACTTGATCGAACACAGGCACAAGCCCATTTAAGGACGTACCTTGTGGCATTGAGAGTGGCCAAACGCCAATATTGTGCCACTCTCATTGCATCCGCAGAGAACCGACCTGCCGCCCTGTTTCGGGTGTCTCGCTCCCTCTTGTTTCAGAGGCCGCGGGAGGCCCCTCTACAGGGCAGAGCAGAGGAATTTGGGAAATATCTGCAGGATAAAATCGCTCAAATCCGGAAGGATTGGGTCCCTGTTAGTGGTCCAATGGAGACGTCCGTGGCGAGTCTTGAGGAATCGACCTGGGAGGAGTTTGACTTGGTTGCCATCGAGGATTTGGACAGAATGCGTGGACGACTGCGACCCACCACATGTTTATTGGACCCGTGCCCCTCCTGGCTTGTACTGGCATCCTAGGAGGTTACACGAGACTGGCTCCTGGACCTACTGAACGCTTCGCTGAGCGAGGGGTCTCTCCCGGCCGCCTTGAAAGAGGCGGTGGTGAGACTCTTGCTCAAGAAGTCTTCCCTGGATCCTTTGGAGCTGGCCAATTATCGTCCTGTCTCCAACCTTCCCTTTTTGGCGAAGGTTGTAGAGAGTGTGGTGGCCTACCAGTTTCCACGGCATCTGGAGGAAAATGATTATCTAGACCCGCGCCAGTCCGGCTTCCGCCCCGGTCACAGCACGGAGACGGCCTTGGTCGCGTTGGTGGATGATCTCTGGAGGGCCAGAGATAGAGGTTGTTCCTCTATCCTGGTCCTATTAGACCTCTCGGCGGCTTTTGATACCATCGACCATGGTATCCTGCTGCGCCGGCTGGAGGGGTTGGGGGTCCGGGGCACCGTTTTGCGGTGGTTCAGCTCCTACCTTTCTGGCCGGACGCAGTGTGTGTTGGCAGGGGAGGAGAGGTCGACCCTACGCCCCCTTACTTGTGGGGTGCCACAGGGGTCGGTCCTCTCGCCACTCCTGTTCAACACATATATGAAGCCGCTGGGTGAGATCATCCGTGGTTTCGGGGTGGGATACCATCTGTACGCTGATGATACTCAGCTGTACTTTTCCACCCCGAACCACCCCAACGAGGCCATCGAAGTGATGTCCCAGTGTGTGGAAGCCGTACGGATCTGGATGGATGACAACCGACTCAAACTCAACCCCTCCAAGACGGAGTGGCTGTGGGTACCGGCTCCCCGGTTCAGCCAATTAATTCCATCATTGGCCATCGGGGGCATTCAACTTGCCCCCGTGGAGCGGGCGCACAATTTGGGCATCCTCCTGGATGCCCGGCTGTCCATGGATGATCATGTGACAGCCGTGGCAAGGGGGGCGTTCCACCAGGTTCGCCTGGTGCGCCAATTGCGCCCCCTACTGGACTGGGACGTCTTACGCACAGTCACTCATGCGCTGGTGACGTCTCGCTTGGACTACTGTAACGCTCTCTACATGGGGCTTCCCTTGAAATGCACCCGGAGGCTACAGTTGGTCCAGAACGCAGCCGCGTGGGTAATTATGGGGAGTACTAGGTACTCCCATGTGACACCGTTCCTGCGCGAGCTGCACTGGCTTCCTGTGGTCTATCGGGTGCGTTTCAAGGTTTTGATAACAATCTTTAAAGCGCTCCATGGCTCAGGACCTAGTTACTTGCGGGATCGTATTCTGCCCCATACATCCCTGCGACCAATCCGCTCGCACAGAGAGGGCCTCCTCCAGGTGCCGTCCACCAGACAGTGTCGAGGGGCGGCGCCTAGGAGTAGAGCCTTCTCTGTGGCGGGCCCAGCCCTGTGGAATGACCTCCCTCCGGATATTAGGAATACCTCTGACCTCCGCTCCTTTCGTGTAAAGCTCAAGACCCACCTTTTTCAAGTTGCTGGCCTGGCTCAACTTTGATCCAACTATATCGCTCCTGACGGTTTTTTTTTTATTTGGGGTATTTTAATTGCATTCAATTTATTTAGGGGTTTTTAAATATTGTGTTTTTACTTGTTTTTATCTATCAGTTCACCTCCTCCTTGTATATGTCGTGTATATGTCTTGGTATATGTTTTGTTATATGTATGTCGATATATTTATTTCCTATGTTTTGTTGTACGCCGCCCCGAGTCCTTCGGGAGAGGGTGCGGCTAAGAAATAAATATTTATTATTATTATTATTATTATGGGGATTTTGCAGTATCCTTCCCCTGCCATGCCCAGAAAGCCACATCCCACAATGCCACACTACTCCCACAAAGCCATGACCATAGAACCGGTAGTAAAAAAAAATTGAATCCCACCACTGTTTCTGTCCCTCAACACTTGATCTCTAGGTAGATGAAAGTAAGGCTACTATATCTGGGCCACATCATCCAAATGACCATTAGATGGCATCAAAGAAATTTAAAAAAAATCTCTAATTTTTGATGCATCTAGTAATTTATTTTTGCATCCCAGATATGATAGCCTTAGTTAAAGCAATCAGTTTCCCTTAAGTGAACCCCAAAAGTAAGTTTTAAGATGAATCATCTACAGAAACCCTCAACTTACAGCCATTTGTTTAGCAACTGTTCAAAGTTACGATGTCTCATAGTAAATGAGATAATGTCTCACTATTGACCTCACCACTTACGGTAATGATGAATTTTCCAGTTCCTATTGTAGTCATAAATAGAGGACTACCTTTAGTACTGAAATTAGACCTAGAAACAGTTGTCATAAACTGGGATATTCCAAATTATGCAAATATGCTCATTTATATTTTGCTCTCAAGGAATCACCTAAACTCCCTCCTAGAAGGGAATAGTTTTACAATGTGTTTAGAATATTTGAAGGGATAATTTTAAAAATATTTATTTTTTTAAAAAAAATCTGCAGCATTACAAATAGCTGCTATGCAAAGGTAGTCATTTCTTATCAATTTTCATTTTTTTGGCTGTCTTCACTTCACTCAGCATTAGATGTTTTAAGAAAATTTTGCCCATATATCTCAATATCATCAGACCCGTGCTTTTGCTACAGTTATGTAGAACAGTCTTTTAACTTTCTGTGTTTATCACTTTACAGCTAGGCTTTGTATGGTATGAGAATTATCAAAAACTAGCTTGAAAAAATCACTTGTAGTGAGTACCTATATAGTAGTACTGGTAATCATGTCCATTCAAACATTTCATTAAGGTAGGTGAAAAGTAGATATAGGATCATTTTTAAAGCCTGTCTAAGCTATTGGCACCAGTCTACGTCATGTAATCTCATGATTTAATTGCAGCACCATGTTGAACCTTGAAACTGTTAAACAAAAGAGGGAACTACTCCCAATGGCTAGATTCCAAAAAAGAGAAACATAGCCATATTGAGAAGTCACAGTTCTCAGAGAATGCCAGCAGCACGTCAGATATATCAGGTCAGTTCCCTTAAGCCAGTCCTGTCTGGCTTGGTCATGCTGGCTAGGCTACTGAGAAATGAAATTGATCACATTTTGACTCTGGGCTGGGAAGCCCTGTCTTTATGACATAATTCAGTTCACTGTTAACATCTGAAGATCTGCCCACAGTTTTATTAAAGGAGGCTCCATCTGTTTTAATCTGGTAAGAAATAGTGATTTCAGATTTTTGTTTCCCTGCCATTCTGAACTGCAAATAGATTTGTGGCATGACTTGGTATTTGGAAACTGTTGTTAGCTATTTATTTTTTTAAAGAATATTCTTGTATTATTTCTCTTTCCTAAAGATGCATTTAATGCCTCAGGAGTAATGTTGTAGTGCTGGATAGATAAGATAATCACTTAAAGAAAAGAATGAAGCTGCTGGTATTTTATGAATGCAAATCCTAGGGTAATGTAGGGCATTTGACCTTTGAAAGTAAGCCTGAAAATCAAGATGGAAGAAAAGCAGGGATTGTGGGTTGAATGCAACTTTGTGTAAATTCCCCAATTATTTGACTGTCAAGGCACACCAACTGAGTTATTTAGTTCAGACATTTAGCCTTATGTGTGCTTTACCTAGAGTACTCTATCCATCCATCCATCCATCCATCCATCCATCCATCCATCCATCCAACCACACACCCTTATTTATCAAATTTTTACACTGCTCATCTCCATAAATGGTTTATAAATAATATGCCAGTTTACTTTCTATTTTCCAGTAGAATAGTTTTATTCAATTACGTTTGCATCACTGATCCATTAAAAGTGATGTGGGCAAAGGGAGAAGATATTTAATTTTTATCTGGGTTCTTCCCAGATTTAAATTATGCATACACATTTTTTTCTATTCCCACATTAGGCCTTTTATTTCTTTTCTACAGCTAACAATGGCTTCAGAGGAGAAGATTTGAGTAGGTAAATGATGGCTAATTCTACTACCCGTAGTATCTCCCTGTTAGCCAATGAAAACGTTTTGGAGAGGGTAGGTTGTAAGTCTTCACATCATGACTACTTGGGCCTTTAATCTAATAGGAATTTTGGTAAATAGCTTGCACCTTTTTTCTAGTTAAAATTCCAGAAAAAAACTAATCATTATAACTATTGGAAAATAAATTATTGCTCTCCCTCACTTACTAAGTCCTATAGCATTTCACTGGCCGCCCATGGGACGGATGTGTCATGTGCAGGCCACACCCAGCCCAGATCTGTGAAAGGGGAAAACATCGCAATATGTCATGTGATGGCAATGTGACACTGCGAGTTTGATACCCATGTTGTACAACAAAGGTAGGCAATCTTTTTGTGGCCAACAGCAGGTTCTAATAGCTTATGGCAGACTGAGGGCTGCAATATTGGGAGTGTTGGGAACTTTTTGTGAACCTGATTTACTTATTTAAGTATTTTTAGCCAACACATTATCCAGAGGATCTTATAGGAGATTAAAAGTCATAAAAAGATAATACTAAAAAACCAAGTCAAACTAAAAATACTAAAAAACCAAGTCAAACCTCAAATTAGGTTGGTTAGGTTATATTTTAGGACTTAAGCTACACTTCTCATTTGTTCCTTCAGCTGAAAATAGTTGGATGTTATATCCCTGAGTTCTGGCTGCTATGGTTAGGGGAGCTTTGAGTCCACAAAAAGGGTAATCAAATTAATTATTAGACTGCATTAATTACATTCTCACAATAATCAAATTTCTAATATACCCCAAACAGCAAATGCCACCCCCCGCCCCCCATGTATAATGTACGGTAATATATTCAGTCCAGAACCTCTTTTAATGCAAAGGTTTGTAAGCAATCATTCAATAGAGGAGCACAATTCCTCTGAGGCATTCATGCAGAATAGTTAATAGCTACTTGCTGATTTTATTGAATTAGTAAACTGAACCACCAATGTTCACAAACAAGAGGCAAACTGAGTCATCCAGAACTTTTCTATACGTGCATGGATCAGGGAGTGACAAGGTAATATTAAATCTTTGGGTGGGGGAAGTTTTACAAAACTTCCAAGGCAGTCTCAGAACCAAAATTTGTTGGAGGAAGAAATGAAACAGGTGTTCTGATGAAATACTAGAAATACCATAATTGAAACATGTTCTACTCTGCCCTGTCACTGACATTAAACTATGTGATTTGTTAACTACAATGAGCAGCTGCCACATGTATCTTTTCTAGGGCAGTACAATCAAGCCCACTGATCAATGGGAATGAAATGTTATCATCTATCAATTAATTCTGTTTATATTCTGTACTCCTCTAATATGACATTTAAGAAAGAAGAAGAGAAAAATCACAAATAGGATTATGCATAAAACACAAGAGGAAAAGCACTTTTTTTTGAAGCAGCACCCCAATTCAGAAATGGAGACATGCCTACTCAGAGACTGAAAGTAAAGAAAATAACAACATGTAAGGCATCTTTGCAGATCAGTCACCAGAGAAAACTATCCAAAAGCATCTTTCTTTTCTTTTTTAGATTCAGTAAATAGATGATTGAGTTGAACCCAACTCTGTGACCTAGCACAGTGCTTATCACCCTTGGCCACATGAAGAAGTGTGGACTTCAACTCCCAGAACTCCCTATCCAGCTTTACTGGCTGGGGAATTCTGGGAGGTGACGTCCACACATCTTCAAGTGGTCAAAGTTGAGAAATACTGATTCTTAGCACATAGAATCAAAGCAAAACTCTGTAGGACCAAATTAAAAAAAGAAACTTTCTGTTTTCAGTGAGATCTCTACTGTGAACAAATCTGCTAAAATGTTGGATGAATGTTGCTTGTTTAAAGGGGCTTTAGAAAACTAATTCTTGCATAATAGCAATAAAATCTTTAATGACTATAAATTTGACAATTCATATAAAGGTGACCAGAAAGAAGAGGAAAGGGAGGCTTACTACAGAGAAGTTGAACTCTCTGCTTAAGTATTATTTCCTTCTGGTTTAAGCTGAATCATTCAACTTGGGCAACAGAGACTTTATCTTTTGTATACTCTGGAATAGTTCTTCCATTTTGCAATTAACTGTGCTTTACTTGTTTTGATGCTTGCTTTGCCAAAATCACAACATTATCCAGATCAGATGTCACTAGAGATCAATACAAATGTAACTGAAAACAGAAACTCCAAGCAAAAATGTTGTAGTGCGGGGATTTTCAATTTTTTTCAGTCTGCAGAACATGTTCATTTAAAAATAAAATATGTTAGAAATCTAGATGACATTGAGAAAAACCCTGTCAAATCACAGAAGAATAGATATTAAATTTGGCTCCATCCAAAAAATAATTTTGGGTTAACTAGGACATGCCTCTTATATTTTTAATCACATTCCATGTTGTCATTCAGTTGAGCATTCAAGACAGTTAACAAAATTTAAAAACCAAATACAAAATCTGCAATCTGCCCTTTGGACAAGTGGGAGGTATCGTTATGCTCTTCGAAACTGGTATGTGATAAAGGGTGTTGATAAAAACTCCCAAGTTGGTCTGGTCCCATCAGATTAAAAATGTGCCATTCAATATCAATATTTGACTGGAGGTCTGTGTCAGCATTAGGGATTGCTCTTACAGCATTATGTCATCACAAATCTTCCAAAGGAGCCTGTTTAGACTTTGCCCCTTTTTGCCTTCCTTTTTTCAAAAGAAGAGAACACAGTTCGAGTTCATGTTATGCCTATTTTGCTCTGCTGTTTTTTTTTACTATGTTGACTTCTCAGCACTGAACAAAACTGTGTTCCCTGCCTCTTTCAGTGCTGCAGCTGGTTCTTTTTGCAAATTGTGTCTTTTTTGCAAGCAGAAAAAACTGGCATCTACTGACTTTATATATGACTAAGTGAAGTGGCTATGCCTCCCCAAAAATATATTTGTGTCTGAAAATTTGCAGTTTGTTTGGGGGACAGGATTCAAATTGAATAAGACAGGAATAACTCAACCACCCTAGAGATGATATAAGACAGGGGTGTCCAAACATGGGCACTTTAAAACTTGTGGACTTCAACTCCCAGAATTCCCCAGCCAGCATGTCCACAAGTTTTAAAGTTCCCAAGTTTGGACACCCCTGCTGTAGGATTTACTGTATCACAAACAGGCTTCAACTAACTGTAAAGGAAAATAATATACCCAAGAGCACTTTGTAAACACTAGCATTCTTCACCATGTAACTGGGAGAAGACAAATCATGACAGGGGTAAATAGACAGGAAGCAGCAGCAGACCAAAATTTGAACCCATGACAATAGTTTCATGGCTACTGTGATGGATCAAAATTGCCCTGAAACATTGCACATATCCAAGAAGATTGAGATAAGCATCAAAATTGGCCAAGGTAGCCATGCCAGATTGTAAAGAACAAGAAACAATGATGAGGATACAACTGAAAATGCCTCCTGTATTTCCCTGTACTGGTCAAGCCAGCCTGCTACCTTTAAATGAGGCAAGGGATATACTACATTTGGCTTTTGCACATGGAAAAGGGTGACATGATCTTGCTTTCTCTGTTTTTGCCTCATTGCACTGACCAGAATGGCAGACTGTTAAATGTCATAAGAAAATAAAGAACTCCTCTGTGACATGACTTAAACTAAACATCTCTTTTAGATGTTTAGCTTTCAGAGTTAAGTGAATAACAGCCAAGTCATTAAAAATGTTAGCATATAAGCTTTTTTTCTCCACAGATTTATACTCACATTCAGTTATTTCAACCATAGCAAGATTAAGATCTGTGGATTGCTGGCTGAGGAATTCTGGGAGTTGAAGTCCACACATCTTATAGTTGTTAAAGTCGAGAAATATTGTTGGATCATTTTCTTTTTCAGGGATATTTCTTTCTTTCAGCAAAACAATACATATGTTACAAATTGCTTTCACATAAGCCAGGGGTGGGTTCCTGCCAGTTCTAACCTCTTCTATAGAAGAGGTTCCACAAATCTACCGTGCCGTTTAGAACCAGTTCCAGCTCCCCCCCCCGCCCGTCCGCACCACGCTTGCCCCGCCCGCTGCTCACTAATTGGCTGGCTCACCAATTGCCCCGCCCGCCTCTAAGAGTCCTATCTAACCCTTAAAGTCTTAAAGCTGTCAAGTTTGAACACCCCTGGGGTTTTTTCCCCTAAAAGGTTAGGGGTGCAAGGGTCTTGTAACTTGACAGCTTTAAGACTTGCACACTTCAATGCCAGAGTTCCCGAGCCAACATGACTGGAGGAGGAATTCTGGGAGTTGAAGTCCACAAGTCTTAAAGCTGTCAAGTTTGAACACCCCGGGGTTTTTTTTCTAAAGGGTTAGGGGTGCAAAGGTCTTGTAACTTGACAACTTTAAGACTTGCATGCTTCAAATGCCAGAGTTTCTGAGCCAACATTTTGGTTGCTAAACAAGAGCGTTATTAAGTGAGTTTCACCACATTTTAAAAGTTGGCCATGCCCACCCAGTCACATGTTGGCCATGCCCACCCAGTCACATGTGGCCCAGCAAGCCACTCCCACAAAGCAGGCCACACCTACAGAAGAGGTTCTAAAAAATTTTGAAACCCACCACTGACATAAGAAGATCTGAATGTCAGAACTGCAGTTTTGCAATTGACTTATTTTAGGAAAAATGTTTCAGTTTTGAAGAAACCTTTGAATAGAACACTAAATTTTGTTGAAGTATTTCAATGTCAATGAAACCTGAGTTTTTAAGCCAACTCAGACTGTGATTATACAGTTGTTACCAGTAGTAAGCACATCTTGTTGAACCAGCTAGAAGATTAATAAAGAATACTCTGTAAGGTGTAACAAAAACAGTGGTTTTGGAGGACTGATATTTTTATATATACTTCAGTTTTAAGGATGTTGTTAAAGCCCACAAAAGTCAAATAAGCAATGATTGAAGCTTCGGAAAAAAATCATGATTACCATAATAAAAGAACTTGCATTGTTATTTCTAACCACATTTGATTCCATTTAAGGATATATAAACATCAAATTAACATATATATTTAAGTCTAGAAGTGATTTGGACTTCCTACTTAAGAGTCCTGGTGATGCAGTGGTTAGAATGCAGTATTACAGGCAAACTCTGCCCACAACCTGGAGTTCGATCCCGATAGGGCTCACAGTTGATTCTGCCTTCCATCCATCTAAGGTTGGTAAAATGAGAACCCAGATTGCATGGGAATAATGCTTCATCATTGTAAACCACCCAGAGCATTGTAAAATGCTATGATGTATGTTATTATTTATTTATTTATTTTATTTTATTCGATTTCTAGACCGCCCCCTCTCCCCAAAGGGACTCGGGGCGGTGTTATATAACTGTAAATGTTATTACTATTGCTAATAGATTTTTTTTAAAAAGCACAAGACAAACATTGAAGTTTCCCCTAGCAAGGACATTTTGCCTACTGTTAAAATGCCATTCTTAAACTATTGAAATTTTTGTCACTGTCTCATGTGGAACTATTTGGTTGTACCAAAATTAAAGAGGAAAACACAGAAACCTCCAAATGTCATGTGTCTTGTTAAAAGCGGGATAAAAACTTTATAGAAAATATTCTTCCACCAACAGCCTATTTAATAGCAGTTCTTTTTTTTAAAAAGAAAAACAACTTTACCCTAGTCACAGTATAACACTGCCTTTTTTATCTATTAACCAATAGATATGCTGAAGTTCGCCAATAGAAACAAAACATCTGCCAGTCACAAATAACTTAGTGAACCAGTATAACAAAGTGAATGTCTTAAAAATAAAGCTTGATCACAATTTAGGGGGCCTGGCCTGCACTGAAAAGATTTGCAACTCGATTCCAGCCCAGAGAGAAGAAGAAGATGCAGTCATGGTTTTGGAATGCTTCCTTGTTCCTAAGTGATTAGCACAGTCTCCTCCTCCCCCCACCCTCAAGGATTGCCACTAGATGAAAGTGAGCTAAATAAGCACAAACAATTTCTTTACAAAAATATCTCAGGAAGTCACTACCCATAACACACGGCAAGACAGATTTTCAAGAATCCCATTTCAAGGAAAACAAGGAGTAGCTGGAAACTATAACTATCCTGCCAGGCGAAATACTTCTGTCAGAGATCCACATTTTTCTTACTCTGAGGCAGCATATTTTTTTTGCAACACCTCCCCAAAGATTTATCACACCCCCATTCTTGTCCAAAGCAGGAGAAACCAGAGATTAAACGATGAAAAGAACAATTTCAACATGCTATTAGAAGTGGATATAAACTAAAGTCCTCTCTGAATATTTCCCACCCAGGTTGAGTTTACATAGGAGGAGGAGTAAGAATGCTACTCTGCCCTCACACTATTCTTACCTACTCATATGGAACAAACTCCACGGAGAGCCTTCAAACAATTTAAAGCCTAGGCTTTCAAATCTTCATGGACAGAAGAGGATGTCCATTGCATAGTCAGTGAGCAGAGGCCAATCAGGTACGGCTACCATGCATGTCCTCCTTTCTGCTTCCTCAGAAGTAGACCCTGTCTTTAATTCAATTGGTGAAATAGAGGATGGTCCTTATTTATTGTTGAGTCGCTAAGTTGTGTTCAACTCTTCGCAATCCCATGGACTATAGCACACCAACCCCTCTCCACTCTGTCCTCCACTATCTTCCACAGTTTGCTCAAACTCATCCATAGTGTCATTGACACTATGTCAATGACAACCATCTCATCCTCTGATTGTATGTATGTATGTATGTATGTATGTATGTATGTATGCATGCATGCATGCATGCATGCATGTATGTATGTATGAACTAGGCTTCAGCTGACTGCAGATGCTACAATAATTAGAGACAAAGAAGGAAATGCCTTCAGATACCTATATCTCCTGCCTCTTTGGATAGGAATGGCTTTTCAGAGGTCAAGGAGAGACACCTCTCAGCAAAGCCAGAGGTATAACCAAGCAGTAGTTTGTTCTAACTAAGCCTCTTTAAGTAAGCTGCAGTGGTAGGACATACATATGATAAAAAGTCCTAAAACATACTATACAAACAATGGCAAGATTATGCAACATATTCACCCTAAACCAAGTAACCTTCATTACGGCTTAATGCAACACCTGTAGTCTGCCAAGCATCACCTTTGAATCAAATTAAAGCCCCTAAGGTCCTGGGTGTGCCTGTGTGCCTTCAGGTCAGTGTTGACTCCTGGTGACACCCTGAACTTCTCTCTACAGTGTTATTGGCAAGGTTTGGTTTGCCACTGCTTGCTTCATTAGGATGAGACTGACTGGCCCAAGGTCACCCAGCTTGGATCTAAAGTGGAACTAAAAATCACAGCCTCCCAGTTTTTAATCTGATGTCTTTACTACTATACCAATCTTTAGCAGCTTGTTTCTCTTAGAAGCCACTCATAAGAGGTGATACAAGTCAGTACTTTGTAACTTACCAGCTCCTCTTCCCAAGAAGCAACAAACAGACCTACCAAAAGGTTCAGTTCATCCTCCCCCCATCCCATCTTGTTCCAAGCTTCATCTGGAAGCCAGAAGGAAATGTAAGAAAGATATGACTTATTTTCTGAATTAAATATGTCAAATGTTTCCTCTTGTATATTGTAGTGTAGTGTAGTATAAAACATCTAAGGCTAAGAGTTTTTTTTTTAAATTATTCCAGTATTTTGGCAAAGATGCAATTAGGTTCACTCCATCTCACCATCTTTAAATGCAAAAGGGTTCTATCACTTGCTTTCCCCCCTCTTTTTGGTGCCTTCATGTCATGTTTTCCAGGCAACTGCCTGGAAAAGTCCCTTGTTTTTATCTACTTTACTTTGTACAGTGTCGTATTGCCTCCTCTTCTATGTTTTTATGATGTATGTTTGCATTCCATTTTATCTGTTTTATTTGACTGTACACCGCCCCGAGTCCCTTTGGGGAGAGGGGGCGGTATAAAAATTGAAATAAATCGAAATCGAAAAATCGAATAAATCGAAATCCTGAAATATTTTTGGCAAGTTTTTCAGAAGTGGTTTGCCATTGTCTTTTTCCTAGGATAGACACAATTGGCCCAAGGTCACACAGCTGGTTTCATGTCAAGGGTGGGATTAGAATTCCAGTGCCTTAACCACTATTCCAAATTATACTTGTTACCCACCCAGAAGAACCACAACTGTTTTTATTGCTCATGCCACTTCTTCATCCTAGACCAGGGAACTAATAAACATCTTCCAGCATTAGCTCTATACTGTACGCAATTTTCTTTTGCAATCTCACCTGATGCCTAAGCCCAAGAACTATGCATTATACCTGAAATAACCAGGCATTAGGAACTCCCGCTTCTATACATTGTTCCAAAAGCAGAAACGGATGAGTACAGAGTTCCTGCTCTTTGCCCAGTTACCACACGGTTAAATACTTGGTAGGGTGCCACGCCACTTTTAAACGCAGTCCATCCTTAGTCACCCGGGCGGGGGTCTCTCTGCCAGGTCTTTAAGGCAGCACTCTTCGATCGCCTCGCGTGGGCGTGAACGCAGCCCGGCCAAAGCTAATGCAATAATAGTGGTTCGATTCCACGCGAATTTCGGCAAGTTTTGCTGCAATCCAGAGCAACTACATAAGAGGAGTTTGCAAGTCATCGGGGAGGCTTCTGACACCGTTCCCTATTCAGTCACATTGGCCCTGCCCAATCTCTCTGGTGCGCCCAGGCAATCTTCAGCGCAACGCCGCCTTCTTCCTCCTCCTCCTCCTCTTCCTCCTCCTGCATCTCCTTCCTAGCCAACAAGCCAAAGTTACTCGAGGGGCGCTCCTAGCTGCTCCAACCCTAGCCGCATCTACTTGGGCGCTACTCTTTCTCAGGGCTTACCGAGACTTACCACGAAGTTTGGCTCGGGCAGCCCCGGGTCCTCGCCTCGTCGGTCCTCGGAAGAGAGAGACAGAAGCGGACTGGCTTCTTGGGATTGTCAAAGCCGCTCCGGCTGCCTCCTGCCCCGCCTGGGAGGAGGAGCTAGGCTCGGGTCAGGCTCGGGGGCGAAAGGGGCGTGGGACCTGTCGTCGGACTCGCCTTGTGTCATGCTTCTCCAAGGCAGCGACGTATCCCAGGCGGGGAACTCCTTGGGCTGACCGTAGGCTGGGCGGCGTTTCCAGGCACCTCTGAGTAATACCCGTACCGCGACCAAAGCCACCTGGAGGCTTTCCCTCTTAAGTATTTACATCCAACTTGTTCCCATAGCCACTTTGTAGGTGGACAGGAGGGAGTGGCCTCCCACGGGTATCCGGGGAAGGTTGATGAACACAAAAGTGCCCCCTAACTTTTAAAAACATATTTAGGTGTTTTTATCTATACAGGTAGTCCTCGACTTACCACCACAACTGACTCCCAAATTACTGTGATTGAGACATTCGTTTATTGAGTTTTGCCCCATTTTACGACCTTTGTCACAGTTGTTAAGTGAATCACTGCAGTTGATAAGTTAGTAACCTGGTTGTTAAGTGAATCTGGCTTTCCCATTGACTTTTTTTTGTCAGGTGGTCGCAAAAGGGGACCACATGACCTTGGGGAACAGCGACAGTCATTAATGTGAACCAGTTGCCAAGCACCTGAATTTTGATCACCTGATCATCTGGATGCTGTCAGAAGTCACTTTTTTTAGTGCTGTTGTAATTTTGAATGGTCACTAAATGAACTGTCGTAAGTTGAGGACTACTTGTATACCATGAACATTCTGATTCCTGTGGTTCATGAGTGTCAAACTCGCCAGGTGACGTTGCCATCACATGACGTTTTGTGACATTTTCCCCCTTTGTGGACCTGGGGTGGGCGTGGCCTGCACTTGTCTCATCCCGCCCATGGGCCACCATTTTTACAGCCCTGGTGTAGTCCTTAGCTCTGAAAGGGTACAACCCAGGGCAAACCATCTTGAACAAGTTACCTCAAATGGGCTAACTTAAGAAAATGTGTCCAAAATTCAGGAAGCTTGATTCCCATGCCTCTGAAATTTAGCCAAAATTTATAAAACATTTTATGACATAAATATTAAAGCAGTTTATGACATAAAATGAAGTATCATTAAGCTTTTCTGTGCTGATGTTTAACTGCTATGCAGTTCAACATGGGCTATTTTCCAGGAAGATACATCTCTGAAGGCATCACAACTTTTTCAATGATAGTAGAACATTAGAAGCTCAGTCACTGTTGAAGGCATTGAGGAATCATGTAAGGAAATATCACTGAAACTATGACTCAGTGGAGACAGGTGGCCTAGTAATAAGCTCTGCTTGACAAAGCTATCGTCTATTGACCACATTTTTTTGGATTTGTATAATACACTGAACCAATAACTTCATTAATACAATGTAACAGCAAAGAAGTAGTTAGCTAGTTTATGATTCACTAGCCTAAATTAATCACTTTTCTTCCTTATTAATTTCTCCTGTACATAAAAAGTACAGTACTCCTAACTTGTACAGGCTGGAAGAATGTTATGCAGCAACTAAAAAATAGTTTTACACTGATCCCCAGCTCTGAAGAGGAAGTGGCAGAATTTCATATACACTGGAGAACTTTCTCGTCAAGGCTGAAGTGTGAGAGAATTCACAGAATTAATCTTGGGGAAACCTGTACAGGCCAAAAGCAACTCAACCAAGTAACACTGCTGCCCTCTATTGGCCATTCCCAATTTCCAGAGGTTCTTTATATCAATATAAATGACAAGTTAGTTCTTATGAACTAAGAGTATTCATCTTTTATAATGGAATTTGAATAAAGGAATTCAGTAAAGCAGAGGAGGAGGTATAAATATTTAAGATAGTGAACATGAATTTCTTATAATCTTAATATTTAGTAACTGTAACTGCTAATAGGCTGAAGCATAAGATTAAGATATGTTACATCTTCATATAATTGGGATTCACTGAAATTGTGACTCACTTTCTAGGCACATAGTGAAAAGAGACACTTTTCAGGCAACTCACACCAAATCCATGATTGTTCGTTCAAGGAGCAGTCACCCAACTCTCATTGTATTTGTTCAGTGCAGTCTTGTAAACATGAGCATGAAATATTTTGCTTTTTAAATCAGGTTTTCACTTAACTTTTTTTTTCATTGTAAAGTGGTCTTTACAGTATTCCTAATTCTGTCCTAATCATAATAATATCATAACTAGGGTTTTTAAAAATGTGACATACAAACTATCGTTATGTGTTCGAAAGAATAGTCAGGGAGGTTTAAATTGTTGAGGAAGAGGGCTACAACTTTTGAAGGTATATTCACCCAGTGTAATTTGAGAGCCACACTGAACTAAAAACTAAAATCACATTTTATTTAGCATGTGGCGTGAACATGATCCACCTGGTCAGTTTATGATCCAGACTGCTATGGCAGCCCACAAATCAGATAAACTGAGTACGGATTAATGACAATTTACCAGGTCATGTGAATCTGATCCACTGAGTGCCAAATCTGAGCTGGAATTTAACTTTTTATTCACTTGTATGTGATAAAATCTTCCATTGCATTTGCCTGAATGCATGTAAATTCTCCCTTGCGATAGACTCAGTACTCTGTGGATGCAGCCAGCAAGTGCAGCTTTGACTTCCCCAGAGTGTGAATTCTGACATAGTCTTAGAATTAACACTTGAAGTCAACTATCAGTGTGAGTACATTTGGATGTAGCCTTTACTATGCCGTAACGATGACTCAGTCGAGGTATTTAAGAGGAATCTAGATGATCTAATCTTCTGATTATGTCCTAGTGGTTCCCAAGAGGTGCATTCACTTTATTTCATCTTTCACAAGCGACATGATACACATCAATCACCATAAAGTCACAGCAGGTCAAAAGAAAAAGAGAAATCAATACTGAACTGCTTTCGAGTAAGATTATTTCTTGACTAGTTTTTACTTTATGCCAATACATACCCACAGCCTTTCAGTCTATCTTTTAATCTGTCATCAGACATTAAAACCTCACATTGTTAACAAATAAATCAAAGCTTTCAAACTCAGTCTTTCTATAATGAGGAACTGTCAATGTTTACTTAGAAGACCCAAATAACTCAGTGGACCTTATTCTCTAGCAAAAATGGAAGAAGTTGTGGCCTAAATGAAATATTTTAAAACATAGAATAAAAATACGAGTGGAAATATTTTCTTTAATGCCTATAATTTATTTTTTTAAAAGAAATGAGAGAAAGGCTAAGAAAAAGAGAGGGAGAGAAAAAAAACCACTCATTTCTGGAGACAAAGTCATGTTGTGTGTTTTTGTGTGTGCAGTAAATGGAAAAAGGAGTTTTCTAAAGGTGCACAAGTTTGTCATTGCATATACCTTTCATGAATTAGAGGTGATCCATGAAAGTTTTTAATAAATATGATAGTCTTCAATATCCCCTTCGTTATGTCTTATCACTCAATTGCTCACAACTGTATTGTAAACTGCAGATGGTGAGTTGCTAGGTCCCTTGAATTGAAATAGTTACCAAGTTATAAAGTGTAGCTACCATTGCCAGACAGTTTTAAACCAGTACAGAATATGTTTTATTCATTAAGCCAAGAACTCAGGGCTCTGGGCTGTAGAGGTAGAGCTTTCATGCAGAAATTTTTGAGTCTTTCATAAAAGAGCACAGGTGACTAGAAATAAAATCTACAATGTTAACTTCTATAGATGTAGTTTGCCCTTAGATACATATTTGCAATCCCCTAACCTGCAGAAGATTTCTCTATATTGTTATTTAAGGCTCAGTTGTTGACTTAGATCACCAGATGTTCCACCACTTTGTGGAGGAAGCAATACAAGTTAAGATTTTCTTCGATAATATTTTTTTATGGTAGAAATCAGTTGTACCCATCCGCTGCTGTTCAGAGGAGGTACTCCTATAAAATTAGCACATTTTGTTAAATGATATACAAAATAAGTGATACATTTAAAATGAGTGCTTACTTAGTATTCAGCTTGAAATCCAACTTTCAGAGGGGAAAAACTGCATATCCTGCCTGGGATAAATCCAAGAAATAACTAGCAACCGGTCAACAACACTTACTTGACATTATTTTTTAGCAATTCACATATGATTAATTTCCAAGTAAGACAGTATTTTCTAGACAAGTAGGCACAGTTGCCATTGTGAATCAGAATGAGGTGGCCCTTGGCATTTTGAGTTGTCCCTTTATAATCACGGGGGAAACAAAAAGAAAATATTTACAAATGATTCAGTACCGTAACAGATCAAGGATAGTCCAGGACTAACAATCAGTATGAAGACCATTTCCATGCCAGTGGAGTTTTCTTTCCCTGGCACCACATCACAGATTCCACACAGCCCTGAGAATTAAGGATTTTCACAGCACTTCAAGACCTTATGGGAGAAATTCATGAAAGGGTTTGATTTCGGCTATGTGTCACGTCTCTCGCTTGCTTGAAAAAGATGAAAACTGGATGGAGAAACTGAAGTCTTTATGACTGGGTTTTCTAATCCACTTCTGAAGAACAAAATATTTCAACAGCAAGGGAATCTACAATCTTCAATTAAGTTACATTTTTTTATAGTTTTGAATCAAGAATTCTGTATCCCGGAGGCTCAGGGTTCAGGAATAGTTTCCTGGACCACCCAGGGGGATAACAAAAACAGATATATCATCTCCAGAACCCAGTTTGTCATTGGCCAGCCTCCAGCCACGGTCCTTCAGAACTCCTCTGGATCTCATTACCAATTCCTGGGCTGCCATGGTATATCTGGAAGAGAATAAAGCCCATAATTACTATTCACATGAAAATAGCAAGAAATCTAACATGATATATTATTATGAAGTAAGTATTCACAAGTGCACTGTAACCACATCATTATTTTAATTACTTGATTGTGAAGAGGGAGGGAGGAAAAGAACGGCTTAAAGTTATCTTCTTGCAATTTTAATATATATGCTGGTAAGTAGATTCAACCAGAAAGCTTTTAGAAATAACAGTAAAATGGATTTCTATAATATCATGAAACAAAATGCTTCATTCATTTCAGCAAAAGACATGGCAAGGTGACAATAGAAGGAACCCCATGTATAGAATAGGCTTGACAGAAATGTGAGCTATTAAAAGCAACCAGTGAATTGCCTCTGAATTTTTACAAAAAGAACCAAAGGCTTAAAGGAAATAAATAATTAAAAAATAAACAGTAAGAAGTGTTTCAATTCCATATTCCTGTTCCATATTTGAAGAAGAACTACTCATTTATTAGTCTGTTTATATATGAAAAGTTGGAAATAAATGTCCAAAGGGAAATGTTGGCATCATGAATGGAAGACTGGGAGAAAAATCTGCCTATTTTTCATCTCCAAAATGCATTTCCAAAAAGGAATTATTTATATCCATGAGGTCCCAAGCAAGCATGTGACTAACCTTGAAAATAGAACTGATTATAATTTTGAATACAAGTAATCCTCAACTTATTAATGTAATTAAGCCTGGAATTACAGTCATAAGTCATTGTGGCAGGTCGCCACACGGACTCAATTTTACATTTTTTGGGTGACAGTTTTAAGTGAATGATGTGGTTGTTAAGTGAATCCATTTTATCTAATGATATTTTTTAAACAGAAATTGGAAGTAAATGCTAGAAACCATCAAACGGAATGTTGAAAATTGTGGTCATGTGAGCATAGATGATGCAAATGAGTGTAAAAGTGAGCCAGTTGCCAAACATCCAAAATACAGTCACATGGCTGCCGTGTGTGTGCGTGTGCACTCGCCTGCGGGAGTATGGCCATTATAACTTCAAAATCAGGCTTTAAGTAGCTTTTGTGGGGTCCATCATAACTTCAAACTGTTGCTAAGTGACTGATCATAAGTCAAGGACTACTTGTATTAAGGGAACATCTTCCCTCACCTGTTGAATGTTGCACACTTTAGAAGTCCTCTCTCCCTCCCAATTTTTAGTTAGTGCTCCGTTTATATAAGTTACATAAACTTAATTCAACATGGCAAGTAAGCAAAACAAAAGTACAAATTAAGACTGACAATAAGTGTTTCAGAAAGGGCTGTTCTACCCAGTGAACAGTGTCATCTCCAACACTTGAAAGAAAGGAAATTCGGTTCTATTCACCTGCAAGGATCATTGGGTTCATAGCCCATCAATACATCAATGACCACAGTGGCTACCTCCTGATCACTAGTGACATCCCAGAGGCCATCAGTGCCCAGCACCAGCACATCATCAGGGCAATGCTCATACTGTGTGAGATCATAAATGTGCACCTGTGGATAAACACAAAGATAAAATTTTGTTGCTATGAATTTGCATTGCAAAAAAAAAAGATACCTAAGGGATCACTCTCATTACGAACCTGCCAATTAAAAATGGTTGGAATTCCCAGAGGTTTGAACTTGCCAAAAACATGAATGGGCAGACAGCACTTGTAAATATTGGAGAAAATGCAACAGATTTGTCCACACTCATTGGCTGGTTAATAAACCTGGGGAAGAAGACATTTTAAATATATCTTTGTTTGAAGATTCTTAATGGAACATTGATTCTCCTAAATTTCTCCAAAAGGAAATGTCCAGGGCCTTCCAGAGGTCAGTGCAAAAATATACAAAATGACCACAGGCACTAAGATTAGACCATAAGGGGATGTGTCCAGGGGCAGAGGTACCAGGTGACTAATGGGTGACCCTTTGTTTCAGCCATGAAAAGAAATCCTGAAGGAATTTACAATTAAGAAATGTACTTTGTACCAGAAAGAAAATACAAATATTCCATTATACTGTCCTTAAAACGAATAAAGGGAAAGCTTATCATTAAGGACAGGAAGGGCAACCGTTTTAGGCCTGTCTGTCACACGCGGAGTCTACCGAGGGCATGTATCACCAGACTTAATGGCAACCAAAGTTTTTAATCAGATTATCTATTTATGGAGCTTTTAAATTTCTTCCGCCATTAAGGCTTCATTTTTTTTATACCTGGGTATTTGAGAAGGTCAGGGGACTGAAATATGTGAACATGGAAAGTGATATTTGTGTGACAAGTTGCATTAGAGGAGTTCCAGTTTTCAAACCATGCCCACCTACACACACACACACACACACACACACACACACACAAACACACACACAATGTAAATACAGATATTTTTCAACTTACAACCACAATTGAGCCCAAAAACCGTAGAAATGGTGGTAGACGTTAGGAGAAACCCGCCCATACTACACCTCTTACAATACTAGACAACACAGTATCAACCTTCAAATTTCTAGGTTCCATCATATCTCAAGACCTAAAATGGACATCTAACATGAAAAACGTCATCAAAAAAGCACAATAAAGAATGTTCTTTCGGCGCCAACTCAAACTGCCCAATGAGCTGCTGATACAGTTCTACAGATGAAATATTGAGTCTGTCATCTGCACCTCTATAACTGTCTGGCTTGGTTCTGCAACCCAACAAGACAGACAGAGTTTTTAGAGGATAATTAGAACTGCAGAAAAAACAATTGCTACCAACCTGCCTTCCATTGAGGACCTGTATAGTACACGAGTCAAAAAGAGGGATGTGAAAATATTTACAGACCCCTCACATCCTGGACATAAATTGTTTCAACTCCCACCCTAAAAACCACGCTATAGAGCACTGCACAGAACAACTAGACACAAGAACATTTTTTTCTGAGCACCATCGCTCTGCTAAAGAAATAATTCCCTCAACACTGTCAAACCATTTATTGTCTGCATTACTATTACTATTAATTTTCTCATCGTTCCTATCACCCATCTCCTCCCACTTATGACTGTATGACTATAACTTGTTACGATTTATATTGATTATTTTATGATTTGATTGCTTGCTTGTACCCTATGACTATTATTAAGTGTTGTACCTTATGATTCATGATGAATGTATCTTTTCTTTTATGTACACTGAGAGCATATGAACCAAAGACAAATTCCTTGTGTGTCCAATCACACTTGGCCAATAAAGAATTCTATTCTATTCTATTCTATTCTATTCTATTCTATTCTATTCTATTCTATTCTGTTCTGTTCTGTTCTGTTCTGCTCAATTTCACAATAGTTTTTGCCACAGTTGTTAAGTGATCACTGCAGTTGTTATGTTCGTAACATGCTGGTTAAGTGATTCTGGCTTCCTCATTGACTTGGCTTGTCAGGAGGTCGTAAAAAGGTAAACATGTGACCTCAGGACAATGCACCTGTCATAAATATGAGTCAGTTGCCAAGCATCTGAATTTTGAACATGTGACCATGTGGATCCTACAATGGTCTGAAAAATGGCCAAAAGTTCTTTTTTTCCAAGTGCCGTTCAAACGGTCACTAAATGAACAGTTGTAAATTGAGGACTACCTGTATATCTCAAGGATCAGAACATTAGTTTTGTTGTGCTCACCTCTGGAATGCAAGATAAGAAAGGCTTAATGTGGATGTTGGAGTTGTAAACTTTGAGATCGTGGTCTCCTAAGCCTCGAGTTACTCCAATGGTTGCCATCATTCGAGCCTAATTAGAAAAACAAGTAGCCAATAAACACTTGATGCAATATGAAGACATTTGTTCAATTCCATATTGTTAGGAAACAAGATCTGTTAGTGCAAAATATTGGAAGACTAGATATCTTTCACTGAACTGGTAGTATTTCAAAGTCTGAAAAGTTGCTCTCTCTAAAAGAGTCAAAGCATCAAAAAGCATTAAGAAACTCAAGAGAAGAAAAAGTGTTTTTGGATTTGGTCACTGTAAATTTACTTTATTAACAATGTTTTTCTTAAGCAACTACTTTCAGCTGTGTAAAAGTCATTTCGAAAAAGCAATATTGGGAATGGATATTTAAAGTTTCACATTAACTTCCTAAAAACAAAATTGTGTATGTATTCACTTTTCTTTTAGTTTTCTCCTTCACATTTTTATTCTTTAAGTTGTTCGTTTTTCCTTATTTTTTTTCTTCAATAAAAAAATGCAAACAATCCAAATGCTAACTGTATCTACTCGTGTTTCCCTAAAAATAAGACCAGGTCTTATATTAATTTTTGTTCCAGAACACACATTAGGGCTTATTTTCCAGTTACTGTATTTATCGGCGTATAACACGCACAGGCGTATAACACGCACCTTCATTTTAAGAGGGAAATTTCAGGAAAAAAATTTAAATTTCAAATAAAGAACTTTGAAGCATCTTTTCCCTGAAGACTCGTGTTTAGTACATTCAGATGCTTTCTTTCCTCTTTCCCTCTTACTTGTCTATCCTTCCTTTCACCCTCCCTTCCTCCTTCCCTTCCTTCCTGCCTCCCTTCCAGTTCCCTCCTTCCTCTTTCCTCCTGTCTGCCTGCCTTCTTTCCCTCCTGCTTATCTATGCTTCCTTCCTTCCTTGCACCTCCCTCCCTTCTGCCTGCCTGCCTTCTTTCCTCTTTCCCTATCCTCCTATCCTTCCTTTCTCCCTCCCTCCTTCCCTGCCTCCCTTCCAGTTCCATCCTTCCCTCCTTCCTTCTGCCTCCTTCCTGCCTGCTTGCCTTCTTTCCTCTTTCCCTCCAGCGTGTCTGCTTTTCTTTCCTTCCTTCCACCTCCCTTCTGCCCTCCTGCTTTCTTTCCTCTTTCCCTCTTGCTTGTCTATCCTTACTCCCTCCTCCCCTCCTTCCCTTCCTTCCTGCCTCCCTTCCAGTTCCATCCTTCCCTTCCTTCTGCCTTCCTGCCTTCTTTCTTCTCTCTCCTGCTTGTCTGCTTTTCCTGTGTGTGCGCGCGCCCAAAAAAGAGGTGGTGGGAGAGAAATTTGAAAGGTCTTCTGCTTTTGGAACTCGGAAATACCCTTCCACACTCCCCTTTTCCTCCAGCGAGCACGGAGCTTGAAGGAGGAAAAGGGAAAGGAAAAGCGCGAAAAGGAGGTGGTGGGAGAGAAATTTGAAAGGTCTTCTGCTTTTGGAACTCGGAAATACCCCCCCCACTCCCCTTTTCCTCCAGCGAGCACGGAGCTTGAAGGAGGAAAAGGGAAAGGAAAAGCGCGAAAAGGAGGTGGTGGGAGAGAAATTTGAAAGGTCTTCTGCTTTTGGAACTCGGAAATACCCCTCCACACTCCCCTTTTCCTCCAGCGAGCACGGAGCTTGAAGGAGGAAAAGGGAAAGGAAAAGCGCGAAAAGGAGGTGGTGGGAGAGAAATTTGAAAGGTCTTCTGCTTTTGGAACTCGGAAATACCCCCCCACACTCCCCTTTTCCTCCAGCGAGCACGGAGCTTGAAGGAGGAAAAGGGAAAGGAAAAGCGCGAAAAGGAGGTGGTGGGAGAGAAATTTGAAAGGTCTTCTGCTTTTGGAACTCGGAAATACCCCTCCACACTCCCCTTTTCCTCCAGCGAGCACGGAGCTTGAAGGAGGAAAAGGGAAAGGAAAAGCGCGAAAAGGAGGTGGTGGGAGAGAAATTTGAAAGGTCTTCTGCTTTTGGAACTCGGAAATACCCCCCCACACTCCCCTTTTCCTCCAGCGAGCACGGAGCTTGAAGGAGGAAAAGGGAAAGGAAAAGCGCGAAAAGGAGGTGGTGGGAGAGAAATTTGAAAGGTCTTCTGCTTTTGGAACTCGGAAATACCCCCCCCCCACTCCCCTTTTCCTCCAGCGAGCACAGAGCTTGAAGGAGGAAAAGGGAAAGGAAAAGCGCGAAAAGGAGGTGGTGGGAGAGAAATTTGAAAGGTCTTCTGCTTTTGGAACTCGGAAATACCCCCCCCCCACTCCCCTTTTCCTCCAGCGAGCACGGAGCTTGAAGGAGGAAAAGGGAAAGGAAAAGCGCGAAAAGGAGGTGGTGGGAGAGAAATTTGAAAGGTCTTCTGCTTTTGGAACTCGGAAATACCCCCCCCAACTCCCCTTTTCCTCCAGCGAGCACGGAGCTTGAAGGAGGAAAAGGGAAAGGAAAAGCGCGAAAAGGAGGTGGTGGGAGAGAAATTTGAAAGGTCTTCTGCTTGCCGTGGGCGGGCCGCATTTACATAGAGCAGGGAGGGCTGTTAAAGGGCCGTATTAAACTGTAAAAACATGGCTTCTTAACATTATATCGGCGTATAACACGCATACATCATTTGCCCCCTATTTTTCGGGGGGAAAAGTGCGTGTTATACGCCGATAAATACGGTAAGTCTTATTTACAGGGGAATATGGCACTAAATGCTTCCGTCTGGCTGGCAATCTTAACTGGGCCTTATTTGGGGGGTAGGGCTTATATTACAAGCTAGGGCTTATAATCATGCTAGGGCTTATTTTCCAGTTGGGTCTTATTTTCAGGGAAACTGTATTTAGTACCAAAACATTAAGCCCATTAAAAAAAAAACATGTTGACTTTAAAACTGTAACATAAAACTGGCATTTATTTGCGTGATAAAGATTTGCATAACCTGTTTCCAATTCCATTATCCCTCAACCAAATCTTTCTCCACCTCATACTTGTTTAATCTAACATTGTCTCTATTCACTGACAATGAATAGCTCTCCATTGCACAGAGACTCCCATATTGGTTTTAGCTCTTACTTTTTTACCCTCTCCATATATAAGTGGAAACTTCAGGTCATCTTCTTCTATCCTTTTGTATGCCCTAGTTAGAAAAGGAAACATACAAAATAAGGCCCTGCCAAAAGTTATCATTGCCTCAGATATGTTAAGATTTATTAAACTACCAATTGCTGAAGGAAAAAAATGTCCTGGTGAATCTCTTCTACCCATAGCTAGAAAAAAAGGTTGAGGTCAGCAGTGTTTTATTTATGTAATTTCTCCAATTTGTGCCCAGATAAACACACCTCCAGGTAGTCCTTGCTTAACAACTGTTATGATGGACTTCCCACAGCTACACTTGCAACCTTATTTCAAAGTTCTAGCAGTCACACATAATGCCCCCCCATGGTCACATGACCGTATGTTGGGCACATGCATGCCTTTTGCAGCATGCATGGCCACATGACCTTGCTGTTTTGGTAGCTTTTGCTAGTTATTGGCATTTACTTCCAGCAGTTGGGTATTATGGATTTGTTTAAAGACTGCAGCATTCTCTTAATGACAGCAGCACTCACTTAGCAGCTGCTGCAAAAAAGGTTACAAAATCAGGCATGGTCACATGGTGACTTGCTTAATGACTGCCATGACTTATGACCATAATTCCAGGCTCAATTATGGTTGTAAATAAAGGATTGCAAGGGGGGGTGAGGGCTTGGAACATCTGAATGGCTAAGGATGATGGAAAGAAATTATCTTCTTTTTGTGATTGATACTGAGATTCAGCATGCTTTCTTTCAAATGAAAAGAGAAGTTACCAGCCGTTCATATTTTGGTCTCTATATAACATCTTCTTTCCCACTTCCTTCTGTTGGATCCTTCGGGGAAACTCAAAGAAAGTAAACTCATTTCCCAGTAATTCAGGCCTCAAATAGCCCTATGAGAGAAAAGAAAAAGCTCAGTTGAGAGAATATTTGGATCTTTTCCATCAAAATAACAGAAATCCAAGCTGGCTGCATATTCCACAGAGTCCTCATAAAAGCAGCACTCTGTAATAGAATCCCAGAAGGGAACAAGCATATAATAAAGGCTGTGACCAATCTAACTGTCTTATACTGAGATATTAAAATTTACTTAAGGTCCCTATCTTTTTTTCTCTTTCTACTACTACATAATGTCCATGTCTAGATGAAACTGGAAGATCAAAACATTCATTCTTTACCTAAATACAAGCTAAAGCATAAATAGCTAAACCTGTCCCATGCTTAAATGGTTAATCAGGCCACATCCAGACTAAAGTAGAAACAGAAGTTGAAACTAGTAAGACTCATTTTATAAGAAACAGTGGCATACACAAATATTTGGCATAGAAGGCAACAGGATTTCAGTTCTGTAGTCAAGATCCTGTTCTGTGCTCAGACAGCTCTCATTTTAATGCAAATTCCAATTATGGGAATGTCTCTCTCATGTGCATCTACCTACCTAAAGGCTACCTATATGAAGGAGATTCTTGCATTTCAAAGACAGGTTTGAAGTTGTTCTTGCTCTAGCTATCTCCTAGGTTGGTCTTACTCTTAAGAATTACTCTTACATCCTTTCATTATTATTATTATTATTATTATTATTATTATTATTATTATTATTATTATTATTATTATTATTATTATTATTCACACTTATAGACCGCCCCCTCTCCCGGAGAGGACTCGGGGCGGTGTACAGTCACTAAAATACATTATAAAATACATACATAAACAATTAAATTAATACTGGTGAAGGAGGTTATGAGACTGTAATCGAATAATAAATATAATACGTTAAATAAAACCCTTAAAACCCAATTAAATAAATCCCGGGAGGTAAAACTAAGACAGTGCCAGGCCAGCTGATTGAAATAGGTGAGTCTTTAACTTTTGCCGGAAGGAGCGGAGGTCGGTGGTGGTTCGAATGTCTGGGGGGAGGTCATTCCAGAGGGTTGGGCCCATCACAGAGAAGGATCTACTCCTAGGTGTCGTCCGCTGGCATTGCCTAGCAGACGGCACCAGGAGGAGCCCCTCCCTGTGTGAGCGGATAGGTCGCAGGGACGTGTGTGGTAGGATGCGATCCTGCAGATAACTAGGTCCTCTGCCATGGAGCGCTTTAAAGATGGTAATCAATACCTTGAAACGCACCCGAAAGGCTACAGGTAGCCAGTGCAGCTCGCGCAGGAGAGGTGTTACGTGGGAGTAACGAGTACTTCCCATAATAACCCGCGCGGCTGCGTTCTGAACTAGCTGTAAATATCATCAAAGAGGCAATTATTTGCGAGGCTCAATGGAAGTAATTAAATCCAAGTCAGACAAGAATAGAACCCAAAGCCAAAAAAGAGAAAGATTAAGAAACATTGGCTCAATCGGATCCTAAACACACAACCTTTAAGGAGGCAAATTTTCCCCCACCTCTCCTGATGAGTCTAACCAAAAGAAGCGCTAAGGGACAGTTAGGCTACATTAAAAAAATATTCCCTGTACACTCTAAGAAGAGTAGCCACTGAGGAGTGAGGCATGGGGAAAAGAAATACAGGGAAGAAATTGTGTGTTTTTGTTTTCTGCTACAAAAGACACAGGTACTAAAATTACAGCAGGCTTTGCTTTTTCAAGAACTTGGATGGCATTGATAAGGCAATTCAGACTGTCAGCCTGGCACAACAAATGATTTAAGCTATGAAAGGATTTTGGCAGAAAGTGAACTGCTTCAGCCTGGGGCACAATGCAAGATGGGCTCCCTACTGCTCAGTATCTTTACACAGCCAGCTGATCCCTTCCTCAAAACTATTTTCTCTTTTCCAAGGCTCTTGGAAGCCGTTTGAATAGAACAGCAGATAAGACGCAGTCTGGTGTTTTGCCAAAGAGATAAAGTTGGAGGCTCAAAACATGGGCCAGCAACACCGTAAGGCTGTTCACGCTTCATAGATTTCTGTCTGACTGTAAATTATCTTTCATCCCAAGAAGTACATGTATAATGTTCTGCATGAATGAATCCATCTCACTGAGCTATAAGGCAATTCCTGTGTTATTCAGACAAGCTTTAAAAAAAAACCTAAAAACTGCTCCCTAGGGAGAAAAGGAAATGTGTGTGTATGACCATGAGAAGGCTGCTTCTCTTACAATTAGTACCTCTGCCCTCTATCACTTCTCACTTTCAGATTAGCCCCAAGCTGTTTTTCTCTTGAAAATATAGTCACAAGATTTTAAAATGTAATGCATCATCATTCCATTTCTCCCTGCTATTAAAAGAACAGGTCATAGTTTGCAGTAGACAAGGAAGAGAGAACAGATGTTTGAGGAACCCTAAACTGTTCTTGAATCTTCATCTGGGGCTTTCCTTTTCTATATTATTAAATGTATTTTTGAATTGTACGTAGACAGGCAAAGTATACTATTATTTTTACTGAACAGAGTTTAAAGCAATTTGGACATCACTATCCCTACAAAGGCGAGAACAAGGCACTCTGGCCAAAGAGGAAATTTGGAATTATATGATTTCCAAATTTCAGTCAATGTTGACACCTTTGACTGCCTGGAGAAGTCAGGCAACATTTCGGAAGTGGTTTACAATTGCCTCTTTCCTAGGGCTGAGAGAGTGGCCCAAAGTCATACAACTGGCTTTGTGACTCAGGTGGGATTAGAACTCAGAGCTTCCCCATTTTTAACCTGATATCTTAACCATTACGCCAAACCGGCTACCTTTGTGAGTGCCATTCGGAATGTAAAGATTGGGAGGGAGAGTTTAACCTTTTTCCCTGTGTGATCTCAGGAATGGAATTTGTAAATATCAGGAATGTTATAGGTAAATAGGATTTTCTCCAGGGCAATATGTATATATTTGCAAGGAAAACGTCCATTACTCTATTCTGTATGAGAGATGCTACTTGCACTTCTAGTTGCATTTTTTAATGCAAAATATTTATATTACAAAAAAGTTGTTTTGAGTTCATCTCTCTGTCATACCTTCATTAAGAGAGTTAGAAATGTGGAAATAAGATAGATGAGATATATAAATATATACATATATATAAATATACATATATATATATATTAACTGTAGTACCAGGACAAATGGTATAGTCTTCAGTTCATTGTAAAATCTCTAAAATTGCTCATGGTCTGTCACCATTTTGTAGAGAGGCTATTATACATTTTAAATACTATTTTTTGATGTATTTATTTGTTCTCGTAAGTGCTATGATTCAACTGAATCTTCAACATAGCAGAAAAAAGAAGACTGGTGAATGTTCCCGCTTTAATTAATTTTTATAACATAATTCCAATACAATTAATTAAATTAATTAATCAATCAATGTTTTAGAAACAGTGTTCCTCAGCATTGGTAAATTTAAGATGTATGGATGTCAACTCCCAGAATTCTCAGCTGACTGAGGAATTCTGGGAATTAAAGTCCATACATCTTAAAGTTGCCAGTGCTGAGAAAACACCACTTTATAACAATTACAATTCAGCTTCCACATCTCAACTATTTCTTCAGAGTATTCTGAGATCAGCAGAATCATGAGTTTCTACAGTTCTGTTTTAAAACTTAGCTTTTCTTTTGCAATCAATTATCACAAAACAATATCTTATAATGCGCATCCATGGGGAAGCAAGGAGGAGCAAAAGTAATAAACATACACGTAACATTTTCCCACATATGTCACAACTTATGCACTTGAGTCATATGTCAAGGCTCAAGTACCTAATTGCAGCATTTACATGATGATATCATTGTGTATACGTCATTATTTTGGATTCACTGTGGTTTGCTGCGGTTGCTGCTAATTCTATTACATCAGGGGTGTCAAACCTGATCACATGACGGGCTGTATCATGACATATTGGGATTGCTTTTGTCCTTGTGGGGCCAGGGTGGGTGTGGCCTGCGCAGGCCATATCTGGTCCACAGGTTGCATGTTTGACACCCCTGTTATTCATTATATATTACAACCTTTATATGTTATAAGTTTGTAACAACATGCATGCTCTGTCTTTAAACATCTGCTCAATAAAGAAAATAAATACTAGATACAAATTTATAGTACATTGAGAGTCTCTTTTTACTATAAATCCACCCACATCATATTCCAAATGGAAACTGAAAATTCCCTAAGCTTCAAAGATGATCGGCCGTGCTAGATAATATTGCTCAAAACATAAATGTATTAACCATGAGCAAAAAAAGAGGAGGTTTTTCAACTTAGATTTGCCTTGCAAACCTTATTTCACTTAACCACTATGAACTCTGATGATCCTGTCTGAACAGAATTGATTTCTTAAGGATATACCTGGCAAGGTTGTTGTCGGTGGTGATAGATTAAATATATATCAGATAGAAAGAAAGTTCTTCCTTACTAAAAACTGTAGCCTTTGCCTCTCTGTCTCTGGAGTAAATTCCCTGGACATTGGAATGATTTCCCCATTACGGATGACAATGGCCCTGCAATGAAACATGCAATGATGACATTAGAGAGAAAAAGAGAGAGATGGCAGAGGAAGTGCAAGCAGCAGATACACAAGAGGTCAAAGAGAGGCATGGTTAGGTAAGCACCATCACTGCCAAATGGAGAGAGAACCTCTGGGAAGGATATGGAATCTGGGCAAATAATGGCTGGGCAAATAATAGTTTCCAGATGCTCTAAGGTTTCCTTGCCTGCTTCTTGTTGATGGAAAGGATAATGTTATGTTACACCTGAAAGGCCAGAAATCTATTGATGAACGTTTCCTTCCTTCCCTTTTTCTGGATGAAATTGTTTGCTAGAGCTTCACTCTACTTTATTTCTAGGTTTTAAAGTTTATCTGACATCTTCTAAAGATCCAAAATAGATTAAAATATTTTATTGTATGCCCTAAATCACTCTACTGTATCGTATAAGCAAGTTGAATGATCTGCTGAAGTCCTTTCAATGAGATTCGTGAATAAGTGGAGATATAAACGTATCATTCCATTAGTTGTGTGCTTGTGCAGGGAAAAGGGGAAGTGGGTGGATTGGACCTTCAGACATAGTTATTAAAGACTATTCCCCCCACATAGCATGAAGATACATCTAATAACATAGGCTAGGGGTGTCCAAACTTGGGAACTTTAAGACTTGTGGACTTCAACTCCCAGAATTCCCCAGCCAGCCATGATGGCTGGGGAATTCTGGGAGTTGAAGTCCACAAGTCTTAAAGTTCCCAAGTTTGGACACCCCTGACATAGGCTCTTGCTCATATTGGTATAATATGCTAGCTTAGAAACTAAAAAGGTCAAAGGAATGATAGGTAGCCTTTTCTCTTAACATTCCTACTGGGTTAATGCCAAATCCTAGGTGTGACTCAAGAAAATTCAGAGAAAGAACACTGACACAGCATAATGAAAAGGAGCAGCCATAAAGACATATTTAGATGTCCTTATATTCTACAGTAGCAGTTAAGCCAAATTACTAAGCAATGTTAGTTACCTGCTCTGAGAGAAAAGGTGTTCCTTGTTCAGACAGATAAGGAAGCAAAGGAGAAAAATCAGTCTAAGAAACTAGGGTTCAGAAATGGTGCTGAAAGGATGGAGGGGGATCGTGAGAAGAAAAGTACGGCCAGAATAATGGGTCACATCATCCAAACCCAAATATTGGATATTCTGATCAAAATATAATGTAAAATATGGATTATACACATACACACTCACTCACACAGGGATTTTATTTTCATCTTTTGGCAATATTACATATGGAATCTGGATCCTAAAACGATTGCTAAGCCCTTTGCTCAGCTATAAATCATTCTTTACAAACTACAATTATCTCTCAAGACATCATGACTAAGCAAAAACAAGTGAAAACACAATTTTGGCTTCAAGCAATACTTGTTACAGAATTTTACTGTGCTTCTTGGGTTGGAAGTCTTCATCTTAAACTACCAAATATTTCCATATTTGATTATGACCCCTAAGAGCTTGATTTCATTCAAAAATTAAAACAAGGTCTATTTGGTTATTCTGACTTGTTCAAAAAGTTGATCTCACTGAAATCTTGAAAAAATAACTTGGCAAAAGTATGTGTATTGTTCCTATTAATACAAGCTCTCCTCATTTCAATGACCACAATGAGAAATAATACCAGTGTATTTTTCTCTATCTTGTATTCAGTGACGTGCGGTGAGGGTTATGGCTGGTGAGGCTGGTGACATCATCAGGAAGGCGGGGAATGGGACCATGTGTGCAGGAGGGTGAGGCAGCCTCAGCCTCCAGCACACGTGGTCCCATTCTCCGCCTTCCTGAGTGAACATTAAGGGGATAGTGGAGTGTACTGATCCGCGTAGCATTGCTTCCTCCACCGGCGCCAGTCCCTTTCCCCCCCACTCCTTCAAGGTCTCCCACCAACCCAAAGCCCGATCCCCAGCTCCCTTGGGCAAGGCTTGAGCGGGGTGAATGGGAAAGCAACGAAAGGGGCTGCGCTTTCACCCCGCTCAAGCCTTGCCGCCTGCAGCCACCGCCCGCCCTCGCTGCCCCTTTCGTTGCTTTCCCGCCCGCCCTTGCTGCCCTTTTCGTTGCTTTCCCATTCAGGCGGCTGCGCTTCCCATTCCCATTTCCCATGCAGGCGGCAAGGCTTGAGCGGGGTGAAAGCGCAGCCCCTTTTGTTGCTTTCCCATTCAGGCGGCTGCGCTTTCATGCCTTTGTCATCCGGCAGCGCCGACATTTCTGCCTCTGCCCTCCGCAGCTCCTCACCTCTCTTCATGAAATAACAGTATATAATATTATATACTATGTGAGGCAGCCTGATCCTCGGTCGCTCGCCCGCCGGACTGCCTCGGCGCCATTCCGGCTACCTCCGTCCGGGCGCGCCCGGGAGCTGCGGAGGGCGGAGGCAGAAATGTTGTCGGTGCTGCTGGATGACGTCATCTGGCAGCGCCGACATTTCTGCCTCCTCAGCTCCTGGGCGCGGCTGGACGGATGTATATAATATTATATATATATATAGTATATAATATTATATACTATTATTTCATGAAGAGAGGTGAGGCTCTGCCTCCCCTGCCTCCCCTGACCGCACGTCCCTGCTTGTATTCCACTTTTGTAGCCTTCACCAAATGATACTTTACTTGTAACACCTATCACCCCAGATAATAATGTGTACAATGCACCTGGAAGTTATCATTTTGACACACAGAAGAAAATACAGTTATTTCCAATTCAGAATCCCAAAGCAGACTATCCAATAATTTGGATGCAGAAAAGAAGACTCAATGAGGAAACAGTGCATCTTAATTAATTCCAAAGTATTCCAGAATCCTTAATCTAATTAGCATTAATGCTTCACTTTAATTAATAATCCAGTAAAAATTATTTTACTGACAAGTTCTAAACATTTTAAATCAGTAAAAGTTATTTAACTTAAATTACTATTTGATGAACATGGTGATACCCTAGATTTAGGTTTGAATCACTAAAAACAATTAAACAATAGGCAGTGAATCAAGGCAGTATCTACAATAAAGACTAAAATAACTTTTAATGATTACTCTTTAATATCCATACTTTTAAAGGAGTCTCCTAACAATAGAAGGAGAAATGGCTTGAGTATCCTATCTCAGGTTATAACAAAGGAACTAAGCATAAGTTTTAATATAAGTTGGAATTCCAAATGAATAATCACAATTAAAAACTGAATTTCCCTCTTGCAGCATTTATATTCTATCTCAGGATATGTTGCAAGAGCATATTTATATTTATCAATATTTATTTTTTCTACCTTAATATTGAGATCACAAAACAGAAGTTAAAATTAAATGCTCTCTAATTTGCTTGGGATCCACAACTATGTCATACCCAGATCTTAAGCGGGCTCCATCACTGATACCACCACACTATCTTTTGAACACAAGTCAGTTGACTCTTTGGTTGACAATAAGTACAGTCCTTGATTAGGAGAAGCTCTGCTATTGGATTCCTAATGGTTTCTTATCCACATATTGATCAGACAGTCCTGTTTAGCTTTATAGAATTATAGCAACGTCACATAGTGTCAGACTATTTCCTGAAAGCAAAATTGGAATTTCTGATCCTAGGCAGCATCACTAGGAACACAGCATCATACATCTGTCTATATTTTCTTGGATTAGTCCCTGTAGTTTTCTTGACAAAAGTTTTTGGAAGTGTCTTACCATTCCCTCCTTCCTAAGGCTAAGAGAAAGTGACTTTCTCTTTCACCCAGCTAGCTTCATGTCTAAGGCAAAATGAGAACTCAAGTTTCTGAGTTTCTAGCCTGATGCCCTAATTACTACACCAAACTGGCCCTCTGTCCTTTATATACACTCTCTTAAGGACTGGTCTGGTGGTACTAATGGTGAATGAACAAAAGAAAGACAAATATTTTAACTGTTGTTAAAATTTTGTACAAATTAAAAATAATTGACCTTGAGCAGAAGGACTCTAATTAAATTCTACCACGCAGTAAAGAAATGCTTTCCCCCCCAATGAATACATGTTTTGGACAATACTAATTTGGCGGGGAACCAAAAAATTATCCAGCCCACTTACCTACTATCACCAGCATTGGCCACATAAAACTTCCCCAGAAGATAAACCACAGTTAGGGCACAGCAGCCTCCAGTTGCCTGCCTGGTTACCCTTTCTTGCTCGATTTGATTGTCCTGAAAAGGCAGAAAAACAAAAGTACAAGTGAAAAAAATGACCTATCATATTAGAAAAGAAGGCACAACCGTACTCACCTTCCTATATTAATAAACTAGAATATCCTAAAGAATTAGATATATAAGCAACAGCTGCAGAAACAAGATAGTCATTTAGACATTACCTTCCAACTGTACAATTACAACTTTATGCATTGACAAATTCTTGTTTCGTACATCAAAAGTCTATCTTAAATACAGAAATGACATTGAAACAAAGGCTGCGTTTGCATTATGCTACACTAGGATTTGACTTGAATCATTTACCCCAAATAAGGTCATGCTTTGTTATAGCAGAGGTCCTTAATCACACTTAGTAGCCCTGCTTTGTGCTTATGAAACAGTTTGAATTATGGCATATTATTTCCAAAACTAGGCAAATGGTTAGTATAGTGGGCAATTTAACAGCTATTAATCCTCCAAAAAATTAAATGATATGCAAAAGCAGTTATAAATAAGAACTGTTTGTGTAGCAAAGTTTTCAGCATTTCTTTTTTTCCATTCATACAGATATACAATGACTTCTTCTTTTTTTTAAAAAAAGAGAGGATACCCCATATTATGATTGGCTGTGTGTTTGCCATCATTTGTAATGTGCCTTTCAGGTTTTTGCCATTTGAATGGTGGTTAATCTGTGACTATTTCTATCTGTTTTCCAAAGGTCTAAATTAATTGCTAATTTAATTTTTTATTTATTAGGATTTACCAGTTAACCTGGTCTGAAATATGTGAAAGAAGAGAGACAATACTAATCAAAAGAAAGCTACTTAGCAAGCACAGTTCAAATATATGACGAAACAAATAAAGGAAAAAACCCTACCCTAGTAAATATCTCTATATAATTTTATGATGAGATGGGGAATCATCAATAACATTTTCAGTACCTGTACTAAATTATACTTTACACGATTCTTCGTGGAAGCCATGACAACTAAACTGGTACAGTATATGAATGTTATATGTTGACAATGTGTCAGTGTGTTTTATTCCCCTGAGCAGCATCAAAGACAAGATCTCAAGCTCAGCTACAGAAAAACAGAACAGGATCTGCTCAGGATCTGTAACTAGGTAAGCAAATACCTAGTCAGCCAAAAATAGTCATGGGTCACCATGTCAGCATCTTAACTGCAAAAGGAAGTGAATGCATGTTCTGGGTGGAAGACAGCCAGGCAGAATTGGAACACATCCCTGATCTCCAACTTACATGCCATGTCGGTGGCTATGGGGGATGTGTGTGTTAGTATTAAACTAGTAATATTAGTAGTTTAATTGAGTTTATTTGATTTTGAGGATTAGATCTAGCATATCCTTCACTTGTTTAAATCTATGAGATAAGACTACATCATAAATAACATATCCAAGGCCCTTTGCCTGTTTGCAAGGTCAAGCAGATTTTGTTTGTTTGTTTACCTTGGCTCTCCTATCTCTGAATGCAACATATCCATTTCACTCCACTTCTGATATAGAATCAGGCATCAATTACAAGGAAGTGCTACCTCAGACTAAGATAACCACATGCCTAGTAGCAATTTACATGTATTCCAAAGTCTGTGCCAAGACAGGAAATTGATTGTAATTCTGTACCAGGATCCAATCTGGATTTGGACAACCAGAAGTTTAGTGTTCCAAACTTTCAGACTTGTGATGGAGCCCATGGTAATTCTCTACTATTGTACTAGAAATGGTGTAGGGCAGTGATGGCGAGCCTATGGCACGCATGCCACAGGTGGAACACGGAGCCATTTATCAGGGCACACGAGCCCCTGCCCTGTCAGCTGGCCAGCGCACATGTGCACGCTGGCCAGCTGAGTTCACCCTTTTTTAAAACCATTTTTCGCCCTCCCCAGGCTCCAGAGGCTTTATAGGAGCCAAGGGAGGGCAAAAAGAACCTTTCCCGCTCCCCAAAGGTCCTCCTGAGGCTTCGTGAGCTTCCCTGAAGCTTCGTGAGCTTCCCTGAAGCCTCCGGAGCGCAAAAAACCCGACCCTATAGGCAAACTGGAAGTTCGGGAATGGACTTCCTGTTTGCTCGGAGGGTCGTTTTGAGCGCTCCAAATGCTTCAGGGAAGCTTCTTAAAGGTCCCTGAAGCCTTTGGAGCGCTTAAAACGACCCTCCGAGCAAACCAGAAGTGGCTTCCGGTTTGCCCAGAGGGTCATTTTGACTGCTTCGGAGGCTTCAGGGAAGCCTCCTGAAGGTCCCTGAAGCCTCCGGACAGCTTCCGGGGGGGCAGGGGAGGCTGTTTTCGCCCTCCCCATGCTCCTATAAAGCCTCTGGAGCCTGGGGACGGCAAAAAAAGCATGCAAAAATGAGTGGGGGGTCGCATCTGTTTATTTATTTATTTATTTATTTATTTATTATTAGCACTTATATACCGCCCCCTCTCCCGAAAGGGACTCGGGGCGGTGTACAGTCCGTATTAAAAAACACCAAATAAAATACATGTATGCATAGGAGGAGGAAAAAATAGACCAAAACTGTACAGCTAATAAATAAACAATATAAAATTTAAAATATCATACAATTTATACACTATCCCTCTAAAAGCCAGTAAAAAGTATATGCCAGGGGGGGTAGACGTTGTAAATTATGCCAAACCAGCCAGTCGGAACAGGTGTGTCTTCAGTTTCTGTCGGAAGGAGCGGAGGTCAGTAGTGGTTCTAATGTCGGGGGGGAGGTCATTCCAGAGGGTTGGGCCCATCACAGAGAAGGATCTACTCCTAGGTGTCGCCCGCTGGCATTGCCTAGCGGACGGCACCAGGAGAAGGCCCTCCCTGTGTGAGCGGATAGGTCGCAGGGACGTGTGTGGTAGGATGCGATCCTGCAGATAACTAGGTCCTCCGCCATGGAGCGCTTTAAAGATGGTGATCAATACCTTGAAACGCACCCGAAAGGCTACAGGTAGCCAGTGCAGCTCGCGCAGGAGAGGTGTTACGTGGGAGTAACGGGTACTTCCCATAATAACCCGCGCGGCTGCGTTCTGAACTAGCTGCAGTCTCCGGACGCGTCCCAAGGGAAGCCCCATGTAGAGGGCGTTGCAGTAGTCCAGGCGAGACGTCACCAGCGCATGAGTGACCGTGCGCAAGGCACTCCGGTCCAGTAGGGGGCGCAATTGGCGCACCAGGCGAACCTGGTGGAATGCCCCCCTTGCCACGGCTGCCACATGGTCCTCCATTGACAGCCGGGCATCAAGGAGGACACCCAAATTGCGCGCCCGCTCCACAGGGGACAACTGTTCGCCCCCTATGGCCAGCGATGGAGTCAGCTGGCTGAACCGTGGTGCCGGCAACCACAGCCACTCGGTCTTGGAGGGGTTGAGTTTGAGTCTGTTGTCCCCCATCCAGACCCCGACGGCCTCCAAACACCGGGACATCACTTCGACAGCCTCGTTGGGGTGGTTTGGGGTTGAAATATACAGCTGAGTATCATCAGCGTAGAGATGGTACTCAACCCCAAAACCACGGATGATCTCACCCAGCGGCTTCACATATGCGTTGAACAGGAGAGGCGAGAGGACCGACCCCTGTGGCACCCCACAAGTGAGTGGCCTCAGGGACGACCTCTGTCCCCCTGTCAACACACATTGCTTCCGGTCGGAGAGGTAGGAGCCGAACCACCGCAAAACGGTGCCTCCGACTCCCATCCCCTCCAACCGGCGCAATAGGATACCATGGTCGATGGTATCAAAAGCCGCCGAGAGGTCTAATAGGACCAGGATAGAGGAGCAACCCCTATCTCTGGCCCTCCAGAGATCATCGACCAACGCGACCAAGGCTGTCTCGGTGCTGTGCCCGGGTCGGAAGCCGGACTGGCGTGGGTCTAGATAATCGGATTCGTCTAGGTGTCGCGGGAGCTGCTGCGCCACCACATTCTCAACAACCTTCGCCACGAAGGGGAGGTTGGAGACTGGACGATAGTTAGCTAGCTCCATTGGGTCGAGCGAAGGCCTCTTGAGCAAGGGTCTCACCACCGCCTCTTTCAAGGCGGTTGGTAAGTATCCCACTACCCTGTAGTGCGCGCATGCACACTGGGGTGGGGTCACGTGCATTATGGGTGCGGCACGCATGCACACGACCCCCCTGTGCTCCTTTTTTGGCACACGAGCCAAAAAAGGTTCACCATTCCTGGTGTAGGCTCTCCTGTTTGGGCAGGGCGCTAGTTGATCTACAAGGTCCCTTCCAATTCGGTTATTCTGTTCTATTGGAACAGCCTGCTTTCTCCAGCACATTTTTGTGCTCCAGCACATTTTTGTGCTTTTGTGCTTTCTCCAGCACATTTTTGTTCTGTTCACTTACCATCTGCTTGAATGCATTTTCAATGGCTCCCACTACTAAACTTTCATGGGAGACCACCTTTTCCATATGGAAGCGTGGCAAGGCAGTGTTTGGGACCTCTGCATCTTCTGCCAGAGGAGCTTTGTTTGGTTCTGTGAGAAATGTCCTGGGTCCTTTTTGCAGGCAAATTGGAGGAGGAGAGGAATCTTGTAAGATATCCACCAAGTCTTGGAGTTGGTCACGAATATGAAAATGAAGCAGTTTTGATGCCATAATTGCAGCTCCACTTCCAGCATGTCCATCAAACAAACCCCAGTAGTAAAAGTACAGACCTTTGCTGCCCTGTGGAGAGGTTGGAAAGATTATCCTGAAGTGGTGCCAAAAGAAAGGAAACTCAAGTTTTAAAAAGTGAAACTGATGAAGCAGCACTATGGTGAAATTCTGCAAACTTTGCAGTTTGTGACTGAAGCAACATTCAGCACCTTCTCAGCCAGCAATCAATTTAACCAAACTGCCACCAGTTCAAGGATGTCCTAATTCCTGGATTTTATTTTACTGCAAAGAAAGGGCAGAAAAGGTGATGAAGTAGCAAGGTGATGAAATTTTTGCTCCTGAGCAATGCAGTAGCTTTATGTACAGAGAGCATATGCACCAAAGATAAATTCCTTGTGTTTCTAATCACACTTGGCCAATAAAGAATTCTATTCTATTCTATTCTATTCTATTCTATTCTATTCTATTCTATTCTATTCTATCTTATTCACCCTGTGTCTACACAGAGACCATGGGCATTATTATGTCTGCTTTAAAGGACTTTTAAAAAGCTGGTATTTTAAATGCCAGCTGCAATACCTCCTGTGACTATGGTGAATGGGAAAGTTTGTGGAACCCACTGTTTCACAATTCCCCTTTATCAAGTAAGCAATGGTTGCCAATTCAGGTGAGACCTTTGAAGCGACAACTATTTTGTGTGACCATTACTATTAATCTGCAATTGGGAATCAAACAGTCCTAAAGTCCCAAACCAGAATAAGTTCACAAAATGTGGTAAACTATGATTCAACTATGGTTGAAACTATTAGCTGGGTAAAATTGTTATGAAGCCATAAATAATGGCTTGTTTAACCCTGATTTATTGGATAATCCATAATAAAGTACATTCTGCAGGATCCAATCTGAGTCGGTGAACTACATTCTACTTGCAAAGACAAAAACTATCAGTGGTAAGTCACAACAATTGGGTTCATGCAACAGAGTAAATAAAAATCAAATAAACTACATTACGGGTTGAGACCCAGCTGTGGAAGAAGCTCTGACCATCCAGTTGCTCACCACTCACTTCTGACTCTCCAGAGGTTCCCTTGGGGCCTGGGTTATTTCTCAGGCTGTCTCTTTTTTCCACAAAGACGGCTTCACAACAAGCTTGATCTTCATTATGCTGGCTCTTACCAGCATTTATCACTCTGTTCAGGAAAGAGAGAAACAAACGATCATAGTGTGGATTTAAGGATATGAGTTTGATTTGATTGGCCAACTTCTCTCTATCTCAGATTCATCTTGCACAAAGAGTGACCACAAATAGAGACAAATGATTCCATTGCTGCTGTTTTTAGTAAACAGAAGCAATCTGAGAAAGGACCTGGCATAGCCAGGTAATGTCTGTTTTTGTTTTTGTTTTAACCTAAAAACCAGCCCCATTTAGCTACCAGTAGGTGGGTTCATTTTACCTCCAGTCATTGAATTGGTTTCTGATACTCGACTGACCAACATAGGACCATCAGAAGTGAAGCTCTAAAACCATTTAATCAAGCTTATTATTAACCTCAGACTGCCTTCTTTGTTATCCAAACAGATCTCCTGGTTTCAAGCTTTGTTCAAGCTCTTGGAGGCAACCATTATTTCTATGAAAGAACCTGCCAGAGGACCTCAAAGCCAGCAAATCTCCTAGCATAAAACTGCCAGACAAAACGAATTGAAACTTTCCCCCCCACATTAAGTTTCTTTTATCTTCGTTTTCCTTCAGCGTTGCAACTTCGCATCATTGCAAAACGCAACTTGGCAGCAGGAAGTTGTAGAAACGTAAAACAGGAAACATTGTCCGGTTAGGAATTTGCAACAGCAGAGTTTGCAAGGCACAAATAGTATATATGGTAATGCGGAGGCAGTTGGTATAGAACTCAGGGGTTTCCAAACAGGCACTTCTTCATCCCTCCCCACCCCCACCCCCAGGGGATGATAGGAAAACCTTCAATATGTTTCCAAAGAATTTTTTAAAAGCATTAAGAAACTTAGAAGGTAAAATGTAACTAGTACAAGTTACATTCAGTTGCAGGGGGCATCAGCTACAATTGTGCAAAGCCCCATTCCTTTTATACCTGCATATTAAAGGAGGTGAGACTTTGCATGGTAAGAGTCATTACCTTGGTTTTTTTTTAGCCCTCCCCACATGCCTACTCTAAATATACATTTTAGACAAATGCATATGTGCGCGCACACATTCCTTTTCATGTATTTCAAACCAATGAAATGTGTATAAAGAGCATTTAGGCCTAGCTTAGCTTCAGCAGACATGCTACATCATGGGCATTCCAACATCTGATTTCAATGCTTGCTTCAAGCCCACCTATTTATGTCAAATAGGCAACTAAACTATAGAGGTGTCTGTTTTTCAACCAGTCACGGCAACTGTATCAAAACAATTTTGATCTGCAGTAATTAAAGGCAAAAGTTGCCCTCCTCAGGTGGTCTTTCTCTCTTTTACATATGCACATATATGAAAAGTAAACAGCATGGGAGAGAATTTTGTACTGTATAAGAATAATCACAAAGTTGAATCAAAGATCGGTTTTGTTGCTAGTTTTTACCGTTTTGTTGCAGCAAGAAATTTCTACCCTTTCTGATCCAAAGTTCTGCATGTGTATTTTTATATTAAGAAAGAAAAGGAAGGAAGGAAGGAAGGAAGGAAGGAAGGAAGGAAGGAAGGAAGGAAGGAAGGAAGGAAGATTTCAGTAGTTGAGGAACAATTGCAAAGTTGCTTGGGACAAGATGGCATCAATAGACACTGTATCATGATTTTTTCCCACTGCAAATCTGTGGAGACTTATTATCCTAAACTTGTTCACAGTCCAATTTTTCTATTAAAAGCCACTAGTTTTGTCTTTAAACGACCATACTTGAAATGTCAAATCCTGCAGATTTACAACTAGTCATTTTTGCTATTTAGTGGTAATAGTCAAACTTAAACACATTCACCTGGAAGCAGAGTTTTGTCTAATTTCAAATTGCAACACCAGGACCTATTGGCAATATAGAAAGCATAGGTGTGCTTTTGATTCATGAATGCCCTTTTAATACACAGAAGGTAGTTGAAATGTGAATATGGGTATTATGGAACTTTATTATTGACCGATTATGAAAATGTATTTGATCAAGGGAAGCATGGTAACAGGTATATTGAAAACAATAAAGCTGGATAACTGAGCTGAATGCATTATGAAGAATTTATATTGGAAGCAAATGGCACCTGTTAAGGTAGAAGGAAAAGCAAAATAATTTCAACTATTGTTTGGAATGCAACAAAGATGTGCATTGCCAACTTGGCACTTCAGTATGCATTCAGAAGCTATTTCCAATTAATATTTAGAAAAATTGTAAGAAAGTATAAACTTTAATAGCCAAATATTAAGTAAGTTTTATTCAGATTATTTTTCTATTTAGTAAATAGAGAGCAAGGTTTACAAAGTTTACTCCATCAAGTAAATCTTACAGGCTATATTCAAAACAGAACAAAGCAAAAATAATTGTTATCAGTAAAAAGAAATCCCTCAACAAGCAAAGGAACTTGAGAGGGTGAGATATTATAAATACCTAGGCTGTATTCTGAGTGACAGATGGGATCAAAGCATGGAAATAAAGAGCAAGGCTGAACAGGTGAGAGTAGCTTGTTGAAAAATAAGTAACTAGCTTGCTGTCAGGATTTAAGATTGGAACTTTGTTGGCAGATTGTATGCTGTTATGTCTTGCCAGTTCTTTTGTAGGAGCCAAATCACAAATAGGGTAAGAGAAGCCTTTGAAATGTGGATTTATAGATTATAGAATTAGTGTGCAACCAAATGAAGCAGGCAGTCCTCCAAAGCACAGGCAAAGACAGGGAAAGTGTGAACACAAACAAGAAAAGAAAACGTTCCACTGAGATCAGATGATACATAACGAGAAATATCAGCTCAATGAATTCTGCAAGGAAAGCTAAAAAGGAAATGTAGTACTGCATGATGACCCATATCCAGATGAAATATCTCTGCATGTGAGTTGGCCAAGTAAAGATATCCTTGTTTCAGATGGTAAAACTGAAGCTACAAATATCATTAGAGTCTCCAGCAGAAGTGGCACTAAACTAAAGGAAGAACTAGAAGATCTTTTTAAATCAGTGACTGGATTGGGAATCAAAGACTTGCAGAGTTGGAAGTAATCAAACTTGCGGCCCACCTGCCGGATGTGTCACGCACTGGCAACCCCCACCCCCGTTTTAGTGAAGGGGGAAAAAGTTGTGATATGTCACGTGGCGACGTGTCTTTGCAAGTTTGACACCCCTACTTTAGGTCAATGGTTGTCAATCTCAACAACTTTAAGATACAGGGACTTCAACTCCCAGAATTCCCCAGTCTTAAAGTTGCTGAAATTGAAAAAATATTGATTTAGGTATCTAGGCCAACTGTCTGCTCACTACAGGAATCCAGACATACTCAAGGAGAGACCATCATTTCTCTAGGCACACGTGTTCACTGTCCAATTATTCTTACTGATAGAAAGCTTTTTCTAAGATTCAATCAGAATCTGCCTTTGTACTTTAAACCCATTACAGCATTCCACATTATGGGAACAAGTCCTGAACATCATCTATGCAGCATTCTTTGCCACAATTCAAACAAAACATACCATGCCTTGTTGCATGAATCTGGCCAAAGGCACAGTTTTTCCCTTGTATAAATTACTGCATTAAACTGTGTAAAAAGTTTCTACAATTTTAGCAATAACCCCAGTTTATGTTAATAAATTTTTCAAGAGGAAAGAGACTTCGGTTTATTGTTATTCATTAGTCTGTTAAAAACAAGAAATGAGAAACTGCTAACAACAACAACAACAAAAAACCTTGCAGGAGTAGCAGAAAAAAACAGATAAGAGGATATTTTCCTAGGTCAAGGAACTTATATTTAGAACTGATACTATCTCAGGGCTGAATCCTACCAGTAGTAACCTTAAAACTAAGACAGCCTATCCTGTTAAACAAAGGCAAGTGAAGTCAGGGCACACACCATGAAGCCATAAGCAAAATGGGATATTAAATCAATTGCAAGTAAAATGCCAATTACCATTTGCAAGTAAAATGAATTGAGAAAGAGACAAAAAGTAAAACATCTGTTTATGCCATTTCAATATTTCTAAACAGAACACAATATGAATTTAACAGTCTTGATTAAAGTGCACATGTTCACCATTTTCCTGGCAAGGCTTTTGCGTCTTCACCACCAGATAACAGTGTCTCAAATTTCCCTGCCAAAAAAAGAAGCATTTGCCCACAAATTAGCTGATAAAAAATAGGACTCTTTCTCACAATAAAACATTAAATTTTCAGACACCCACACAAGGCACGCAATTGCCTTGGATGTCTATTTTTAAAAAAGTAATTTGCTATTTTTGGATCCTCTGCATGTTTTGTCACTTAGCTCCCAACTGCAAGGCCTAGGAACCACCAGAACATGTAGGCGGCCACACTGAAGGTTAAGTGCGCCCGGAGAGCATGGGCAAAAAGTTAAGGTGGTGGCAGCAACTGGACGATGGAAACTCCACCAATGTTGTGTGTCATGACTGCCAATGTGCCTTTTTTTTAACCATATCCTGCAGAGGTCTGTGATGGAGGTGACAATGAAGACAAATGCCTTCTATTAACTTTTTAAAATTCAACAATAATAACCTAGGGCAGGGGTGTCAGACTTGAAGCCTGGGTGCGTCATGTGCTGACCACGCCCACCCCCATTTTAGCAGAGGGAAAAGTAGCGATACGTCACATGACAGCGTGACACTGCGAGTTTGACACCCCTGGCCTAGGGAATGCTTAAATTTTGTTCACATACATTGACATAAGGAGGGCAGAGATAGGGTAGTGTTGCGAGAAGATAATTTTTTCTCTTAACATGTTCCATGAGAATTCTGAAATAAGAAAATAGTGTAAAAGAAAACCTTAGCTATGTACAGTATACATAACACACTAAGCCACTGTTTGCATGCAGCTAAACCCAATTTACCAGGTTTATTTATTTATTGCATTTATATCTCACCAGAATCAATTTGAGTTTTGCTGGGTTCAAAGAACATAAAACAATCCATAAACAAGAAATTATGGCTTAGTGTGTTGTGTAAACCCAGTCACTCTCAGAAAACTCAGCTGGTCTCACCCATCTATTCAAGCAATCTAAGATTACATTTTGCCTGTCTCACTGCTTTTAAGGAAATGCTTAAAAGTTGGGCTATTGGTAAACTATAAAGTCTTAAGAGTTGGTTTTTTTTTTAAAGAAAAACACACAATACCTGAAGCTCTCTGGGTAGTTTACAAAATTAACTTTCCACCTAAAATAAATCTTAAAAACTGCAAGAATATCCTAAGGGTGTAAAGGTCATTAACACTCTAAGGGTCATTATCAGATAAATACTTAAGACCTTAGCATTTTCTGTATCTAATGGCTGTCTGGATTTTTTGCAGTCTAGATCTAACAGCACCAGTTTTCTTCCTAGGAAATGTGGATAGTCTCACTGGCTCTGTTTTCAAGCCCAACTACATTTTCCTCAGTATATTCTACAATCCTTCCTTTATGGTTATGCATATACGTATTGCCAACTAACCTTAAAATTGCGCAACACACGACTAATTCAACGTGTATATATTATGCAACAGAAACAGCAGGTAGATGTAGAAATTGCCGTTTCTTCTTTAATGAGCAGTGGAAAGAAACCCACGATTTGGACTCTCCATCTTTCCCCCCCATATAAATTCCTTCGCATCATCTTCAGGCCGCGTAAGGCGAGCGAAGGCTTGAGGAGATCCGATTGGCTGGCTATCCTTAGGAGCTCATCCACCTAACGGCGCGGTTTAACCCCCGCCCTGGCCCTCGGAGACCAACAGTTTACTAGCCGTTTAAAAGAGAAATCTCGTAGTAGCTCCGGAGTGGTCCGCGTGGATGAATCGGGACCCAACGGGCCGAAGCAGCGACTGGAAAACGAGCGCGTCACGCACACAGCTCCTTTGCTCTTCCCAGCCCTATTTAAAGAGGGAAGCGAAATCTTCTCCCTTTAAAGCAAGAGGGGAATATACAGCCTTAACTCTCCCTCGGTGAACCTCCCCCGAATCGCCTATACCACGGTTCGGCCATTCAGTCTGGGCGTCAATCGGGGCAAACAAATATCTTCGGATCAACGATTGCCGCACCGAAACGAGCAAACCGGAGCAGGTTTTCCCCCACCCCCACCCCATATTTCCTTATCTCCAATTGGAAAAACGTAAGGACGGGCTCGCTGCTAGGGTGTTAAGTGCACTCTGTGCATGCTCGGAGGCACCGTTTCGTCTCATGCTTTAAAGATATTCCTTTGCAGATTCACCCGGCCCAAGCCCCCCACTCCTGCGCCTCCACTCTGGAAGAAAGGGCCCTTCCTCCACCCCCACCCCCGGCGCTTGAGGGGCTCCCTCCCTCCGCCGCCTCCACCGGCCGCTCTTTCTCGCCTACTCGGCGTAGCCGGTGCTCCAGGGCAGGCGTCGGCGACTCTCGCGGGGGCTCTGGACGGCTCTGCCCGTGTGGTCGTCGGCCAGCAGGAGCTCCTCTGGCGTGAGCTGCAGAAAAGCCGGTCTTGAGAAGCTGCCGCGGGGCTTCTCGCGACAGGAGCTGCTCGTGGTGGTAGCAGAGGAGGAGGTAGTGGTAGCGGCGGCGGCGGCGGCGGTAACGTTGGGCCCGGTAGCCTCGGACAGAACAGACGGGGACGGTGCGGTTGAAGCGCCGGCGGTGGGCGAGGCGTGCTGCGGGCTGCGGGGGCTTCCTCCGCCTCCCAGACCCCCGACTAGTTGCGCCATCGCTGAGCGAACTCTGCCCAACATGCTGCCGCTCTTGCTGCTGCAGCCGCCGCCGGGCGCCGCGGGCTCGGGGCGGCCAGAGAGGGAGGCGAGCTGGCGGTCTCTGCTCCCGCCTCCTCCTCTTCCTCCTCCTCCTGGGCTCGGGCTGAACTCAGGCGCGTCAGGGAATCTCCGAGAGCCTCCTCCCAACCGCGTCCTCTTCGACGCACCGCGAGCCTTAGGCGGCTTCGGAACCTCCTCCCGAGCTCCCCGAAGGTTTCTCTTCCCACCGAAGCGCTGTAAAGACCGCGGAGGCGCTCCTTTCCTTGGGGAGTCGCTGTGTTATGCCTCGGGAGGGGGGGGGAGCCCTCGCCTGCCGTTGCCGAGGAGTGCCTTGAAACCTTCCCGTAGGCCTTGTGGTCAGGTTGTCTTCCAATCTTCCTTCCCCCTCTTTTACGGACAAGCCCACCATCGTTCTTGACAACCACAGCTTCTTTTACTTCCCATTGACAACTCTGATTTCTTGGTGGTCTCCCATCCTAGTAGCAGTCAGTCTGATGCCAGCCAAAATCAGCTATATACTACATGGCTTTGTGATCATCCTTCCACACTAAATATACTGAGGTTTAAGCTACTTAGGGCTCTAAGCCAGTGTTCTCAACCTCAGCCACTTTTAAGGTGGCTGAGGATTTCTGAGAGTTAAAATCCACACATCTTAAAAGTGTCTTGAGGATGAGAAAAATAGCTATTCAGAAGCACTTGCACCTTAATATTTTCACCATATTGTACCTTCAGCTCTGGCTTTGTAACTCACCTTGTTCACCTTAGAAAGGTATGTAGCTTTGGAAATAAACTGCCACTCCTAATCTCCCATTGTTTTCCAAATATGTTTCTGTAATCTTAATGCTTTTACTCTTTCAGGGAAAAAAACCATCTTCAAGTAAGAAAAAAAAAACCAGTTTAAAAGCTTAAAGGGTTAGTAGGGGGAGCTTAATCATGTGCTTGGGGCTATTCCCCACCACTACCTACTACCCTCACCTGACTTCAGGTTTTTACTTTTTAAATCTGGTTTTCATATACAAATCTTAAGTTAGCAAGCAGGCTAAGGGGCAATTATGAGCTATATTTATAATCAAGTGATATGGCTTATTGATATGTCCAACCCCCAAACAGGTGACATTCTGGATTTCAGAAAATTGGGACATGCCCCAGATTTATTGTGTGCTCTTTTCAGAGACCTGTTTGTATCCTGTAGTGAAAGAAAGAGTAGGTAAACAATTTGCCCAAAGAACTGCATGATCCTGGGAAGATTTATGTACATTAAGAATACAGGGCATGTGGACCCAGCTTTTCAGTTTAGCATCTTTTATGGACAATGCCGTGTATTGTGTTTAGATCTCAATCCAGATCCTCAAACAAATGCCCCCCATTTCCCCAAATGTTTCCATTTAGTATTTCATAGCCAGAATTTCCTGTACATTCCAACTTCCCTGATAGATCTTCAATTCATAGGCACTTTTTGCCAAAAAAACAACGTCTGATGCTAGTATTTATTTTGCAGCCTGCCATATCAATGATTTTTATATTCAAACAAAATCGATGTGGACAGGAAGCTTGGCAGTCAACCAAGTGCTCTTAACAACCATATTACTTGCTCCAGACCTTACTCCACTATAGTCTTATGTTTGGTTTCTACAAGTAGTTCTGGACTTACAATCACAATTGACCCCAAAATTTATGTTGCTAAGCAAGACAACTGTTAAGAGAGTTTGACCCCATTTTATAACCTTTCTTGTCATAATAGTTAAGTGAAACACTGCAGTTGTTAAGTTTGTAACATGGTTGTAAAGTGATTATTGCTTCCCCATTGACTTTGCTTGTAAGAAGGTCAGAAAAGGTGATCACATGAGCCCAGGACATGCAATTGTCATAAATATGGGCCAGTTGTCAAGATCTGAATTTTAATCTTGTGATCATGGGGATGCCGCAAAGGTTGTAACTATGGAAAACAGTCATAAGTCACTTTTCTCAGTGCAATTGTGACTCTGGCCACTAAAAGTATGGTTGTAGTGGGGATTCATGTATGAGGGATCTGAATTTTGGCTTTTATGTGGATGGTTCTTTGCTGGGAGATGGGCTTTTTCTTTGTTAGGTGGGTTGTATCTCTGAGACCATGTATAATCACCAACCTTTCTTGCATGCATCAGAAAGGAATCTTTGGGAAACTTAAGGATTAGGCTCAGAAGTATATTTGAGTGATCTCAACCAATTTTTATAGAGGCTTCTTCAACACAAAGCTATGGAACCTTTCAACACTATTTACCCAAACAAGTGCTCAAAAGCCTAAAGTGGCAATGGAGTCCTGCTAGCTTGTAACAGTAACAGAACCATTCCTAAAAGTATCAGTCCCCCTTTTGGCCCTACAATGTTTCCCACATCTTATCACTAGCCCAGGAGTGAGAGTCGTTTAAACTTCTGTACTGATAAAGCTGCATTATTTCTCCTCTTATCCCAATATGACCCAACAGTAGCTTCACAGTGTATATAATCTGCTGTGTTTTTCCACCTTTATGTAAGAGATAAAGTCAAAAGACAAGTACTTTGTGTGATCCAAGGTGTGTAATGGGGGTGCTGGGAGGTGTAGGTATTTTCCTTATTCTCTGGTCATAAGCCAGTCTTAACGGCAGCCTTGTTTCTGCCAATAAACAATCCATTTCCCAAGTGTCTTTGTGCCCTTTACCTCTTTTTTCCCAATCTCAGCTTCTCTAGTCTTCCAGCATAATAGAAAAAAGGAGATTACACTTCTCCAATTTCACCTGGGGAAACAGTAGGAATGTATTTAGGCTAATCTACTTTATCTGAAGTGTCTCTCTATCTTGAGATGCAGAAACCTTACTTTTCCTGCTTGTTATTGTCTGGAAAACAGCGAGGGATGTCGAAATAGCTTAGTTTCTGTTTCTTAGTTCTAATCATTTCCTTTTTCTTCCAGGTCAAGTATCTATTCAGTTTCACTTCAGGGCCTAGCTAATTGCATAATCATGGCAGCATCTGTCTCTTCTCCCTCTGGGCCATTTTCTGTCTTGGTGTCTTTCCATATGCTTCTTTATTTCAAACGGCAGGGGAGGGGGGAACCTTGATTCAAATGTTGAATTGTCAAATTCAAATGTTGGTTAAATTTAAATGTATGTAATTTCCATGTTGTATATAATTTATGCTGTGACATAATTGAAGTTTTTACTTCATCAGTTTACATCATTTGCATAATATAAATTGCTGTTTATATCAACTGTACTTACTGCATTATGGAAAGGTCACAAATTCATGCAAATAACATCAGTTATCCAGACAGACTTTGGAAACAATGAAACTTGTCATTTTGCAGTAGAGCAGTGAGTATAAAGTTGTTCCATTGCCTTTGAAATCTATTAAATCCTCAATATAACAAGCAGTCATTAAGTGGATGATTGCTAAATTGAGATTTTTCTGTTTTTTTTTTAACTTTTGCCATGACTGTTTTCCCTGCTGGCTGATATCATGCTGAAAAAAGTTGCAGCAAAGACAGTGCAGACAGCTCATCATCTTGCAATAATTACTTACATGGCCACAAATTATGAGGACTAAGTTTACAACGGAATCAGAAAGAAAGAGGAAAAATATTCTTAATGGGGAGAAGAATTATGTAGGTCTGGTTTTGTGCTAATTCAAATATGGCTGTATAATATTTCATCTTAACAGTGGAAAAGACCAGAGGCTGGATAATCATCAGTCAGAAACACTTTAGTGGATTCTGCACTGCACAGAAGGTTGGACTAGATGATCTCTAAGTATTTTCCCACTCAATTGACTCATTGACACAGAGCACTCAATTGAGTGAAGAAAAGAATCCAAGTAAGCTGCCGCAGTCAATGGCTATGGGTTGAGGCTTTTTTTTTTAGAACAGACGAGGTATCAAGGAGATAATTAGACGAGAAAGAATTAAGAATAACATGCATACAAATAGACCTACAAAGAAAGTTGCTGGGTGAAATACCGATAGTCAAAATTCTAGCTATTTCATTTTGTTGCTGCCTCTTCCACGTTTTATCAGTTTTGGTGCCAAGGAGTCTTTCCCTGCCTCCCCCCCCCCTCATAGTTTTGCAACCATGAACTTCTGCAGATCTGCTGACATCTTTCTATCTTCTCTCTGTGTGGTACATTTTAGCTGGAGTAAGCAAGTGTAGTACTTAGAGCCTGAATATCAGATGGAGGGAATGATTCGTAGCCACAGAGATGGGATCTGAAAGAGCAAGGCCATAAGGGTTTCACAGATGAAGGCAGCTGGGCTTCAGAAACAAGCCAAACAAGTTTTTGCTCAAGGGCACAAAGATGCTCCCAGTTCAAAAGGCCACTGCCTGCCTGAGGGACACCCCATGCAGTGGAACCTCTTGCTACATGATAGAGCAAAGAAGCATAAGAAGGGGTGGGAATGAAGCAGTATGCAAATTGAACCTTTTTTTTAATTGTAGGATTTTTATTCATATAAATAACTGCATGTCAAGGGCAACTGCAGGGTGTAGTTAAAATACTTAGAAGTGCTGGCCACAACAGTGCAAAGACTTGACTGCATCATTATAGCAACCTTCTTTTGACTTCTTCAACCATGCACAGCAGACAGCCCTGCTCCATGGGCTTATAATGGAGACTATTAATTTGATAAATAAGCTCACAAATAAGACTCACTGGAGAAGAGCCTAATGCTGGGAAAGACTGAGGGCAAAAGAAGAAGGGGATGACAGAGAATGAGGTGGCTGGATGGAGTCACTGAAGCAGTATGCATGAGCTTAAATGGACTCCAGAGGATGGTAGAGGACAGGAAGGCCTGGAGGAATGTTGTCCATGGGGTCGCGATGGGTCGGACATGACTTCGCAACTCGCCACAACAACAAAATAACCTCAATCCTCTTGTTTTGTTTAGGATTTACCTTCTTGTGGCTTCCTGTGAGTTCCCCCACAGCAACTCACAGAATTGAAAATCAGGCTAATTTCGGGTGCGTTTCAAGGTGTTGATTATCACCGTTAAAGCGCTCCATGGCTCAGGACCTAGTTATTTGCGGGATCGCATCCTACCCCACACATCCCTGTGACCAATTCACTCTCACAGAGAGGGACTCCTCCGGGTACCATCCGCTAAGCAATGCCGGCAAGCGGTGCCCAGGAGTAGGGCCTTCTCTGTGATGGGCCCAACCTTCTGGAATGACCTCCCCCCCAATATTAGAATTACTGCTGATCTCCGCTCCTTCCGTAAGAAACTCAAGACCCACCTGTTCCAATTAGCTGGCCTGGCCCAATCGCAATTACAATCATGATCTAATCCCGACCTTCCTGGCCGGTATTTTAAATTTTTAAATTCTGGGGTATTTTAATTAGTTTTAATTGGTTTTAATCATTAGTTAATTTATGACTATTGTACAGACTTGTGCTTAATTTGTTTGTCTGGGGTTTTATATTTTTGTTGTTTATTGTATATTTTATTTTTGTCTGTACACCGCCCCGAGTCCCCCCGGGGAGAGGGGGCGGTTTATAAATTTAATAAATGAAACTGAAACTAATAGGCTTACTGATGGAAAATTATGGAAATTGTGGTTGTCCATATTTGGAATGCGCCACATTAAAAGAGGCAATTGCAATTTTTGGTTAAATTATTTTTGCTTATTTTTTTCTTTATCAAAACCCCCACACATGTTCAATGTGCATATATAAAACAATTACACAATAGAGATTTTAATACTAATAAATCAGCTCAAAAATTTAAACCTTCAATTTTAAATAAATAAATACTTTGATCTAAAAAAACTACTCAACATTTATTTGGTAGAATACTTTTTTTAAGTCAAGTTTTTTTTAAATTTATATGTAAGTATTTTGAATACAGTGGGCATACCATTTTATAAAAGAAAAAAATGTAACATACTGTATATGTTACGGTGAAAGACCGAAATCTGGTGAATGTCGACATTCACCGGTGAATGTCGACATTCACCAGATACGCTTGGTGAATGTCCGAAAATACCCTTATCCTCTCGACACCCTTACCCTAATCCCCTTACCCTAATACCTCGGCAGATATGCTTCCTTTTAAGCGTCTTCTATTCGCGGAGTGTTTTTTTTTTATGTCGATCGCAGGATCGCAGGTTTTAAAAAAAAAACTCCGCGAATAGAAGACCTTTAAAAGGAAGCGAGGAGCCGAGGTATTAAAGCGTCTTCTATTCGCGGAGTTTTTTTTTTTTTATGTCGATCGCAGGATCGCAGGTTTTTTTTAAAAAACTCCGCGAATAGAAGGGTGTCGAGAGGATAAGGGTATTTTCGGACATTCACCAAGCGTATCTGGTGAATGTCGACATTCACTGGTGAATGTTGACATTCACCAATTTCGGTCTTTCACCGTAACATATATACTGATAGTGATAATACAACAGAATAATTCTATAATACAATATTGTGAGGATAAAAGAAGGAGGATGGGAGAAAATATAAGTATTATTGGAATAACGTTTTTACATGCAATAATGTTGAGTTTTTCTTCAGCCAGAAAGTCTGCCAGAATGCTTTAGAATGGAACAATCTCTCTCTTCAGGCCCAAAAGCTGTAAAGCTGGATATTCATGAATGTCCAGCTGTGCAGAAAAGGAGCTGTTCTAGTGAGGCCAGATGGCTCAGTCCCCAAGCAATTGGTTCTGTTCTTCCTCGCAGGACATTTGGGCCTTGGGAGAAAGAAGGGTCCTTGGCCAGCTGGTAAGAGCAGGAAGGGCAAATTCCTTTAATTTTCTTAGCTTGTCAGTCAGCTAACGGGAGGATTTCCTTAGCAATTCAGTTAACTGACATGATAATTCCTACCAATTTTGGAAAATTCTATCCTGGGCAATCAAGGAGGCTTAATTAAAAATGTTCAAGAGATCAGGCTGTTCCTACTGCAACTTTCAAATGCCAAGCCTGTGTGTGAATTTTGTGTTGATGTCACACACAGATGTCCACACCTATCCACCCATGTTTGTATATTCACTTCCTTGTTTCCTGCATGTTTCCTTGGAACACTTCAAAGTACAGTTTCTGCCAACAATAAAGGATACAACATTGCACCTCCTAGTCCAGTGGTTTTCAACCTTGGCAACTTTAAAATGTGGACGTCAACTCCCAGAATTCCCCAGCCAGCATGGATTCTGGGAGTTGAAATCCACATATCTTCAAGCTGCCAATAATGAAAAACGCTGTCCTAGACTATGCACAAAACCTTAGAATAATAGCAACTATTTTTTCTTCAGCCAATTAGATGTCTAAAAGGGAGGAGGGGACGATGTATGACATGCAAGAGTCCCTCCCTCCAATAAAGACTTGCGTGAAAAACCAACAGTCCTATCTGCAACATTTCAGCATCAGAATCCATGCATAGTCAGAACCATTCTTGTTTTCATGGCTCATTTTCCTGCTTTCCCTCCATTGTCCTGCTGCTATTTCCTTCTATCTGCTCTCTGAAGCAATATTCTGTCAATGTGGGTGGGTTGGTGGGACAAAGGAAGGAAGGAAGTGTAGGAAGTTAAAACCCACCCCACTACTAGAAAATGAAATATTTTAGGAAATATTGAAAGGGCAGAATATTTCCTTTAAAAGCGAGGCAGAAACTCAGCTCCCCCCACACTTTTGTTAATGGGCCATTAAGCCCGAGCCAGTCTATTCTACATAACAAAGATCTACCTCCTTCAGGCAGACCCATCTGGCAAACAAACTCGCCACAAGGCACCTGGGAAAATTACATCAGCCAGCAAGGCAAACAAGCTTGAGTCTCAGTACAGCTTACAAAGTTAGCTAACACCCCCCCGCCCCCTGGGAGTCTAACAACCAATCAGAATGCATTTCTTACACAGGGACAGGAAGCTCTGGGGTGGGACCCAAAGGGAGCATAAAACCAGGACAGTCTCAGCATCCCCTCCCTGTTCAGGAGCTCAAGCCATGTGATCTGTCCACCATTAAACCATCTTTCCAAGCAGCCTCTAGGTTTCTAGTGCCTTTTTCCCCACTTGGAACTGAACTCAGAAGGACATTTCTTCCAACGGAAGGAAGGAAGGAGATAATCATTACAGAAGCCATCTCAAGTGAAATCTTTCCTTTCTCACTTCTGACCTTCTCCATAGCAGATTATTGGCCACCTGGCCTAAAATATGAGTCTCAGGAGGGGGCAGGGGGTGACTACTGGATTTGGTCCAAAGGTCACTGCACATAAAACATGTGGGAAGCTTTGATCGCACCATCTTGGCCACACTCTTGACATTTCTGACATGCCCTGCAAACCCTCTTGAGAAAGGGAGGCAGTCAAGCAAGGGTAGACCATACATGAAGCCTAATCAGCTGGACCCTTCCCTCCTATTCAGAGCTGTTACACCAGATTCCTGGGAGATGGAACTAAAAACATGTTTTCAAAAAAACTTACAGAATTATTTACTTTATGCCTAAGCCACTTGGGAAGGATGTTTATTCTGAAAGTCAGTTCAAAAATATAATAATAAATGAATAAGGTCAGGTTCAAAATTATTGTAATAAATAAATAAATGTACTCTTATTTATTTATAATGGTAACTTCATTTTGATCACAATAAAACAATATTTTACCACTATAAGGAATGGAGAGAAAATATAATAACAAGAATGTCATTTTCTTTATCAAGATTGCTACCCAATCTGAGTTATTGCCCTTACTCTGGCCAATGTATTGTTCAATCAATCCAGAATACAAAGGTTGTATAGATCATATTAGACAGTTCATTGGCAATGCAGACAAGGAAGATGATATACATTTTGTTTCCCAGGAAGCTGTGACCCTTCAGCATTTTGCACTGCTCATGTCCTTGCTGCACTTTCCCAGAACGGAATGAGCTGAACTGACACCTTTCTTGGCTTGAAAATCTGCAAAATGTCCAAAGGAAGATGGTTAGTCAGGGTAATAGGAGAAGACTGGTGGTGTGTTTTGCAGTCAGATGAATTCTATGCTAGGAATCTTTAGGCAAGGTACTAAAAATAAAATTGTCTATATAATAATACCAAAGTGAGAGCATACCTGAAAGGTTTTGTACACCTGAGGTCAAAAAGATGCAGAAAAGGTCAACCAGGGCTGTAGCATTTGGGGGTTTCTCTCTTAAAAAGAAGACAGAAAGGCCAGAGATACTGCAGAATTTAATATGCAAAGAGGATTTGATCTGCCATTCAGCAGTACTGTAACTAACTGCTGGGACTTCCTTTTTTTGGGTTTTCTTTCACTCCTGAGGTTTCCCATTAAAGGCTCATCTTTCTCATAGCAAGTTCCTTTTAAATCTTTGCATTTTTCAATGATATCATTGTCAGTTTCCATTAAACATTTATTCAGAAATTTTTAAAACAAATGGAATAAACTGAAGCACATTATATGACACAGATGGGGAAAAATGTGGCTTTCAAGAGACCTGCGTTGACACAATTAAGTATTACAGCTTGCACAATGCAATGGCGCCCTGAAGCTTGGAAACAGCTATAGATTTCTTGCTCGTGACCTTTCAGATTGTGCCAAAAAATGTGTGAGGACAGAATGAATGCTAAATTTGATTTCTTTAAATACAGGTGATGTTATTGCCATTGAGTGTAATATTTTTAAGGTCAGCAGAAACTCTTAGAAAAACACTCGGAGACACCAAAGATTGGGGATAATATGCAATTCTGCAATACAAGCAACTCTGCATAGAAATAATTATATAGAAAGTCAAGCTACCAGATTTAGACTGCAAAAGTCAAGAAAACTACTAGATAGCACCAGAGAGACACAGAAATTTCTAACTTTCACAGTTCAGGGTTCTAGTGCAACTGAAAAAAATGGATTTTATTGTTTCAGTTTTTCATCCAATATCTCTTTCAAATAAATGTTTCATTACAATACCAAATACCTGCTTAATATACATTTTACAGATCTAAAATATTGCTCCCTATGCTCACTCTATGATATACTTTCTGATGGTAAAAATCACCTTTTCATTACTGTCAAAATGACTAATAATTCTATAGCAATTATTTCAACAAGTTGTCCAGATATTTGCAGTCCAGATCTGGTAGCTCTGATAGAAAAATTGTGCACTTAATACTAGTTTTCATCCAATGTAAACCAACATGTGGTTAAGTATAATCTTCTATACAGGTGGATTTTCAACTCATGTCCACATTTTATAAGGGCATCATTTATTTATTATTTATTTGATTTGATTTCTAGACCGCCCCCTCTCCTCGAAGGGACTCGGGGCGGTCATAACTCTCATAACAAGAATTGTACCTTTGATTCATGCTCAAAGCGAGTCTTTTGTAACAGCTAATGGACTAACTCCCTATATCTTTTTGAATACAAGATTCACAAAGAAACCCGAGTTAATCTTCAAGGAAATGCAAGTTAAATTCATACAATGTTAAACTTATAATGTATTATTAATTGATGTGTTGATGTGGTGTGTTGTATGAAGCAAACTAAGGGTGATTTATCTATTATACGCTGGATAAGTAAATCAAGGTTTTACATATAGAAAAAGGTCTGTTTGGGTAAAATTTGTTTCCTCTCCCCAACCTCGTTTTAAAAATATCAAGGGTTGATTTGTGCCTACATCCTTAGCAAAGTAGAATTCCTAGTTTCTTCTAGTCATTTGTCAAAACATTATTTTTTTTGAACAACTTTGTATCTGAGACTTGTGGGAAGCTTTTGGTTTCCATGACAATGCTGAGTAGAGTAAAAATATCTGCTGTATTAACATATTTAAAGGTATGATTTGTGGTGAAGAGTCAAGGCTGGATTTTATTGGTATAGTTTTTCATTTTATAGCTCTTTCAAATAAATGTTTTATTGCAGTACCAAAATGTCTGCTTGGTATACATTTAGAGGCCCAGAATATCTTCATGCACTCTATGATAGGCTTCTTGATGGGAAAAATAACTTTTTCACTACTGCCAAAGGCCTAATAATTCCACAGCAATTATTTCTAAGTACTGATGGCACTATTTTTCTTCAGTGCTGTTCACTGCTGCAGCTGCTTTAAGGAGTCAAACCATTAAAGTTAGTGTGATTCTTTTAAAAAGCTGTATCTTTTTTCAGGTTTAGGTGGAAGCCTGGAAAAGAGACTGCTGTGATGAATAGCAGAGTGGTGCTGTGCTTGCCGAAGGTTAGAAACATTGCTTTTCAAAGGATGAAATTATTCTGAATCATTTTCAAATAAAGTGGGTCAGCTAGCTGCATAATGCTTGTTCATTGGAGATAGACCTGCCCATCAACAGCCCTGCATATTTAGAAAGACAGCGATGTAGGTGATAAATCTAAATGCATTTTCCTCTTGCCAGAATATCTCTGAAACACAAGAAAGTGGGGGAGGGGGGTATCGGAATAGCACAGAAGCTGATTTGGGTAGAATTTGCTGCACATTATTGCTGCTTTGCTATTGTTATTATGTAAGGGTTGAGGATGTATTGAGCATGTAAGTTCTGTGGGTAAGTGGGAGATACAGTATATAAGATGACACAATGGGGCAAGATGTCAATGTGGCATTTACTCTTTGACAGGTAACTCTACTCTTTTCCATACTACTGAGTTAAAGTGCCACCTACTTTGAGTTGACAGGAAATCCATGCCAACATAAAATAAGCTGTCCCCATTGCAGATTCTTGTGCTACCTCTATTACCTCTGTTGGGGCTTGGTGGTGTCCTGATTATGCATATGGTGAACATATTCAGCAAAACATTTGCTGAAAACTCTTGGCTTTGTTGCCTTCTTACTATCTAAATATCACAGCTGGCAGGAAATTATCTACCAGTCAGGAGACTGATGTGTTAACAGGACTGGAAAAGTGGCATGTCCTGACAGGGGGTCAACCCGCTTCTCTTCTTTTCCCGTACATTTTACGGCAGGAAAAGGTACACTAAAGTAAAGGTAAAGGTTTCCCTTGCACATATGTACTAGTCGTTCCTGACTCTAGGGGGCGGTGCTAATCTCCGTTTCAAACCCGAAGAGTCAGCGTTGTACGAAGATGTCTCTGTGGTCAAGTGGCCGGCATGACTAAATGTCGAAGGCGCATGGAGCGCTGTTACCTTCCCACCAAAGGTGGTTCCTATTTTTTTCTACATGCATTTTTAAATGCTTTTGAACTGCTAGGTTGGCAGAGGCTGGGACAAGTAACGGGAGCTCACTCCGTTATGTGGCGCTAGGTATTCGAACCGCTGAACTGCTGACCTTCTGATTGACAAGCTTAGCGTCTTAGCCACAGAGTCACTGCGTCCTATAATCCATGTTGAAAGCTGGCATGGTCCCCTCAAATCCCACAAGCAGCCGTTTAGTGGGTGATAGGAAGTTCCTGTACAAAGTAGCCATCAGCACATCTGCCCAGCAAAAATGGTGGCATAAGAGAGTGCCTGAGAGCTAAAGAGGAGGGGTATACTCCAGTCTGAAATGGCTAATGCAGGCTACCCTCTATGGATAACCTATGTGCCACAGACAGAATACTTAGCCAAGGGTGTCACGTTTTCCATTTTTTATTTTTTTTTAAATCTTGCCTTTTAAATTTTTATAAATCACTTCAAGCTTCAGGGGGAAAAGACGACTTTAACATATCAACAACTAGAGACAACATCACAGCTGAGACATTTTTGCAATGGGGCTGAGGATATGGTGGAGGCAACTTCATGGAGAAACGGTGGAATCAGAGATTACTAGGGAAGGTATTCCAATAGTCAGATGCAAGCCATGGATACAATCACTCTGTTAGTTAGATTTTGATAACATTCAAAGCATTTTTTTAAAAAAAAGCCCTGGTGTGAAGTTTCTTCAACCACTTGTTGGAAGAAATATCCATCTAGTTCAGTTCCAAGTGGGGAAAAAGACTGGAAACATGGAGGTTGATTGGAAAGATGGTTTAATGGTGAAGCAGAACCACCAAACGTGTGATTCTGGATAGCTGACTACATGGAGTGGAGAGAGAGGGTTATTTATACCCCCTCTTGGGCTTTGCCCTTGAGCTTCCTGTTCCTGTGGCAAGGGCATGTATTCTATTGGTTGCTGTAGTCAGACTCCCATGTGGGGTGTCAGTTTGTCGGAATCAAGTTTGAAGCCTGCCGGGTGATGAAATGAAGAGGTTTGTGTTCTGAAAGGGCGTTGGGCCATTCCTATTGTGGCTTAATGTCTTTCCTGGTTTGGATCTTGAGTGAGGGTTGATGCTACCATTCTACCCAATTCTGCCTTTGTTCAAAATATTCTGTCTTGAATGGATGACCAAATCTGCATTTCTAAAACTGACCTCAGTTTAGTATGGGGGCAGGGAACTGTGGCTCTGAATTACTGTTTCCTTTAAGATGTCTATTTCTCTTTTAACAGGAAATATTCTGCCCCTTTAAATATTTCTGAAAGTATTTCATTCTTCTAGGAGAGGGTTGGGTGCTAACTTTCTACACACTTAAAATAGTTCCCCCAAGTACTTAAAATCCCCTTGCTAAAAGTCTCTGTGCGTGTTTCCTTTGTTACTAATTCAACTGGGCATAGAAAGGATAAGGAGAGAGAGAAGGGTGTGAGAATGACTGTTCATATTTGATGTGACTGAGGCTGTTTTTTCTTTAGGCACTAAAGGAGTTAAATTGTGGTAGTCAGAACAGTTCCAATAGGTCCTTTCTCTCATCTCCAAGTGAATGGCATAATGTGCATATCTCTTGGTTCTTGGAAAAACTAGTAGAGTCAAAATGAAAGCTATCTCATTTCCTTGTACTTAAACTGCTGAGGTAAAAGTTCAAAAGTTAGCAATCTTATTGGTATCATTTTATCAATTTCCTCTAAAACAGACTCCCATTATTACCACAGGCAGCCATTCCAGTCCACCCTTAATATATATTTCTCTTGAAAAGAAAAATGGATCAAATCACAGGTAATTTACAAGTGGAAGATGATGATAGCTAACCCTTTTGTAAAATTATCAGAAAAAAAAAACAGCAACTTCAAACAAATGCCTCATTTGTTCACCCAGTGGTGAAATTCAATGTTTTTTTTTTTTACTACCGGTTCTGTGGGCGTGGCTTGGTGGGCATGGCGGGGGAAGGATATTGCAAAATCCCCATTCCCTCCCCACTCTGGGCCAGCCAGAGGTGGTATTTGCCGGTTCTCCGAACTACTCAAAATTTCCGCTACCGGTTCTCCAGAACCTGTCAGAATCTGCTGAATTTCACCCCTGGGAAAGACCTAGTGTCTGAATGTACACAATGCAAAAAAGAATATATATTCAAATAGATACAATATCGTTTCTGTATTCATAACATGCTACATCCAAATCAAGCACATGATAGCTTAATGTAACCGCCTGGCTCACATAATCTAAGAAATGGTTGGGCTCCAATGAAACACTATGTAAGAAATTACCCTTTTGCTTTTAGCCTAGACTAGCATGTTGTGCAAAATACAGCCAGTACAAGAGACGCTACAATTAACATTTTTCTGCAAAGGCAGGCTTTTACTTCCAGTCTTACTATATGCCACCACCTAGTGGCCAAAGGTGTGGCTGTTACTGTTTTTTTTTTTCTTCTCTATTTGATTTTTCTCCCTTGCTTAAATGCAGGTTATGGAGGAGAGAGTATAATGTAAGGCAGGGGTGTCCAAACTTGAGAACTTTAAGACTTGTGGACTTCAACTCCCAGAATTCCCCAGCCTGGGGAATTCTGGGAATTGAAGTCCACAAGTCTTAAAGTTCTCAAGTTTGGACACCCCTGATGTAAGGTAATTTCACACATAAAGAAGACTTAGCTGTTTTCTTTTAAAATTATTGCCTCTATGTATACATTACTTTTTAAAAAATATTTCAGATCATCTGTGATAATCCAAACACAGTTCTCCCACTTGATTCTAGTTAAGACCCAATAAATTGTGGGTTTGGTTTTTACATTAAAGGCAAGCTGTTACAAGTTTTAACATGGAAATAAGCAGATTTTTGGTAATGTTCTAATCAACACTTAACATAGTGGGATTGTTACTGTCCTTTTTTTAAGCAAATAAAATCATGTCATTACAAAGCTTGGGATGCAAATAGAACCAATTATTGGCTTTAAAAGTTTGAAGTGCCTGACAGGGGTATTAATGGGATGTGAATTAAAAGACACAGTGGTAAAGCTGCCTTGAAATGCTTTTTTTTTTTTGAAACATTGTAGGAGGAGTGTCATAATAGCCAAAATTAGGAGCAGTCTTAGTGCCTTTTCCAACGTAACCTGTTTTATTAAAAGGCATGCCTTTTACCGAGATTTATCAGTGTATAAGCCTTTTAATAAGGTGTATTAGTCTGAAAAAGATGCCAACAGACTCCAGATTTTCTCTGAAAAATATGTGGATATCACCAAAAACTGGCTTATCCATTTTGCCTAGGAAAATTGATCAGATAATAAATGACAGGAAAAAATTAAATTGTATTGTATTGTATTGTATCTATTTGAGAGTGGAGGAATATTTTGCCCATATATTAGCTTGACTTTCCCAGATGATTAATAATTTCTCTCTTAGAGCTGAGCAGCCCAGAATCTACCCATTTCATATAGTTCTTTCCTACTGGGAAGAGTGGGTCACCGATTCCTTCCATTTATCCCAAATAATGTAGGCCAGGGGCGTCCAAACTTGGGAACTTTAAGACTTGTGGACTTCAACTCCCAGAATTCCCCAGCCAGCTATGCTGGGGAGTCCACAAGTCTTAAAGTTCTCAAGTTTGGACACCCCTGATGTAGGCAGATCTTCCCAGCTGTGTTTAGTCTGTCAAGAGGCATGCAAAAGGGCACGTACCAATCCATAAAATGTAAGCCGCATCAGCTTCTAATTACCAAAATATTACCTGGATAATCTCTAAAATAAGTATTTAACCAGCCCATTTCCAAATCTCATAGAAACTTTTCAGCCTTTCTGAAATCAGTAAGTCAAAAGGACCCATTATGTCCAATTTTTTCCTTTTTTATGTTCTCTTTCTGTAGATAGCTAGATACTTATCATGTTATTTTGGTCAATGGCAGAACATTCTGTAGATCTCTATTTCCCCTGCATTTAATAGCTGTTTTAGCAGTTTGCTGTCACTTGCTGCAAGTGACTAAAGAGGAAAAATTCTTAGCAAGGAAGGTGATTCATGGTCCTTGAAGGCAAGAAAGGATGAATAAAGGAAAAAAGATCTCTCTATCTATGAGAATGGTACTGTTATAAGAAGATAAGCCCCTACTATCATTCATCATTCCTGCAATCTTAGGTTAAATTAGATAGACCGGAGTATTCTGCTGGAACTCAGCACCACAAAAGTTTAATAGAGGCTGGGGTCACACATGACATTATGAGCTGTAATGATTCGTTGGTATTATTAATATTAATTATTAATCATATTAATGAAATGTATAAATAACTTTGATTTATTATCCACAATGACTTGGAGCTTCTATTATGTATCAGACAAACCTAAGCAGACCACATGCAGCTTAATTCAGTGTTTTTCAAACTTGGCAAAATTAAGATGTGTTCACTTAAACTCCCAGAATTCCCTAGCCAGCAAGTATATTTATCACAATTTTTTTGTCTCCCTCTTTTCTCTCCTTGCTCTCAGGCTATAAATAGGTCAGTACCACATATTTGTGCCTGAGACAGAGACAGAGAATAGTTTTCTACCTACAGCAACTCTACCTGCAAATTATACTATTACTATGGTATTTTCTTAATAGACTGCAATTTTTTTAAAAAAAAAACCCACCCCCTAAATATTAGAAAAACCTTTCCATATAGAAAGCATTAATTGTTTGTGGATACTCTCAGATATCATTTTTATCAAGCAAATAGTTCTTTTCTATTCATAGGGGGAAAAGTTTATCTAGATGTCATGTATCTAATTCACCTGTTTTTTTTTTAAATCACTTCTTCCAACTTTTTTAGAAGAAAAAGGCAGCATAGCTGCAAACTGTCTTCTGTTGAGATACAAATTGACATATTCTCTGATAGCACCCTGGATATGAAATGTTCATCGCAGTGAAGGATATACATTGATTGGTTATATCTTAAAAACATTAAGCTAGGTAGGTATCCTTAGCATCAGTTTTCCTGTGTCACCCTGAGTATGATGTTCATCCATCTTTTTTTGAAGAGGACCTTGACATCTAATTGAGGGGATGTCAAGATTTGCGCATGAATTGGATTAAAGTGAGGGAGAGGTGTGCAGAATCAGCCTCACTCTCTTGTCCCAGATTTCATCTTGCCCCATTAGCAGGACAAGAGTCGAGACAGTTGTAGAGGGACTCAGCATAGTGGTTGACTAGGGTGTCTTTTGTGTCTTGCAGTGCTCTTAGCATACCACATCACTTGCAGAGACTGCCTTCATGACCGTTGTCCTAGTCTAGTAGGTTTCATCCGCTCAATCCACCAGAATCTGTATTTACATGCTCGGGATAGACAAGTCCCTATCTCTCTGAAGGTCAATGACCCAATGGCTACTCTCAACCTGGTTTGGGCAGCCTGTCGAAGCTGTTGCCCAGGGTGTGGCCACTACGCATGCTGCAGCTACCTGGAGCCACAGGTGAGAGCTGAGTGACAAGTGGGGAACAAAGGTGGATGAGGTGCCCCAAAAGCTGCCCTAAAATGAGCTGCCCTAAAAGGACGTAACATGCCCCTACACTAGAGGTGCTACCCCTCTGGTGTACACCCCATACACCATGAGTATATTATAGATCAGGAGATCACGGGCCATATTCAGCCTCCCAACATAACTTCTGATGACGACAGGGTAAAATTTTGTTGATATCATTTCCCCTCCTAAAAAATAGGAGTAAGGGGTGAAGTACACATTTCCATTTTTAATGACCCTCTTCTAAAAAAACTCAAAGTCATATCCTCAAAAATTTTCTTTTGTAATTTTGAATTTTTTGGGTGGGATATGGAGATTTTTAAGGGGAGAAATGGACTAGTTTTTCCTCTCCCATCTTAACTTTAAAACATCAACATGCACCAAAGGCATTGGACTCTTGTTGTGATATTACCATCTTTTGTTGATATTACCTTCAGGTCTCCAGGTAATTGGCTGAAGGACAGGAAACCAAAAGTAGGTATAAGTAGACATGAAGATATTACTTCTAGAAGAATGGATGCTCACATATTGATGGATTTTTGTTGCAAATTTGTTTGTTTGTTTATTGGAATTTGTCAAACAAAAACGAGAACAACAATAATAGAAGAAAAATAGAATGACAGGGACGATAGGCACATCAATGCACTTATGCATGCCCTCTCTATGACCACTTAAGTATGAAGTAAGGTCCACGGAAATCAATTTGTGACTGAAACTGTGAAAATGTGTAGCTGAGACAACTGAATCAGTTAGGGCATTCCGGACTTTGATAACTCTATTACAGAAACCATATTTTTTACAGTCAAGTTTAGAATGATTCACATTGAGTTTAAAGCGGTTGTTCATGCATGTATTATTGCGATTAAAACAGAAAAAGTAATTTACAGATAAAATATTACTACGTATAATTTTGTATGCAATACCTAAGTCTGACTGCAAGCGACCCAGTTCTATGTTATCCAAATTGAGAATTTCTAAAATCAGGTATGATTGGGCTGCTAAGAATTGCAATCGAAAGTGGTAATTGCCTCTTACAAATGACAGCAGTGTTTGCAAGTCAGAAAGCAAAGAAAATAGCATTTCAAACATAAAATCAGTTTGTCTCTCACTGCCAAGAAACAGGCATCTTTTAAAATAAACATAGGTACAGTATTCAATATATTTTTCTAGATATATTTTATTTTTATTTTAAATATATAACATCTCATTTGGCAAGAACCCATATACAATGTAAAACAGGCCCATCTATATCCAGGGCTTCCAAAACTAATGTATCATTGTTCTGACCCCCTTAAACTTTGGAAGCACACTTTAAAGATTTGAACAGTTGTACTGAGAAATCAAAAGTAGGTCCTCCATCTGCAGTTCAATATTTCCAACTTATTGCCTTCCAGATATAGCAATAGCACTTAGACTTATATACTGCTTCATAGTACTTTACAGCCCTCTCTACAGACTCAGCATATTTTCCCCAACAATCTGGCTCCTCATTTTACTGACCTCGAAGGGTGGAAGACTGAGTTAACCTTGAGCTAGTGAGACTTGAACTGCCAAACTGCTGGCAGAGAGCAGTCAGCAGAATTAGCCTGCAGTGCTGCATTCTAACTACAACTTCCAAAATTCTCAAATCAGATGCTGAGTAGAAATGATGGATCTTGAGATCTTGCATTTCCAGAGGGCTCAGGGTTGGGGAAGGCTAGATTACAAAAAAGATGAGTTGATCTCCTGCTGTGGTTATTCAGAGATGCTATTGACTGCAATAGTTACCACCTGCATTTTTCAGCTTGGTGCCCTGCTACTCTCAAATGACAATTTGCACAAAAGATTAATGGTAACAAAACAATGTCCACATTAAAAACTAATAGTTATTTGGCCTCTTCCCAATATGTCATAAAACATTGAATTAAATATATGTTGTGTAGGCTTGGGGCATTTAGTCAACTTATTTTGCTGCTTATATCACTTCTGCTTCTATAGATCAGAGTGCTATTTTGGCGAAGGTGGATATCTCAACTGAGTGATGACAGATATTTGTATTGTTTAGCTTTGCTCTACTTTGCAATTTACTTAGATGATCCCCTGCAGACAGAACTTGAGTCCCAGAGCAAAACAGGGCAGGATGGTTTAGATTACAGCTGTCAGAAACAGTTATTTGGAAATAGGATTGGGCAGCCAAAGACATCTGCAGGGAATAGAAGGAGAGGCTATTTATTTCAAAATATCTTACCTATTTGGGATTTGGGAATTATTTGATAGAGATGAAGCAATATTCTACTATTAGAGGAACAGCTTTGAGAATATTTGCATTTGTGAATTTCTGTGTGCGCACACAGAGAAAATCCATCCACAGCTTATTTCTGCAGAACAAGTTAAACAGCAAATATAATGGCATAGCTCTCTCTGAAGACTTGTAGGAGGGAAACAGTGTAAGTAAAGTAAGCAAAGAGTAAAAGGAGAAGAAACAGCAACAGTGACAACAACATCAACTTGGGCTCTGAAGTGGACAGAATTACACTGAAGAACATCTGTCTGAATGCCATCCCAAAATCACTCCACTGAGCCCCTACCCCAAAGGCATGTGTGTCACCATTAATGTGTTTCTCCTTTGCAGAATGAGAAATTGATCAACCACAGCACAAAATAAAGCTAAACAGTAACAGGTGACCTTGTCTTGAGGAAAAATGAAAACAAATGTTCAGGATCTTTGGCAGCCATATATTTGATGCAAGGGGTTCATTCCCACGAGCTCATATGTTATTGCTGATGGACAGAGAACTATATGAAAGGGGGAGGCGGATTAAATGGGCATCATTTTTTACTTGATTCTTATCCTTGAATGAGAATATTCTTTTCCAATCGCCTAGGAATAGATAATACAGCAATGCAACCCATAATGCTCTTTCTGTGGCCCCAAGACCGTGGTGAGATTCAGTCAGTTTGCACACTTCAGGAAAACCGGTTTTTAACTTTCTGAGCAATTTGGTGAACTGGTTGTTGGAAGAAATCATTAGGGCAGAGAACTGGTTGTTAAATTATTTGAATCCCACCACTGCCCCAAGAGGTCTCTGATCCCTATTGTCAAAATTCAGTGGAAAAAGGTCTTACCATTGTGAAGTCCACAAGAACTGGAAGTTTTTAAGAAGATGTTGGATAACCATTTGTCTGAAATGGTATTGGGTTTCCTGCCTAGGCAGGGAGTTGGACTAGAAGACCTCCAAGCTCCCTTCCAACTCTCTTATTCTATTCTATTCTATTCTATTCTATTCTAACAGAAGCCCCACTTTCATTTTTTTTAAAAAAGCTATCCTCTCCCAAATCCTAGAAAAACCCTGACTATGCCTACTTTGTATACTTGCCTACACACAATTGTTAGATTTACCCAAAGATCTGAAGTGAGGGTGTTATTATATCTGCCTGGCCTGCAGACCACATCATCTGTGGTCATAGAGGTCTTATATGTAACTGAAGTCAGATGGGCTGGCTGCTTCAATGAAACTTAAGTATCCATCTATTTATATTTCCAATGCCTGGTAAAACTCTATGCTTTGATTTCCATTTAAGACCAAACTAGATTTGAATGGAAACATTCACGCTCATAGAATGTTTCCCTTAGACAAGGGTCAGGCTTATGTTGCATAAGTGCCTGTGAGTTCCACACTGCTGCTAATTAACATGCATATGTGCAAATGTAAGCAGGCAGCCAGGATGGCTGCTGGGCTTCAAAACACTTTTTAATGAGACAACAAGCAGCTAAAATTGTGCTGAGTTTAGTGAATAGCAATCAGTATTCTAGTGCCTGCAGTGCTGGGCCTTGTCCTGATCTCTATTTATATGCCCTCCTTACTGCCTGCTTGGCTCAGAGGCAGCCTTTGCAGAGGTTGTACTGTAAAGATAGCAGAATGTGGAAAGTTTTAACATTGGCCTATCTCTGGAAGTGCATTGCCAGAGGAATCACGGCTGCTTTAGACAAAGCGGAGATGGATTGATTCAGTGCTCCTCAAACTTGGCCATGTGAAGTCCACATATCTTCGTTGTCAAGTCTGAGAAACACTGGATTGATCATTCTGTTCTGTTGAGATATCTAACCAAATTGGTTGCAGTGTGTGTGTGTGTGTTTTCATAATTATTCAGCACGATCACACAACAATTTTCCGTACCTTTGCTGCCTGTCACTTGTCACCATAATATATTGCACACATTGGTCGCTGTCCCCTTGTCAAAAGCTGGGTTTTCTTTTTCTCCTTCTTTTGAGTGACGGATGGAAGGCTTGGATCAGTTTGTTCTTTCTTCTGCTTATGGTCTTTTGCCTTCTCACTGTAACATTACCTGACATGCCCATCCTCCCCCTCTTCCAGAGGACTTTGTTCACTCCTCCCAGAGAGAAATCCCACATGGTCTCTTAGCTCACTTGCAACATTGACACCATAGTGCAGGGTTTCTTCACATACTTCACAAGTTTGCTGAACTGGTTGCGAAAGAAAGTCTCCTGAAGTTGCTCTGCAAATTTCAGTCCCCCCCCCCCCCCGCTTGCATTTATATCCCCATTTGCAAGTATCAAGAGGAAAGTGTATGCTCCCTTTTTAAATGTCATCTTTGTGAAGGAAAAGGAAGTCTAGATCTTATGTCATGGGGTGCTGAAAGCTTATGAACTCTGAGGTGGATAATTTTGAAGTATAGTAAAGGCAGAGAATGCTTTAATAATTATCATAAACATCCATTCTGGAAAATTGCTGCCAGTGTCTGCTGCTGCCTGACCTGATGGATTCTGTACTGGACAAGTGATGGAGGCCCTAAAGATAGCGGCAGAAAAAAGGCAGGTAGAGGCTTTGAAGCTATTGGCAGTTGGGGACTTCAATCTCCTGTCTGGTGGCTTTTAGTCTTAGGCAATTCAGACGTCTGTGGTCTTCATGACAAGCATGTGCCAGTCTGAAGCCACCAGTGGCCTGACTCATATGGGCAGCCACACACTGGCTCTGGTTTTTGTCTTGGGGTGATTGCAATGTAATGCGTTAGGGAAAGATATTAGCACCAGTCTGTTACTATAGACACCTGATGGCCTTCAAACTCACTGGTGTCACAGGTGATTAATGTGGTTTTCCTCAAGGATTTGCTGGGTTGTTCTGTTGATCCTGGGATGCTCATTGGTTTCTCAATCCTTTTCACAGCTTGTGCTGGTTTTGCTGCAGTGGGTTCAGTTTATCACTTTTTGGATAACGTCGTGTGGGTATCCATTTTGTTGGAAGATACTGCATATACCTAGCAGACAAAAACAAATGCACTGCAGCAACCCAGAACAATGGAAATGGACTGCCTACACAACATCTACCATGTATGGTGCTATGAAAAGGATAACACTACTATACATCAAAAACATCTCAGAAATAAGCATATACTATTTAACCACACAATATCACCATCATACACAAATCAGCTAGGGTCCTCCAAAACATTTAAGTAACCCAAAAGATCCAGAAACCTAACAGGCAAAAACAGGAGTCATCTATAACAGGGTTTCTCAACTTTGGCAACTTTAAGATGTGTGGATCTCAACTCAAGGAAACTCCCTGGGGGATTCTGTGAGTGTCCACACATCTGTCCACACAAGAGCAACAAATATGATTAGGGGACTGGAGACTAAAACATATGAAGAACGGTTGCAGGAACTGGGTATGTCTAGCTTAAGAGAAAGAAGGACTACGGGAGACATGATAGCAGTGTTCCAATATCTCAGGGGTTGCCACAAAGAAGAGGCAGTCAAGCTATTCTCCAAGGCACCTGAGGGTAGAACAAGAAGCAATGGGTGGAAACTAATCAAGGAGAGAAGCAACTTAGAACTGAGGAGAAACTTCCTGACAGTTAGAACAATTAATCAGTGGAACAGCTTGCCTCCAGAAGTTGTGAATGCCCCAACACTGGAAGTCTTTAAGATGTTGGATAGCTATTTGTCTGAAACAGTATAGGGTTTCCTGCTTAGGCAGGGGGTTGGACTAGAAGACCTCCAAGGTCCCTTCCAACTCTACTATTGTATTGTATTGTAGCTTCAAGCTGCAATTGAATAACACTGCACTAGATATTGATGAGTTTTACAGTTATATTCAGTAGATGGCATCACTGACATAACACCAGTCCGAAGAAATTAACTACACTGAGAAGCAGATTCCTTAATTTGTTGTTGTTGTTCAGTCTCTAAGTGATATTCGACTCTTTGCAACACCATGGATAATAGCATGGCAGCAGGACCCTCTGTCTTCCCAAGTCTTCCCAAACTCGTGCCCACTGCATCAATGACACTATCTAACCATCTCATCCTCTACCGCCCCCTTCTCTTTTTGCCTTCAATCTTTCCCAACATCAGGGAAATAAATCCTCTCTTCTCATTTAGTGGTCAAAGTATTTGAGCTTCAGTATCTATCCTTCCAAAGGACAGTTCGGGTTGATTTCCCTTAGGGTTGACTGATCTGATTTCCTTGTAATCCAAGGGCTCTCAAGAGTCTTCTCCAGCACCACAATTCAAAAGCATCAATTCTTAGGTGTTCGCCCTTCTTATGGCCCAAGTCTCACAGTGATATATTACTACTGGGAAAACAATAGCTTTGACAATAGAGACCTTTTATCAGATGGCTCTGCTTTTTAATAAGCCTTTCTCACAAGGAGCCTTCCTCCCAAGGAGCAAGCATTTTTAAGCATCCTTAATTCATACTAATAACTATATCTAATGTAACATACTTAGCACAAAGACTGGATTTTTCATGGCATCTAAATTAGGGCTCACTGTTAACTCTGCTGATAAATTACAAACTCTGTGGCATTGCATTTACTCTTTCTGTAATATAGCAGGGTCAAAATGTTAGTAGTAGGAGGCACAGATAATTTGGGGGTATTGTATGTTCCTGGAGTGCCATAATGAAATACTAAGAAGTTGCAACCCCTGGAAACAAGCCAGGGATAGTCTTAACACCTCTACCCCCTAAAAAAAGGAATAATCTGTTTTGTTTATTTTGTCAAGGATGATTGAATCAGTTGGATGTCATGAACTGTCATGGTTTTCTTGGCAATGACAGATGTTTCATGTAGCTATAACTTGTTGTAACACAGATCTTCTTAAATTGAAATTTAAAAGGAGGACATCTGGATTTGAGAATTTTAGGCTACAAAAAAAAAAAAGCTTTTCTTCTAACATTTGTCTTTGGGAATACTCACTATACTCTATTTACTTGATATTTACCTGACAAGGTTTTCATTCATTTTTAAAGGAAGGATTGTTTTGCTAAACAGTACAGTAATAGAGTGATTAGGGGTTTTTTTTGGGGGGGGGGGTTAGTTCCATTCCTTTTTGTGACACAGGAGAATTGTGTTACATTCAGAGGCATCCTATCTTGAATAAAATCTATGCTTGTTTGCAGAATGAGAACAGATGGCTGCTTTCTGATACTTTCTCCATGTGGCAAGTTCACAAATAGATTGTAGTTGTCTTTTCTATTTCATGCTTCATCTCTGCACGATGTATCCCTTATATTTAGGCTAATTAAAAAAAGAGGGAGAGGGAAAGATGAGTACAAAACAATCTCCTTTTTCTCATTCGAGATATATCAAAATTCCTACTGTGCTGGACTAATTGAATTTTCTGTTCATACTACTGAACGCAATGATAAGGCCAAGCAAATTAATTTTATTTTATTTTGCTTGGTGCATTAACTTTATGTAAAGCAAACAGTGCTGCTGGTTAGTGATAACCTTTGTTTGAATTCTGTATGAATGCAAAATGGTGTGTGTGTGTGTGTGTGTGTGTGTGTAGTTATAATTGTTACAGTTATAGCTGTTAGTTATAGTTGTTATAATTATATATACCATACATTTGTGTGTGTTTCGGCAGAATCAGGAAAAGAAAAAGCAGTCTTCATTTTCTATGGGCCAGGAGGTTTGAAATGCAGAATAATAGATGAAATTTAAAAATAGCAACTTTTTAAGAATGTTGTTGATTTTTGTTCACACCAACTATTTGAAATCCAAGCATATAGCTGTCTAATCTTTTTGGGTTATGTTTATATTTGTGTTTTGCTTTTACCATCACTTCATAGTTGTTCATTTCAGTAGAAACTTAGGCTGTGATTTTATATATAAAAGTGCACCACAACAAAATGGTGGGCAACAGAGGTGGTATTTAGCAGGTTCTGGCCAGTTCTGGAGAATTGGTAGCGGAAATTTTGAGTAGTTCAGAGAACTGGTAAATACCACCTCTGACAGGTCCCGCCCCCATTTATTCCATGCCTCCCAAGTCCCAGCTGATCAGGAGGAAATGGAGATTTTTGCAGTAGCTTTTCCCTGGAGTGTGGAGTACAGTATTTTACAGTATCCTTCCCCTGCCATGCCCATCAAGCCATGCCACACCCACCAAGCCACGCCCACAGAACCAGTAGTAAAAAATTTTTGAATCCCACCACTGGTAGGCAAGGTAATCAGATACAAAATCCTTCTCTTTTAAAACTGTTTTTATTTTTAAAAAATAAGAATATCAATAGATTTTTTTAAAAATTTCACTGCCATAATGTGTCCACAGACTTATGAATAGGAACAGGAAATTTGCATGCTGTCTGTCATGGCAATGAAGATAAGTTTCAGGTACTTGATATTTTATGGAACTTTTATATCTGGACAAGACCTTTTATAGAAGCTTTAGTTTCCTGTAGCCCCTTTACTGACTTAAATGCACAAAATTAAATATTGTGCTACTACCAAGGGCCTGTCACATTTTGGTTGGCACAATCTGAACTCTTCTGCAAGGAATATGTTCAGATTTCTGATAAAAATAATGTCCGGGTTTTCTAGCAACCCATTTGGTAAAGTGGATGAAAGACAAAAGGAAAGGAAGAGGGGAAGAGAGTAAATCCTTGGTTCCAACCATTATGGTTGCTTACTCTTGACCACTGGTGTGTAGGTCTCTGACAGAACACAACTTTGGGTTGCTCTAGTCCAGGGGTGTCCAAACTTGGCAACTTTAAGACTTGTGGACTTCAACTCCCAGAATTCCCCAGCCAGCAGAGCTGGCTGGGGAATTCTGGGAATGGAAGTCCACAAGTCTTAAAGTTGCCAAGTTTGGACACCCCTACTATAGTCTGTCATCTGCTGCCAACATCGTGCAGTGGTCATGCCAAAGTGCTTCTCTAAATGTGCCTCTTCAGTGCCCAAAACATTTGCTCAAACCGTAGTAGCAAAAACACAACAATCTGCTTTACATTTCTTTGGGAGGGATCGTTCTTTTCTTTACAGCAATAGGAATAAAAACATCCTTGAGATTTCGCAGCAGTTAAGAGAATTTGGGTGGTTTTTTTGCTTGCTTGCTTATTGTTGAGTATTCATGTTTATAATAACAAGGTCTATGTGTGTTTGTATGCATAGGACCACTTCTCTGCCATTTTGCAAGCTCTGTTTCTCTCCTAGTTTAGCATTCCTCCCTCCCTCCCCACCCAAAACCTCATACATAACCGTTTTGTTTGTGTGAAATAATCAATCACCCACAGCCAATCTGTCTTGAGACCTTCTCCTGTAGGTTTGGAAAGAGGGCAGCTGTAAAAGCCTGCTGAGTAGATGGGGGCATGCCAGTTTGTGAACTGGAACGGCTGCTCTTAATGGGAACTAATTAATTAGGGAATCAGTAGGTTATATTCTGCAACATGACTGGAAGTTGGACCTGGAAGGAGGCAAACCTGGCATCAAAAAATCTTGTGGGCCTGGGGAATCAGCTGTGTGGACTGCTGTTTACTGCAGAGCACTTGGCTTTTCAAACAGGTAATTCACAGCAACATAGAAGCCCAATGCCATTGCAAAAAGGGTGACTATTTGCATTTATGTCAAGCAGGCAAAAAAAAAAAAGCACACTTGCCCCTTGCCATGCCTTATCTCCCATTATCTTTAGGACACATTGCATATGGAGTAGTGACAACAGAGATGAAAAACCCATTTAACCCTCCTTGTCCCTAAGTCAGGAGGCACTGCAGAGCACTGTAAGACAGAGACTGACAGAGAGACAGTCACTAATTCATAGACAGACAGACAGACACATGTTTTTTGTTTGTTTCATTGAATGTCCTTTTATTGGCCAAAGTTCTGTCAGAGGTAAGTAAAACAATTCAATAGCTCAATTCACACATTATACTAGACTTTCAATAAAATGGAGAAATTAGAAACCCGGTTATGTTAAGTGCTATGAAAGTCTCCCGGTGTAGCAGATTCTTCCAAACTCAAACTCACAGTGTCACATTGCCGTAACGCAGTGGTGGGTTGCAGGAGGTACGCCCTGGTATGGACGTGATGGTGTCTGCCGGAGCACTGGGTACTGTTTCGATGTGGTGCTCTGGAGGGCCCACCTGCCCACCCGAGCTCCTTCCCTGTATTTGAGCTCTTCGGCGCTTCCATGCATGGAGCGTACAGCGCCTGTGCGATGCTCCGCTATGCAGCTGGAGCATCGTGGAGGCGTCATGGAGGTAAGGATGCATGCACATGCTGCGCACATGTGCACGCATGCTGCACGTGTGAATGTGGGGGACGCCAGGCACCGTTTCACAGTACCAGTTGCACCGAGATCCAGAACCCACCACTGCCGTAACGTGATGTATTGTGACATTTTCCCCCTTTGCAGAGCTGGGCTGGGCATGGCCTGCACATGACACATCTGGCCCGTAGGACACCCTAAAGTGAATCGGCATTGCATCGCCAAGCTATACTCCATACGACCCAAAGGAGGAGCAGGAGAGCATTTGAACCTTAGAGGAAACAAAGCTACAAAGCAGTAAATATTACATCTGGAGGATCTGGGCTAAATTAGAATTCTGTTTCAGCCCAATGGCTTCAATCCCTGTTTGAAATGCAACTTCTTTAGTACATAAATGGATTCCATGCAGATCTCCTGCAACCCATGTTAGCACCATTGTCTCTGTGCTGGCAAACGTTGTTTGGGGGAATTCATCCTATTCAAGAGGCCGGGCTCATTTTCATGCATCTTGGCTCAGGATAAATCTATCCAAGCATTCTCAAAGGGACTCACATTCTCTACTCAGTTAAATAGCCATTTAGGAGGAACTGAGAATGCGGATTCATACTTTCCCTTACTTACAGGCTATGCATAAATAAAAAAGGGGTAGCTGCAGATGGAAGTGGAGCTGCCAAAGAGTGATGTACTGATATTATAAAGCTACAAACATTGTACAGCATCAAAAGAAGACCAATGTGTGCTAGGTGTGCAACAATAACTCTTTGGTTGTGGTCCATAATAATTAGCAAGCATAATGTTCTCATTCCATTCCCTAGCAAGTCTTTAAAAAAAAAGTGCTAAAAAACAGACAGCTAAACTCAATCCTTTTCCTTTTCAAAAGGCACACAGGTTATTCTAAGCCACATTTGGCTATCGAATAAACCAAGATTTGCTTATCATATTAAATCACATACCACAGATTAGATTTGCATAGGATAGAAACTGGAAAATCTAATTATGGCTTCCAAGATGTGTGAATCCAGCCAGTTGCTGAGAAACATAGGAAGGAAAGAATGGTCTTCCTTTTGAATGGTTTCTCTTCCTTTTGAGGATCCCTATTTCTCTCTCTTTTTATCTAATTATTAATAGTTGAGAAGCAACATACATGCACAGAAGCTCCATTAGTTGTCTCTTATTGACTGAAAATCAAGTTCCACGTATCTTCTGAAGTTGTTTGTGATCAATCTGTTATTTATTATTGACAGAAGTTTAACATTCCCTTAGCACAAATACATTTTTGCGTTCTTATTTAATCTAATACCTATACTTAAAACTACTGCAAAATAAAAGATGCTGGATCTGCAATTCCCTGAGCATACAGTGGTGCAGTGAAAGGAATAGACTTCATGTTTGCATTGTCGTGTTATTTATTATTTTAAATATCAACTAATGATTAATGATGATAAGACTAAGATTTAGGACAATAAATAATAATAATGAAATTGCCACCATTAAGGAGTGTGGAAAGAGAGAATGCAGAAATGCCATTATTAAAGATAGCTCAGTGTCACAGGTATTATGTAATTTGAGCTCTCTGGTAAGTTCCTATATTACTTTTCCTTTCCGATTATTGCCCACTGGAAAACTTTATTATTTTTGCTTCCATATATTCGCTGTAATGCTTCTCAAAGTGAAATACACCTTGAGGGTCAATGACAAGCAGACACTCATTGGATATGTTCTACATTTTGTATATTTAAAAGTTACTTCTCTTCCATTATCTATCCCTGCGGGTCAAGTTTTCTCTAACTTTGGTAACAAGAGGAGCATTTTGGAAATGTAAACTCAGATATATCAAGGTAATATCAGGCATAGAGCTTTTCTTTCTGTCACTGCCTGGTATAATTTGTTAATTGATTTACATCCCAGGGCCACGCAGAGAAGACTGCCAGATATTTTTATCATTATTTATTTATTCTGACATTTGCTCAAACCTTTAATCAAAGGTTTCAGGAAAAAAACAAAAATAACCCTCCAAAACTGTATGAAAGCTTTCAAGGGGATGGAGATGGGGGGGGCAGGTGGCACTACTGGTAGTTTGACATCTTTCTCATTCTCATAGATTTTTTTTTTGAAAGCACTATTCTGAAATATAATAATCAGTGTGGTGAGATTTGCTGAATCTGACATTCTGATTCTTGGATGTAGATATTAATGTTTGTGTTAGGAAACAAGGAAGTAAGTGCAAAGGAAAGAAAGTCTCCCTACGGGAGAGGCACTTCATTTGCTATTCTTCAACTGAAGGTCTTCATGGATGATCACACCATGTTTTGTCCTGAATGTTTTTTGATGCTGGGGGATGATCCTGCCTCTTCTTACCTAAAGACATTCCCTGCAGGAGCAGATATAAGGTAAAGGTTCTCCTCACACATATGTGCTAATTGTTCCCGACTCTAGGGGGCGGTACTCATCTGTTTCAAAGCTGAAGATCCAGCGCTGTCCGCAGACGTCTCCGTGGTCACGTGGCTGGTATGAGTAAAGGTACATGGAACGCTGTTACTTTCCCACCAAAGGTGGTTCCTATTTTTCTACTTGCGTTTTTACATACTTTTGAACTGCTAGGTTGGTGGAAGCTGGGACAAGTAACGGGAGCTCACTCCCTTATGTGGCACTAGGAATTTGAACCGCCTAACTGCCGACCTTTCTGATTGACAAGTTCAGTGTCTTAGCCACTGAGCCACCGCGTCCCTATAGGAACAGATATAAAGTCATCCTAAAGCTGGACAGACATGCAAGTAGTCCTCTACTTACAACAATTCATTTAGTGACTGTTTGAAGTGACAATGGCATTGTAAATAGTGACTTATGACCGTCTTTCACACTGACAACCATCGCAGCATCCCCAAGGTCGCGTGATCAAAATTCAGATGCTTGGCAGTGACACATATTTATGATGGTTGCAACATCCTGGGCTCATGTCATCACCTTTTGTGACCTTCTGACAAGCCAAGTCAATGGGAAAGCCAGATTCACTTAACAACCATGTTACTAACTTAACAACAACGGTGATTCACTTAACTAATGTGGCAAGAAAGGTTGTAAAATGTGGCAAAACTTACTTAATAAATGTCTTGCTTACCAACAAAAATGTTGGGCTCAACTGAGGTCAAGGGCTATTCAGGCAGGGCTTTTTAAAATAAAGAAATAGGGCGTTGGTACTTACCTGATACGCCTCTTCTCATAGTGGGGGAGGAGTATCCAGGATGGGTTGACCTTGTCCTCTCTTGATTGGGCTGAGTCAGATGAGCTCTTTAGGCCACGCCTTGGTCACCAGGCTCCACCCCAGTTATCGGCGAAGAACTCTATCCGACTCGTTGTGCCATCCACTCCAGACTTTTGTCTTAGTTTCAAAGCTTGTCTATTTACTCCTTTAATAGAGCAGTTCAATAACCAAACATATGTCTTTCTTGCTACCTAACAGAACAGTGCGACAACCAGGTATATCTCCTTTTGCTTACATAACCATATCAGGGCGGGGCTGGATACTCCTCCCCCACTATGAGAAGAGGCGTATCAGGTAAGTACCAACGCCCTTTCTCCATAGTGAGGGGGAGGAGTATCCAGGATGGGACGTACCAAAGCCTACACGTCCCTAGGGAGGGTTACGCCTGTTAAAGACACACACAAACATATGCCTGGTGAGGCATCACCTCTGCCCTACGCACAGCCTCCAACACCCTGCGCCCGAATGGAGCCTCTGCAGAGGCAAAGGAGTCCAGTTTGTAGTTCCTCACGAATGGTGAGGGGTGGGCCAAGTAGCTGCCCTACAGATCTCCAACAATGAGGCCTGAGTGGCCCAGGTCATTGAGATGGCTGTGCTTCGTGTGGAATGCGCTGTAATGGAGCTGGGTGTTTGCAGACCCCATGCTTGATAGGGGGTACCAATACAGGTTCGTAACCACCTGCCTATGGTGGTGGAAGTCACCTTGTTCCCCCAGGACCCCGTCTGGAAGGAGACAAACGGACAAACTCGGATCTCCTGTTCGGTCGGTTCTTCTAAGGTAATCCTCAGAGCCCTCCTTACGTCCAGGGTGTGTCCCTTCCTCTCTAATGAGTGAGAACGGTGCGGGCAGAAATTGGGCAATATCAATTCCTGCGAGCGATGGACGCCCGAGCACACCTTGGGGGTGAAGGAGGGGGTCCAACTTTAGCACCACCCTGTCCTAGTGGAACACGCAGGGATCTTCCCTGGCAGACAGTGCCTATAGTTCAGATCTCCTCCTGGCATAGGTTATGGCCACCAGAAAGGCCACCTTACAGGTTCAAAACTTATGCGAAGCAGTTTATAATGGTTCAACAGAGAGCCTGTCAGAGCGTTGGATACCTAGTGCAAGTCCCAGGACGGGCATCTGAGAACCGTCGGTGGCTTTAGGTTGGATGCCCCCTTGAGGAATAGCTTGACCACAGGTGGTAAGTCAACACCTGAGCCCTTCCCCACAGGAGTACCAATGAAATAGCCGAGACCTGTCTCTTAATTGTATTGGGGGCTAAACCTCTGTCCAGACCCACCTGGAAAAGAACCTGTGGAACAGCGATCCCAACTGGATCGTGACCCCTGGAGGTGCACCAAGTTGAGAAGGCCCGCCATGTAGCGCCATAAATGCGCTCTGTAGGGTCTGCGGGCCACCCAGATGGTCAGTATGACCCTAGGGGAGAGGTGGTCTTTCCTCAAGCGCCAAGCGGTCAACTGGAGCCACTGAGGGTCCGGGTGCTCCAGCGACCCCTGGCTGAGGGGGATCCTCTCCTGGGGGATCTTCCAGGGCCTGTCCACTGAGAGAGATTGGGGATCGGCAAACCACAGCCTCCGGGGCCAGTGTGGGGTAATTAGCACCATCTCTGCCCCCTCCCAAAGGATTTTTGTATGACCTTGGGACAGTGGTGGGTTTCAAATTTTTTTGGAACCTACTCTGTGGGTGTGGCCTCCTCTGTGGGAGTGGCTTGCCGGCCATGTGACCTGGTGGGAGTGGCTTGGCAGTCATGTGACCAGGTGGGCATGGCTAACTTGGAAAATGTGGTGAAACTCACTTAACGATGCTCTTGCTTAGCAACCAAAATTTTGGGCTCAATTGTGGTCATAAGTTCTTTTTCTTTCTTTCTTTCATCTCTCTCTCCCACTTTCTTTTTTTCTTTTTCTTTTTCTCTCTCTCTCTGGCTCTTTCTCTCTCTCTCCCTCTCTGTCTCCCTCTGTCATTTTCTCTGGGTGTCTATCTGTCTGTCTCTCTCTCTGTATCTCTGTCTCTCTCTCCTCCTTCCCCCATCTCTGTCACTCTGTGTGTGTGTGTCTGTCTGTCTCTCACTCACTCTGTGTGTGTGTGTGTGTCTGTCTCTGTCTCTCCCTCTGTCTCTCTCCCCTCCCTTCCTCTCTCTCTGTCACTCTGTGTATGTGGGTGTGTCTGTCTCTCACTCATTCACTTAATCACTCACTCTGTGTGTGTCTCTCTATCTTTCTCTCCCTCCCTCCCCCTCTCTGTCTCTGTGTGTGTGTGTGTGTGTGTGTGTCTGTCAGTCTCTCTGATTCCCTCCCTCACTCCCTCTCTCTGTCTGTCTGTCTGTCTCACTCACACACACACACTGTGGTCACCTTGTTGAGTGTTCCAATCACATTTGAAACACTCAACAACTGGCCTGCATTTATGGTATTTTGCAGCATTCTGCAGTCATAGGACCAAAATATATGCTTTTAACCATATATTTTGGTCCTATGACTGCAGAATGCTGCAAAATACCATAAATGCAAGCCAGTTGTTGAGTGTTTCAAATGTGATTGGAACACTCAACAAGGTGACCACAGTGTGTGTGTGTGTGTGTGAGTGAGACAGACAGACAGAGAGAGAGAGGAACAGAGGGAGTGAGAGAGGGAATCAGAGAGAGACTGACAGAGTCTGACAGAATCAGAGAGGTACTTTTAACTACCTGGCAGCGGCGTTTTTCCTTGGGGGGCTCCTCAGAACATCCTAAGACTTCGGAGGGAAGCCTCCAGCCCGGAGCAGGAGCAAAGCCCCTTTTCCAACTGGCCTTTCCTCGCTTGGAGGGCTTTGGAGGGAAGCTTCTGCATAAGCCCGGCCGAGTGACAACAAGTTCCCACCGTTACGAAGCCTCGGAGGCTGTAATTTTCTGAGCTGTGCGCGCCCGCCTGTTTTCCACGGCGTGGAGCAGCAGCGAGGTTTGTGTGGCCGGCAATCACTCCAAATGCCATCCGGGAAGACGAGGAACGTGAGGGGGGACCGTTGACGGCCTCCGCAATCATCGCTCACCTCGCAGAGCCTCGCTGCTGCTCCACGCCGTGGAAAACAGGTGCGCGCGCACAGCTCAGAAAATTACAGCCTCCGAGACTTCGTAATGGCGGGAACTTGTTGTCACTCGGCCGGGCTTATGCAGAAGCTTCCCTCCGAAGCGTTCTGAGCCTCGGAGGCTGTAATTTTCTGAGCTGTGCGCGCGCGCCTGTTTTCCACGGCGTGGAGCAGCAGCGAGGCTCTGCGAGGCGAGCGATGATTGCGGAGGCCGTCAACGGTCCCCCCTCGCGTTCCTCGTCTTCCCGGATGGCATCCTGAGTCATTGCCGGCCTCGCTGCTGCTCCACGCCGTGGAAAACAGGCGCGCGCGCACAGCTCAGAAAATTACAGCCTCCGAGACTTCGTAACGGCGGGAACTTGTTGTCACTCGGCCGGGCTTATGCAGAAGCTTCCCTCCGAAGCGTTCTGAGCCTCGGAGGCTGTAATTTTCTGAGCTGTGCGCGCGCGCCTGTTTTCCACGGCGTGGAGCAGCAGCGAGGCTCTGCGAGGCGAGCGATGATTGCGGAGGCCGTCAACGGTCCCCCCTCGCGTTCCTCGTCTTCCCGGATGGCATCCTGAGTCATTGCCGGCCTCGCAGAGCCTCGCTGCTGCTCCACGCCGTGGAAAACAGGCGCGCGCGCACAGCTCAGAAAATTACAGCCTCCGAGACTTCGTAACGGCGGGAACTTGTTGTCACTCGGCCGGGCTTATGCAGAAGCTTCCCTCCGAAGCGTTCTGAGCCTCGGAGGCTGTAATTTTCTGAGCTTTGCCCGCGCGCCTGTTTTCCACGGCGTGGAGCAGCAGCGAGGCTCTGCGAGGCGAGCGATGATTGTGGAGGCCGTCAACGGTCCCCCCTCGCGTTCCTCGTCTTCCCGGATGGCATCCTGAGTCATTGCCGGCCTCGCAGAGCCTCGCTGCTGCTCCACGCCGTGGAAAACAGGCGCGCGCGCACAGCTCAGAAAATTACAGCCTCCGAGACTTCGTAACGGCGGGAACTTGTTGTCACTCACCCGGGCTTCTGCAGAAGCTTCCCTCCGAAGCCCTCCAAGCGAGGAAAGGCCAGTTGGGAAATGGGCCAGAAGACAAGGAACAGCAGTGGCGGCGGGGAGTCAGCCCCGATGCAAAAAAAACGCCAAGGGGGCGGGGCCGGAAATTACTTCCGGGTTCATTCTTCAACCGGTTCGCACGATCCGGTGCGATCCGGTAGAAACCCACCACTGCCTTGGGAATCAGGGGCAAAGGAGGATAGGCCTGGAGTAGTCCTTGGGCCCATGGGCATCGGAGGGCGTCCACCCCCTCCACCCCCCGTGTCTGGTACCTGGAGTAGAACCTCGGGAGCTGGGTGTTGGGAGGAGTGGCAAATAAGTTGACCTCGAGGCGTCCGAAGTGCGTCGCCCCCTCGTCAAAGATTGCTGGCTGCAGTCCCCACTCCAAGTTGTCCGCATCGGCCCGGCTTACCCGGTTGGCTCTGATATTGTCCACCCCCGCTATATGTTCCGCAGTCAACGACAGAGGTTCCTTTCGGCCCCCTGTCCCAGTCTTTTGGCCTCCCACCTGAGGGGCTTCAATTTGGTCCCCCCCCATCTGCTTATGTGAGCAGTGGTGGTGATGTTGTCCGTGAGGACTAAAATATGATTGCCCTGATCAAGCGCTAAAATTGTAACAGAGGCCAGGCAGACCGCCTTGAGCTTCAACCAGCTTATGTTGTGAGTCAGTTCCGCCTGGCTCTATTGTCCTTGCGCCCTCTGAGCCCACAGATGGGCGCCCCACCTGAACAGACTGGCATCTATTATTACTGTCACCTGGTCTGGCATTCTGAGACTTCACCCTTGGTTATTGCCGGGGATGTCCACCAGGGCAGTGAGTGGGGGACTTCTGCTGGAAGAAGGACTTTGGTCTGGGAGCAGCTCATGCGCCTTCACTGGAAAGGCAACAGGAACCATTGGATGTCCGTGGTGAGGAAGCGAGCCTGAGGAACCATGCCAATGGTGGACACCCTGGTGTCTAGCAGTTTGGTCAGAGTGACTAGAGATACCCCACCCACCCTGACTACCTGGGAGGCTAGCTGTCTGAGAGAGAGCTGTCTTTCTGATGACAGAGAAACCGAGCCTGCTTCTGAATCTACCATTTTGTTAAGGTCCTGGTGTCTCTGACGACCGCTGCAGGGAGTAGCTGTAATCCTGAAAGCAGATCAGACAAGAAAGATTAAAAGGGAGAGGAGCGGCCATAGCTGCTCTTAATGCCCAGGCCACTGCCTGAAACTCGTTATAGTGATGTCTGCTTCTTGACCTCAGGCTGTAGAGCTTCCTCAAGTGCCCCGGCCTATTATCCGAGGTGTGCAAGGCAGACCCCAGAGCCTCAGCGCTAGGTGGCAGAAACCCCTGGACTATATCCTTGTCCTGCCACTAGAGGTGGGCACTGGACCTGAAGTCGAAGATGCCCTCTATTAATCAGATCAGGAAGGAACCTTGGTGGGGGCCCTGCCTCTGCCTCCATGGCAAATATAAGTAAGATAGATCTTTATTGTCATTGTACTCAAATACAAAGAGCTACCCTTTCTGCTGCTATCACTGGCCGTGCACGGTCGTCTCCGAGACATGTTGCCAATTTGGCTGAGGCCTTAGCTTTGAATAAGAGGTTTTTGAATAGCAAAGGCTGGAGGAGACCAGAAAGGTTGGAAGTGGCAGATGGCATACCGTCCTCCTCAGAGGTGGTTTCCTCCCTCATTAGGCTTCCCTCAAATCCGAGGCCTGAGCATCCTGTGACTGGACAGGGAAGATAGGGGAATCCTCTGTCTGGGTATCAACTACCTCTGGCCTACCCTGCCACAGAGCCTTGGCCCTAATATCTGAAATTGGGTATACACAAGGGAAAACCTAGGTCAGAAGGGGATGGTATCACCATGCCGGCAAGTCGAGGCTAGGGCTGGTTGCCATATGTGGCCTGTGCAGGGGAAGCTGCCACCCTTGGCCAGAGCCCCAAGCCCTGAAGCGGCAAAGGAAGTTCTCAAGTGGAGCTATTGGTCCAACAGTCAATTTAGGCCAATTAGTCTCCGCTGCACTCGGCGCTCTTCAAAAGGGATGGCGCAGGTGCTCACGGTTGCTTTGACAGTCCCTGCCATTCTCCAATTCTGTGAGGAGCTGCGGAGTGCTCCTGTGCTAGGGAAAGCCACGATAGACCACTAGTGGCCTGGAGCATAAGCGTTTGAAATAGGCCCCACTGGCAAGGCCCTGTCCAATGACAGTTAGGCTTTTAAGGCCTGAGTGGGACAGTATGCCACTTCTGAGGGGCTGAGGCAAGGCTGCCACCACCCATGGTGGGGAATAAACAATCCAGTTCAATACTACTCACAATCCAACTTTCAGTCAATTAGAGATGTATGTATGTATGTATGTATGTATGTGTGTGTGTGTGTGTGTGTGTGTGTATATATATATATATATATATATATATAGTATTTGTACTGATAAATAAATAAAGGGAGATTAGTATAGATCTATTTCGAGCTAATTAGCTCTCATCAGCTAGCCATACCCTTATTGGGATTTGAACCCGGGCTGTATATATCCTAGGCTGTATATATCTTATCTTATATATATATATATATATGTATATATGAATTCCAAATATTTTTGAAGAACAGCATCTGGCTCGCACTCCTGCCAGCCCATCCAGATTAGCTGGCTTGGGAAGAGGGCCCGGGGGGGGGGAGGCAACCGGGGTGGCATTGGGAAAGGGTGTGATTGCCCGCCCTGGACAGGGCCCCAGAGACCCGGGGTGTCAATGGGCACCCTCCCTTGCAGTGAGGGGTCTTCCTCTGCAGCTTTGCTGGGTGAGATCCCTGGACTTATATCCTCCTGTCCTAGTCCAGGGAGCCCCCCCCCCGCTGTTACCTTCTTGCCTATGAGTTCTAGTGCCCTGTGCCTCTGCTTCTCATATTTAGAATTATATCCCCCCCCCCCCTTGGGAGGGGTTAAGTCCTTTTTGTCTGTGGAAAAGTGCTCACCAGGTCTGATATCCTAGGAAGCAGGTTCTGGAAGTTAGAAGGCACATTCTAACCAGACTGAATAAGGGCAAATGCCTGTGATTTAGCCTAAGGGGGAGAGTGTGAAAGCTTTGTGGAAAGGTCTCCATGGAAGCGAAATTTGAATGAGAAAGGGGTCAGGTAGCCAAGAGCCAACCTCCCCAATCCTTTGATAGCTGCAAGGAAACCCCCTCTGCCCCTCCCCCAGGGGAGGAAAGCCCTGAACCTTGCCCCAGGGAAGCCTGTTATCAGAAATGGAGCAGGGCTTTTTTGCAGCCTTATTGCAAAATAGCTTTTGTCGTTTGAATCTCTCTCTGGGCTCCTAGGGTTTCCTTTGGTTTTTCCTTAGGGGAAGCGTCTGGCAAGGGACCAGCTGCAGCTGTGGGGGCCTCTTTAGCCTCCTTCTGCCCCCTCAGAGGTGAGAAGAACTGGCTCCTTCCCCTGCCTGTGCTGCTGCTCGTGCCCCCTCCCCCACGGCTTGAAATCTCCTCAGGAGGGTGATTCGCACCAGAAAGGAGCTGGCTCTGCCCCTCCCCCTGAGCTCCAAACAAACGCAGGCGGCTTGGGCTGCTCAGAACTCTGCCGCAGTTTTGTACTCTTGTGAGTGGGGGGGGGAGAATGTGCTTGGCTTTGCTTTTAGCCTTTAGCTGCCCCCCCCCTGGAAAAGGCCCCCGGAGGGGTTTCAAACCTGTTTGGAGATTCTCTTGTAGGGCTGCTGGTATAGCTCCAGGGACCAGATTCCGGCTTGTGTCCTCAGAGGAGGAGGACGTCGCCATCTTGGAGCACATGGTCCCCAAGGAGATTCGCGCCAAAATTCAAAGGGGGCTTCAATCCGGGCCTGAAAGGCGGACTTATGCTCAAAGAGCCCCCGCGCTCCTTGCTGCGGGAGGAATTAGCCTTCTGGAAGCGTTGTCTCATAAATGAGCTCTGCTCCAGGCTCCCGCTGTGCTCTGGTGAGGCTTGCAGAGGCTCAGCGTTGCAGAGGGGCTGGCGGTCCTTGCTGAGTGACCCAGGTCGTCCTTAGTGACCTAGGCCTTTTCTGAGTGATACTTGTCTCACTCAGATGCCCTCTGCTCCTTGCTTGCCTGGCAGAATTCCTTTTCTGAGTGATACTTGTCTCACTCAGATGCCTGGGCTGCTTGCCGCCCCCAAGGGGGCTTTTGGCAAAAATTTTCCTCCGCTTGGGGAGCTCAGATACTCACTCAGGCCATTTTGTGATTCATTTAAAAGGTCTCTAGTTTTTTTCCCTTAGGATTCTCAGGAGTTCCTGGATGGCACAACAGCCCAGTTGAAGGCTGAGTCGATAACTGGGGTGGAGCCTGGTGACCAAGGCGTGGCCTAAAGAGCTCATCTGACTCAGCCCAATCAAGAGAGGACAAGGTCAACCCATCCTGGATACTCCTCCCCCTCACTATGGAGAAGTGAATGGTTTTCAGTTGCCTTCTTATGGTATGTTTTTAGTCTAGCCCCATGATGGCGAACCGATGGCATGCATGGCCAAAGTGGCATGCAGAGCCATGTCACCTGGCCTGTGTGGCGTCCCATTCCTCTTCTGGATTTCTGGCGTGCATGTGCGTGCGACGATAAGCTAGCCTTCATGTGTGCAGCAGTGCCGGAAACCGGAAGAGCTGGTCTTCTACTTTTGGGATGCGCATGCGCGCCGACCAGCTGATCATGCATGTATGTGCACCAGAAACCAGAAGACCAGGTGGCTGCTGTGCATGCATGCACTGGAAACCAGAAGTTCATTTCCAAGTGCGCACATGCCCCTTGGGCAGCTCCTTTTCTGGGTTGCAGCCCCAATGAGAGAGCGAGGGTGCTCGTGCATCATTTTTGGCACTTGGTGCCGAAAGCGTTCGCCATCGCTGGTCTAGACTATTACTTTGGAACCTTTGGTGGTGACCTAAGCAAATGACAACCAGACCCAATAATAGCTTTTCAAGTCAACCACATTTTAGTAGGCACTGCGACATTTTATTTATTTAAATTTGTTTGCCACCCATCTCACTGTGAAGCTAAAGGGAATACACACACACACACACACACACACAGAATCCAACTTAAAGTATCCTCAGCAAAGATGACCTTACTTTTATTTGAATATATCCCATGTGCCCTATTGGTATTTAATTCCAAGCTTTTCTTACTGTTGAGAAGCGTTTTTGTAACCTTTAACCAGAACTACCTGTGTTTCTATCTTCTGTATTCTGAAATAATAAAGAACGGGCACTGACCTTTTTCTTAAGAAATCTGCTATCCTTTTCCTCTTTAGTAATCTCTTTTTTTATTTTAAGCATACCCAGTTCCCTTATTTTACTTCCTAAAACTTAGTTACTAGTTCTTTCATTATGCGTTTTGCTTTTTGCATCCATTCCAGTTTCTATCTTAATTTTTTTCCCTTGAAATGCTATGTTCCAAAGTAGACATACTACTGAAGTGTGCTATTACTAATGTAAAAGATCTTGGAACTATAATTCTCTTTGCATATTTTCCTGAATGCATGCAGAGCTCAAGTGGGAAGATGGATAAAACTCCAGTTTCTCTGCCTCATCCAATGTTCAGGCATGACGCCTGAAGAGCGGCTGGAATTCTTTACCTGAACATAAAGCAAGTTGCTTTAGTTGGTTGTTGGATCTTGTTGTGTCATGCCAGGATCAATATATCTTCTCTATGGGCTTCTCACCTTAATGCATGGAGATTGGAAAGCAGCAGGCAGAGATATATGCATCATCCTATTTTATCCCCCATTCTGACTCCTTTGCAGACTCAGATCAGTGCCAGAAAAGGGCTGACTGTTTTCTGTGATCTGAAAACTTTTGCAACCTAAACTTCTACCTGTCACACTGCTGAATCACAGTTCGAATCACATCTTGTGATCAACTATAGCTTTAAGATCTTCTCCACATGTTGTTACCAAGCCAGGAATCACCCATTTTGTACCTGTGCATTTAATTTCTTTTTTCCCTAAATAAAAGAAAACTTTTTTTTCCTAAGTAAGTATAGATCTGTCTAACAGACATGCCAGACAGTTCATACTTAAGAAAGTTGCTAGTCAAAATGCCAAAGGGAATGTTGGTTCAGTTAAGTGTGATTTAAAAAAAAAAAGCCCTTCTGTGCATCCTGGCATATGTGTGCCGCTTTTTGACAAGATAAAGTTTCTGGATTGAGACTGAGTCATATTTATCTTCAGCACATAAAACTTCTTTCCTAGGTCATCACTATATATGGGGACAACCCTTTCACATGTCACTAGAACAAATATATGATGGAAATTTACCAGGGGTTGGCTGCTGTGTGTTTGCACGTTTAGTGGAACATCTAGCTAAGAATCTGCCCAGTTAGGAGAATCTGCAAATCCCACCCCTGGCTGCCCCTGCCCACCCTGCCCCTCCCCTCCCAGGAGTCCCCACACGGCCCATTTGGGATGCCAGGTAAGTACAGGGCCTGCACAGTGTCTTGGGTGGGTGAAAAACAGGCCTCCCAGAAATTACGGAAAACTGGAAACAAGCCTGTATCTGGCCTCCAGAGGACTTCCAGAGCCAGGGGGAAGCCATTTTTCCCCTCCCAGAGGCTAGAGGTAAGCCTCCAGAGCCCGGAAAGGGTGAACACCCCCATCATGGTGCAGGAGGCTGACTAGGCCACGCCCACTGTCAGGGTGTGGATTCTGCCCTGTAAATTAACGAGGTATGAAATCATGGCATTTCCTTGAAGCATACTTTTTAAATAAGCAAAATAAACCCGAGGTATATTCTAAGAAAAACATTTTATTGTAAAGAAAGTAAAAATACAAACTTACTAACTAAATAATTACATCTTGGCAAAGTTTCCTGTCTGCCTTGGCAGACGGACAAAAGAAAAGAAGCAAAGTGAAGCTACAGAATGTGTGACATGCGCAGTAAAGCTTAGATAAGAAGTCAGTTCATTCTACCGTATAACTCAGAATGTAGGCACAGCTGGCAAACCAAATAAACGCAGTGACACCCAGCAAAACCCACTCCTGAAATTTACCCAAGTTAGACTTGCCTATTACTTTCCTCAAATATCCCCCAATGAATGCATATGGTATTCTAAGTGAATTATTCCAAAGGCATTGTATTCAGAAGACATCTACCAATAGTGGTTTCTGGAAGACAAGGGCAACTTGGAAGTCATTTTGTCAAGTTTATCTGAAGGAAAGAAGCAGTTATTTCTCAATATGTCTGTCTGTCCTGGGGATGAGAAAGGGGTGTTTTGTATAATACGAGTATATTATGATTTATATATTGGTTTACTGTACAGTGGTATATTGATATTTTTATTCATTATTATAAAGCTCTAAAATTCTTAGAGCTGTTGCAATTGAAATGGTAAAGGTCAAATATGTGTTTATGTATATATTAATGGATAAATAGTTTCTGTATTCCAATGTGCATGGTTTCCCAAATGCTCTCTTAATATTTGTTTCTGGGAAAGTTGTATTGCATATTTGCTACTTCCCTGAATATTGACAATGTTCTAAAGGCAATGTTCCTGAGACAAATTTCTTTTGGGTAAAAGAGATCTGAAGAATAGTGGCATCTTTATGGCTGCCAATGGTACAAAGGCTCAAAAAATCCTCAGTTCCTATAGAGTAGCCTACTAGCTATGGTGGAATAGTTAGCATGGGGGCCTTGCACATTCAAGTTGAATGATTAGTTCACAGTACTGAGGAAGCATTTTCAAAGTTCATATATATCTGGAGGGCACCAGATTGGCAAAAGCTGAAGAAAAGCATTAGCGGATATTTCCACTAGGTACTGGCCTCATTTTGTTGTTATGTTGTAAAACTCTGAACTGTACATCTTGATCTGCATGAGTACAGTTCCTTCCAACATTCTAAAATTAGCTAAGGATAATTTATTTCAGATTAAATTTTACCTGGCAACTGATAACAGGTGCATTCCTTCATTAGATGTGCAACTATCATGAGTGGATTATAATGATTGCTTTTAACATAGTAACATAGTTAACATAGCTTATATCAGCCTGCAAACAAGTCAAATCATGGAATAAAGAAAGTTTAAGAACCCTTAGACTGAAAAGCGATGAAACCGGTCAGTCCTAGAGGAGATCAATCCTGACAGCTCTTTAGAAGGTCAGATCTTGAAGATGAAAGTCAAATACTTTGGCCACCTAATGAGAAGGAAGGACTCACTGAAGAAGAGCCAAATGCTGGGAAAGATTGAGGGCAAAAGAAGAAGACGATGACAGAGAATGAGGTGGCTGGATGGAGTCACCATCAAGCAGTAGGCATGAGCCTAAATGGACTCTGGGGGATGGTTGAGGACAGGAAGGCCTGTAGGAATGCTGCCCATCGGGTCGCAATGGGTCAGATATGACTTCGCAACTAAAAACAACAACAAGAACACTTATTTTTCTGTTTCAGCACAAAATGTTTCTTTTACAGTAGCAGAGCTGCAGTGTACTGCCAATGCTTCAGGAAAAAAATAGTTTGCTTATATAAAGTTAGTTTTGGAAGAGAAATGTACTCTCTAGCAACAGAGCCGTTTTGTGGGGTAAAATAAAGAATGGTCCTTTAGCAGCATTTAAACAAATGCTTAAATAAATAAAACCTTTAGGTCATTGAAACATCCAGAGAATGCTTTGAAATAGCCTCCACAGTGCAGTGCATTAGGTGAATTACCTAACTTCAGTGTGTAATGAGAAATATATTCATTTATATTTTGTGTAGTACATTACAGTTCAGCAAATAGCTCAATGCCACCTGGATAATTCATCAGGAGAAAGAAGAGCACTTAAGGAGTTCAAAGGTTTGTCTGTCCCCTGCAATTGGAAAAGGCAGGATTTATTGCTATTCCTTTTATGGGGCAATTGGATTATAATCACAGATCTTCATCTTATACCTCTCCCTGCTGCTGTGGTCCTGCATAGGAGATGCTGCTTCAAACCTGACTGACTCCAATGCATCTTCAATTATCTCATTTGCAGGTTTTTGGTTTTTGTTGTTTTTAACAGATTGTTGGTTTACTTGGCCTTTGACTTCAACAATTTCCTCTGGTATTAGCCTCCGTAGCTTCAAAATCTTTAAGAGTTCATTAGAGTTGGATGCTCTCTCTCCTTTTTTTGAAAGTATTGTTTCTCTCCATTCAAGCAGTTCTGTTTTGTAGAATTTAAGAGTCTTATTGTAATGGCTCTGTAATCTTTTACTGTATCACCATAATATAACTTGTTAAGATATAACAATGAAAAAATATGCCAGTGTTGCAATTATAGTAAGGATTCCCATCATTTACAGATCCTCAACAGTATTTTTCTGGAAACTCTGGCATAAGAACATGGGTGTTACTAAATAATGAGTTTTTGGGGAGGAAAACAAGAAAAAAATTCTGCCTCTGTCTACCAGCATCCATCGGTATTCATCTGGCTAGCCTCCTTGCAGCAAACAGTAAACAGCCTGATCAGCTTCAGCATATTATCACAGCCTGATTCAGCACAAGCAGCTGATTGGCAGTTGGATCGGCCTCCCGGAATACTGCCAGGCTCTGGGGATCGCCACAGCACATTGCTGCCTCTGCACACCAAAAACGCGATGTGTGGTGGCCAAAAATGGCAGAAGGGCGGGGGCCGGTAGATGGGGAGGGCGTCGGAACATTCAGTGTATAAGACACACTGCAATTTTCACCCACTTTTTTTGGGAGAGAAAAGTGTGTCTTATACTCTGAAAAGTATGGTAAATAAAGATTCTGGTGGCTTTTCTCAAAGCCTTAAAGACATACTTATGTCACTAACCTTGGGGATCTGGGTGTATAATACAGCCCATGCCATGGCTATGCTGATTTGTCTTGTTTTTGTTTTTTGCCTTATTTGCCAGTTATGTCTGTATTACTTGTATTGTTACCATTCTATTTTAACTGCTATTAGATCAGCGGTTCTCAACCTGTGGGTCAGGACCCCTTTGGTGATCAAACTACCCTTTCACAGGGGTCGCCTAAGACCATCGGAAAACACATATTTTCGATGGTCTTAGGAACCGAGACAGCGCTCCTCTATGGTTGGGGGTCACCACAACAAGAGGAACTGTATTAAAGGGTCGGGGCATTGGGAAGGTTGAGAACCACTATATTAGATACTCTAAGAATCATGCATTTGAGATGGGCATCTGTATATATTGAAATATAAATAAAAATAAATAAAGAAGGTTTTAGGGTGAGATAGTCAGTTAATTAGGATTGAGAAAAAAACGCTGCCTAAAGAGCAGAGAAAAAGTTGATCCGGGGAAAGAACAATCAGTGGCTTGATTCAATATCAACACTGTATTTTCATATACAGGCATTGAACACTGATTATATAGGAACCTCACCATGATCTCCAAGTACAGGGTAACTACAAACTATGTGTGCACTGTATAGGGAATGGTAGAGCTGTTCTCAGTTAAGTATTTTGATGTCTCCTGGGATGGGTATCTATCTTGAATCCTTATTCCTGAAACTAGTTAAAGGAGATCATGAAATAAATAATATGATATAATGGCTTAATATATTGAATTGGGACCAGGGCAGTGGTGGGTTTCAAATTTTTTTAGAACCTCTTCTGTAGGTGTGGCCTGCTTTGTGGGAGTGGCTTGCCGGGCATGTGACCATGTAGGAGTGGCTTGCCAGCCATGTGACTGAGTGGGAGTGGCTTGGCAGTCATGTGACTGGGTGGGTGTGGCCACATGTAAAATGTGGTGAAACTTGTCACTGCGTTAATTGGTTTGCTAGCTGCGCTGAAAATTTACTACGCAGGTCACAGTTCTTATCTGCAAGTGATTTAGTGCGCCTGCTCATTCACATTCCTTCCTTAACTTTCTCTTCTGATCTTCCGTTCGCCTGCCAAGAAGGTGGGCAACATAGCTCTTGCCAAAATGTAAGATTTAGATAGCAAGTTTTGTATTTTTATTTTCTTTTATATTAAAGTGTTTCTATTAGAACATGTCTCGGGTTTATTTTCGCTTATTCAAAAGTATGCTACAAGGAATGCCAAGATCCTCACCTCCTTAATTCAGGGCGAAATTCACACCCTAACAAAACTCACTTAACAACGCTCTTGCTTGGCAACCAAAATGTTGGCTCAGAAACTCTGGTATTTGAAACACGCAAGTCTTAAAGCTGTCAAGTTACAAGAGCCTTGCACTCCTAAACCTTTAGGGAAAAAAACCCAGGGGTGTTCAAACTTGACAGCTTTAAGACTTGTGGACTTCCACTCCCAGAATTCCTCCTTCAGTCATGTTGGCTCAGGAACTCTGGCACTGAAGTGTGCAAGTCTTAAAGCTGTCAAGTTACAAGACCCTTTGTACCCCTAACCCTTTAGAAAAAAACCCCCCAGGGGTGTTCAAACTTGACAGCTTTAAGACTTGTGGACTTCCTCCTCTCGCTCTTCATCTTGATGATGTGTGGACGGGCGGGAGGAGGGAGCTGGAACCGGTTTTAAACAGCACTGTAGATTTGTGGAACCTCTTCTATAGAAGAGGTTAGAACTGGCAGGAACACACCCCTGGACCCAGGAGACACAGGTTGAACTCATATTTATTTATGGAAATGATTGAATGATTCAGAGTAGTCACAATCTCACAGCCTAACTTACCTCAGACGGGTGTAGTAGCACAATATGGATACAACTATACCGCTATGTCCATTACCCATTAGGCAGACCACATTCAGAAATAAACTGTGCAGAAAGTTAAAATTGCTTTTATCGAGATTGGCTATAATAACATAAACTTGGAAATATGATTATGTTGTACCACCTTCTATGAATTCTAATTCAGTGAATTAGAGAGTTGTTTCTCTGAGCCACTTCTGAATCTTAACTGGCTGTATTTATATACTTAAAGTATGTTTCGCCTCTTGTTGCCTTGGCAACAAACCTTGCATATCTGTTAAGATCATCTTCCTTATTCTTAACACCAAAGATGGAAACAGAGAACAGAGAGAAAATTTGGGAGATGCGCCAGGGAAATTATATCCAGGGATGCTATGTTTGAGAGAAGAAAGCTAAATCACCTATGAAGATCTGACATGAAAACTGAAGTTGGGGCCATGGATGGGGAGGGAGGCGGGGAAGGAAAGCAATAAGAAAACAGGAACTAAAATAAGAACTTCATCATGGATTACAGATCCCAGAACATATTGCAGAGGTTGAGGGACAGTATGATAAAGATATTTGGCAAGGGCATTTCTAGAAGTATGAGGAGAGGAGGACTAAAAAACATACAAGATGGTGGCTGCAAGTGAAAAAAAAAACTATGTTGAACATTTCAATGTAATGTTATATAGGAGACAGCCAAGAGAAATGTCAGACAAGAGGCTCCCCTAGTATTTTGGGGTACAAAGGGTGTGTGTGTGTGGGCTCATCTGGCCATTTTCCCTGTCTGGTCTACCTTGAAAGGCTGGCACTTAACTTTCTCATTCTCTGCTTCCTCCCCCCCCCTCACTCCTGTAGATACACATCTGGAATTCATAAAAGGACAGTTGCAACAAATTGGGTGGAAGGAGGAGAAATATACAAACTGGCAGCGTTGACACAGGAAGACAATAAGCAGATGGTGGCAATGCAAGTAGTCCTTGACTTACAACAGTTTGTTTAGTGACCATTCAAAGTGACAACGGCACTGAAAAAAAATGATTTATGACCCTTTTTCACCCTTACAACATTTGCAAAATCCCCATGATCCTTACTCAAATCCAAACAGCTCAATTTTCAAATTGAATTCTGACCATAAGAATTATACTGTGCAGTCTTTCCTTTAGGTTGATAAATAGCCAGTTCAAAGGTTGACAGTTGACAAATTTTATTAAGTGAAGCCTTAAGGAAGAAATATATTATTTTTTTTAAAAAAAAATAAACATGAGACTGTTGATTTTATAATGTAGGTACTTCAATTCTCTATTCCAAATTTCTTTTTCTTTTTTGGTAAATCGTATTCTTTTTACATAATCAACTAGTTAAGAGTTTTTTTTTCATTTTCTGTTAAAATGGGGAAGAGATAACCCTTCTTCTAAAAGAAGAAACTTATTCTAAAATAAGAGTTATTCCAAAACACCAATTTCTCACGAGAGGCTGCAGGTGAGATGCTTCCTGGAAGGAAAGATTAAATTTAGGTATGAAAGAATAAATTTAGCTATGAGCATCCCGCATTATTTCCTTGAGCATTTTACACTTGCTTCACAACACGAAAACAATTTTTCTCCATAAAATTGAAGAGTTGTAAAAAAGCGTGCAGAAGAATTACTAGCATTGCACTAAGAGAAGGAATGAACAAAAGGCATAGAAGATGACTATATTCTGAGTGAAAGAGTAGCATTTCTTTTTTCTTTTTAAAGAGAAAGAATGGCAAACGGTACAAGATTAATATCTGTCATAATGATATGGAACTTGTCCACACAAATGTTTCCAATTACAACCTGAAGTTCCATCATCCAATGAACATTTGAATTTGAAAATTACTTCTATCAATGACTCCTAACTTTTAAAGCTAGGTTTTGTCCTGTTTGTTTGAATGATCCATATATATAGTGGATATATCCCAGTGAAGTTTAATCTTCATTTGTCTCAAAATAAAATTCCTTGCTTTCCTTCTGCATGTTGCTTCCTTGCTATCTGAGCAGTGGTGAAATTCAGCTGGTTCTATCTGGTTCAGGCGAACCTGTAGCACTGGCGGTGGGAGTCTCAGCCCACCCGCCCAGACATCATCATGTCCCGTTTTTGACGCTATGCCCATGTGCAGAAGATCCTGCGCATGCACAGAGGTGGCGTGTGCACGTATATTTGTGAACCAGTAGCGAAGGTAAGTTGATTTCACCCCTGTATCTGAGTAACTTGGATAGTTTGCCTCTTCAGATAGCCTTTGGGGGAAAGAAAACCCTTTGAAAAAGGCTTCAGAGAAGTGAACGAGGATAATATATGTGTCTGCACAGTCAAACCTCCTCCGCAGAAATAGAACAACAGTTAGTGGATTCCTCCCTCCCCTATATTCCCACAGTCCATCTGTTCACCTGTTATAAAAAACCACAAGTTTTGTAAGCAGAAGGACTTGCCTGACTAGAAAGAGGGATGAGAATGTGCAATCTTTGAAACCTGGCTTGTTATTTTAAGCTGGCTTTTGAAAAAGGTGAGGTTAGATGGAAGAAATAAGAGTCACTGCCTGTTTTGCCCATGATCAGCATGGCAATGGGATTCTGTGGAGGATGAGAATAAAGTGAAGGATTGGGAAACTGTAGATTCAAGGAAACAAATTTATTCAAAGACATCTAACAGAAAAAAAACCTATTCTGTAGAAAAGGAAAATTATTTGAAGATGATTCCAGATCTTTTAAAGGTAAAGTTTTTCTCTCTCCAGTTGTTTCTGACTCTAGGGGGCAGTGCTTTTTAAGGCTCTCCAGATAGCTAATTTTATCAGAGAAAATAGCATTTCCCCCCAAAACACCTGATGGTGAAGACTTAATCACATACGTTGCAGGCTGCATTAGAGAGATGGTGTTCAAACTTAAATGTAAGAAAGCATTCCAAAGCAAAATTTGCAAATACTACCTATCTGTTGAAAATGGCAATGATGCTTTTTGTAAATTGGAAGCCCTAGGTGTTTAAAAAAACCCAAAAAATAGAAAGAGGTTGGTACAGAAACAGAATTCTAAATTCATATTCTCAATCTTGACGCTTTCTTAAACTATTATAAATGAAGCTCTATACTAGACCTGTAGTAACCCCAATAAAGTGTATTGTTATATATAAAGCGGGAGGTATCATCACGTTTATTCATGTTGTGGGGATGATACCTGCCGCCTACCAAACATCTGGAAACCAGCCCTAGCCAACAAACGAACACCACCCACCACCCAGGCAGTTACAATACAAAACAACAATGCACACACAGCCAGCACCAATCAGCACCAATCTACCAATCATGATACAACCACACAACCAATCATTCCACTTACTGAAACAAAGCCAGCACCCCATCCCCTCCCACCAAGATTTAAGAAAGACGGCAGCTCCGTTCCCATTTTAAGCCCAAGCCTGAAGATGGCAAGTGAGATCTTGCCGAAACGTTGCCAAGACAATCTCAATCCTACACGGCTAAAGACCCGAATACAACAAAACCAGCATATATATATATATATATATATATATAGATAGATAGATAGATAGATAGATAGATAGATAGATAGATATACACACACATACAGAATCCTAGCTGTTCAGCAATAATTCTCAAGACATAGCCAAACTCCCCTCTGTCTTGGAGTTTTCCTATGTCTCCTAAATATATTATATAATCAGGTAAACTGCTAATCTTGCCCACAGAAAAAAACTGACATGATCAGAGAGGGCAATCCATTTTGAATGGAACCTGGACTCCCTGGAGGTTCCCAAGGTCCAAAATGAATCTGATAGGGCTGACTCCGTCTATGCTTGTAAGTGCATTGGTGCTTAGGTGCAAGGATACAGAAACAATTAAAAAAAGAAAGATGAGAAGAAATATGAGATTAAAGGCGAAAGTAAAATGACCTGATCTTGTGTCATGAATGTGTGGATTTTTGAAGAGTTGTATTTATGAATGGGATGTGTGAAGGGCATGGTTGTACGGATATGTCTCTTAATGAATGTACGCATTAATAGAGTTCTGATTTAGCATGAATCTGAACTCATTAAGTTTTAGAGCAGGGCTGTGCGAAACATGGGAAGGTCCGCCTGCCTTTGGCAAAGTGGTCCTCCTTACGTTTACATTCTCCAAAAGGCCAATTACGTTTTTTCAAGGGCCTTCCCAGAAAGTTTCCACTTGTAGGAATAACTACCGGTACTAGCAGTCCTGGTGGAAATCTTGGTGGAAAAGCACACAGGACAAACATGTGAAAGTCTGTTAAACAGCGAAGCCTTCTGGTTGTTAGGATGGCCTCAACACTTTGATAAGGATGTTCTGCTCACAGCAGTGTACTTTCCAAGACACTTTTCTGTATGCTTTTTAGCTCTAGTAATGCCTGCATTGCAGCTCATTGTAGCTTGCTCAGCAAAAGATGCATTTAAAATTTTTTGGCTTAGAAGTTTGTGTGAATAAAATTCATATGCATATATGGCATTTATTATGCCCACATTTTACTTTGGGCATAATTTACTTTGGATTTTGGTCTTAAGCCACTGTGGCATAATATCCCTAGGAAAATTGAACATGGGGGAACGTAGCTTTTGGCCTTAGGGGAAGGAAGAGGAAGGGGAGAGATGCAGGAAATTTAAATTTTCCTTCAATTCTACTCCTTTGAAATTCAATCTTTCTCCCACTTATTGATAAGAATTGGCACATAATTCTGTTATTAATGCCGGTAATACATTTAACACTAAACATTGGCATTAAGATACGCTGGGAACTCAAATGTGATTTTTTCCGATTAGCTGTGCCTTACATTACGGATGAGTTAAGGAAGAAATAAGTCCCTTTCCTTGTATTCATGGGACGGAATGATATTGCACGCCTCTCGCTACAAATCTCTTTCGGGCTTGAGTCGTTGAGCGCACATAAATTCAATCAGGGGGAAGCTACCCCTGACTGCTGCACGCGGTCTTCAGTTGAATTTCTGTCCGTCGCGTACCTTTGCAAACGGAAAGCCCACGAATACTATCTGCCGACAAAGATAGATTAAGAATCCCACGGAAATACCTCTAGTTTCAGATAGAGAAGCAGCGGATGATCAGAGTTCCCGGAGGAAGATCTCGTTCTAAGTTGCGTTTTGATCTCTCGACAGCAAAAAAAAAAAAAAAAGGTCGACAATAAGTAACGCGAACAAGCGGGGGGAGGGGGGGATGAAATGCAATCCTTTCCTCGGGCTCTGGGGGTCGCTGCAGCCCTTCCTTGAGCTCTCTTCTCCTTCTCCGGCAGCCCCCCCGAGGAGCCTGAAGCTCAGCTTGGCGGCGTGCAGCGCACGGGCAGCCTGCTGCCGCGCCGCGCGGCGCCTCCTCCAAAAGCTGCGCGCGTGGCGGAGTGGCAGAGCCGGGCAGCCCCGCCAGAGGGACGAAGCGAGGCGATGCTAGCCGTTTCCTGGCGCCAGAGCCGAAAGGGCCCGGGCACGTGCCTGCGCTGCTGAGTCTCAGCCACGGCGGACGAATCCGGACGGACCGACCGCCCGGCACGCAGCGCGCTGGGGAGATGAAAATGGGGAGCGGCGTGCCCCGCCGCAAGGACGCGCCGGCGGAGCGGCTGTGAAGGCGCGCCAAGGTAAGGGGCTAGGACGGCAACGGGGCTGTAGTCGGGGGCACTGAAAGCGCTGCGAGGGGCAGAAGCGGCGAATCGGAGCTAGTTAAAGTTTGCCCTTGGTCCCCCGGTGAGCGTGGGGGTCTCCTGGCAGACCTCCAGCCGCTCCCCTGGACTTGGGAATCGAAGCCGGCTTGCCCAGCCTGCCCTCTCTTCGTAATTCGGCTTTCAGAAAGCCCGGCGGAGCGACCGGGTTACTTTGTCGCTTTGGGACTTGAAGCGGGGTCGCCCGAGGCAGAGCGAACTAGTTGCCCGCCTCGGGATTCGGCGCCGGCGTCCGTTTTAAGAAGCCGAGCGTTTTCTCCGTTTGCTAAAGCGCGGGGGACAATGAGCCTCCCTTTATCCTGGCGCTCCCGTTAGAGTTCTGGTGCCGCGTTCGGCAGGGCAGGGCAGCGGTCAGGTCTGCGAGGGAGTGACAGGCAAACTCCATTTTGGCTGCGACAACGGGTGTTCGTTGGGGTCCGAGGTTTTTTTTTTGGGGGGGGGGGAGGGAGAGCTCGGTAAAAATGGCGGAGGTGCAAAGTCAAAACAAACTCTCCCGTTAAAGTAAATCTCACCTGACCCCTCGCTCCCCCCAACACCATCCACATAGTGATAGTTTAGGGTGGTCTTTTCCCTCAGCTCTGATTTTCTCCCTGGAGATAAAGGGAAGGATGCGAAGACTCAGAGGGCAGAGATACAGGTAAAAAAAAAGAGGTGGAGGTGAGGGAAGCAGGATGCTCTTTGCAGCCTTTTGGGTCTCTTGGCTCCTTAGGAAAAGCACAGCAGAACATTCCTGTCTCAAGTGCAGAAGACAGGGTTGCTGGCAGCTCCCTTGAAGTCTGGCAGCAACGCTGTGAGGTGTGGCTGACTGTCAGCCTTGAAATACTTGCGGGGATTCTTCCTAAGGGGTGGAGTAGGAAGGAGTAGGAAGGACAAAAGAGCCTCCCTAGCATGATGGATTTCAGTTCCAGTCCTGATACTACTTCATTCATTCCCATACTTGTGACTTGCAGTACCTTCTAGAGTCATCCAACCATTGTTGTAGCACAATAGCAGGCTATATACCATTCTAGTGATGCCTGGAAGATGCTGCGAAGACGCTTTAAGGTTGTTAGTGGAGAAATGCCCTTAGGATATCATACAGCCTGCGCTGTAATGAAGTATTATAATAAAGACAAGTGTTGTATCATCGCTTCGATACCTGAGTGACGCCGTCAGTTGGATTAAGGATGGATATCTCTTGAAAATACAATACTGCGTGTTGGGGACCAATGGCAGAAATATTCATCCCTCGGACTCTTGGCACCATGAGTGTTTATATATGCTTTGAATTAGCAATGTTGCTCTTGCAGTGGAATCTCGTTACAGTGGAATCACAGGCACTGTAGCAGATACTATGGTCACAGCTTTAAGGAAGCAGGCAATTGTTTTTGGAATGGTGGCTGCAGCATTGTGGCATGAAGTGTTCCCCTCGATGAGGCCTGCCATTTGTATTGATAGCTGTTTCTTTCCAGGGTAAAGGCATAGCCTAGTACACTTCTGCAATTAAGATGTGGAGATCCAGTTTCTTGTTGGATAAAGTCATTGTTTCATTGGGTCTGAAGTAAACCACGTGACTTTTGTAAATTATACCTCGTACTTCATTGTTACATTGTTCTGTAATTTATTGTTCTGGAAAGAGTCGATCCAGCAACATCAAGGACCATTAACAGTTTCCTTGGGAGACCCTTTGGAAACAATTTTAAACTTTCCAAAGGTTGCAAGTAAACTACACACATGAAGACATTGATTGATACATAAAAGGGATCCAAGTCCAAATCTGCATTCTAACATCATGATTGTTTACATGTGTTAGACTTTAAAAAGTGACAAGATTTTTTGTCACACGCTATAGCTTTTAGTGGAAGGTTCGCTACTGGACATAATTGCATTGGATCGTCTGATGAAAGCATTTTTTTTCATTTCTTTTTACTACAGTAGCCCTTCTGTCTGTGAGGAAATAGATGCTCTTGCGGTAAATCCCCCCCCCCCCAAATGACAGTGGGCAGATGAGCTCTTCTGCTGTCTCCATGAGAATGCTGGCAATACAATTAATATCTTGCAGAATTTTACTCTATTCTTAAAACAGCAAGGGCTGTTCCCACTCTTTCTCTCTATCTAATTGGGTCAATGTCTGAGAGAATCCCTGAGCTAGCAAATTGACTCATATAAGGCATATAAGAGCTTGTCTGAAATTGGTATTATTCAGAATTAACAAAGGCAGCTAGATTGGTAAGGTAAGCACAGAATAATATTGGAATTTTGTGCTGAAAGGATAATGGGCAAGGTACAAAGGATTGTTGATTGTGATTTGAAATTTTGCATCAATATTTCCAATTTACAGGGTAAATAGCATGTAATATGCTGGACTTTATTACCAACTTTTCTTTTCTTTTTAGCAAATGGAGAACATCAAGGAATGTTCAGCACTTTTTGTTAGAGAAAATCTGAATATCAGGAATCTGCTTTAATTTGTATAAGCAATTGCCAAAAATGGATGCATTATTAAATCAGATGAATGCAACTTCATTTGCCAGGTTTCAAAGGAAATGCTTCAGTGCTGGCCACTGTGATATAAAACCCTTAAGCTCCTTGCTGTATAACAAAGGTACCCTGTGGAAGTATAAAGTAAAAGTGAACGATGATAATTTCTTGCTATCATCATTCACTTTTATTTTATATTTCCAAGAGCCACCTCTTATTATCATCACTAATAGATTGATAATTTCTCTAATCTAATGATTAATATTTTTAGGAGGCAATGTGAAGAATAGGAAGCTGAATGATTTTTGTATTATACAGTGGAAATCTGAAATTAAGAAATGGGTTCTTATAATACTGAAGGGCTTGTATCTTTCTTCCCATTTCCTCTATTTTCTCCACACAGATAAGTTCCTTAATAGAGGAGATGATCTCCCTCCCTCCCTCCCTCCCTTCCTCCCTCCCTCCCTCAGACCCCGTGATTTAACAGCTGGATTCCAATAAAGAATAGTTGTTTAGAGTTAAGCTGTGCTCTTAGGGTTAAAGAATAAAACACTCCTGAATTCACATTAAATTCGGGGATTTCTTTTCAGCACCCTAATTGAGCCTGTTGCTCTTTTTAACCTACAGAACTACTTTTGTTTTTCCTTTTAAGCATTCTTTGATTCACTGGCCTAACTTGGGATTGGAAGAGTCTTATCTTATTTTTAAACGTGCCCTTATTAAGTGGCATCAAATTTATTATTTATTATTATTGCTCCTTTCTTAACAGAAAGCTAATTTAAATGTTGACAAAGATGTCTCCTGCATCTTCTTAGCAATTGAGTAATTTTGATGCAACTTTCAGTAGATGGCAGAACCTAGCTGAACTTGTCTGGGCTCTGGTTAGCATTTGAAAGACTGCCAAAGGATACCGAGAAGTTATGCTAGATTAAAAAATCAAAATCACATCATGGAATAAGGCAGGGGAAAACCACTTCTGCATAGTTGTCAAGATAAATTCATGCTTGTGTCCATGGAATCATCAGGAATCAAGTTTGATTCAAGGACATCTTTACCTTTTCATATGCAGAGAAAATGTGGGTCCATGGAATCATCAGGAATCAAGTTTGATTCAAGGACATCTTTACCTTTTCATATGCAGAGAAAATGTGGGAATACCACTGAGTTTATGCAAGTAGAGGACTTTGAGATATGGGACAGCCATGTCTGCTTGCTGCCACTGAATAATATCAATATCATATGATAGATGATAAGTGTAGAAACTGCATTTTAAGTAGAATATAATGATCTTCATTATGTACAGCAATGCAATATTTATGTTGTCCAGAATAAGATACATAAAATTGTTTTAAGTAAACTTCCCTGGGTGGCAAAATTAGGATGTTTAGCATGGTTTTTAACAGTTATTTTTTTTTAAAAAAGATTGAAGTGGGAACATGACAAAGGTGCAGGTAATATTCCTACTGAGAACATGGATAAGGCATATTTTCCCATCTCTCCTGGTATAGTAACTAGAATGGTCCAGTGAAGCTGAATAGTGTGTTTCAGGACAAATGAAAGGAAGTAGTCATAGTTAAATTGTGTGATTTGTTACTACACGGAAAAGTGATGGACATAGGCTGACTTTAAAAAGGGTTTGCTATCAACTGATGTCAGCCTTCCCAGGTGGATCATACAGGGCACACGACCAGATGACCTCATTCTACTTTATTGTAAAGCTGCATTGATTGAATCTTGCAAGTTTGATACCACAAATCTCCCATGTCTCTTTTTCAACCCAAGAAGTTAAGAGAAGTTCCTTTCTGAGTTTCCTTATAGACTATGTCTTTTCTTATCTGATCATTCACTGAGCAGCATCCACCCCTTCATAAGGTAATTCCCATTTATCATTTTAACTAGTACACAACTACTTCACAAATTCCTGAAGGGGAAAAGTTATTAATATGCAGTCTTAGTGGTTGTATATTACCTACAGTATTGGAAGCAGCATGGCTCTCTGAGTACTGGCTGATGGGGAACGAAGCAAGATTTATCCTATTCTGTCATGCATGTCTTATTGCTTTCCATTTCCATTTGGTTGTCCATCATGGAAAAGGAAACGCTGGACAAAGGAGGATTCTAATATTCCTAACAGACAGTTATACTTTCCCGTTTTGTCTTTTCTTATATGGTTATGTCCTGTGTATAGGGTTAAATAATCCTAAAAAAATCAACCTTCTTGGCAAATATCTAAATTTGAACTTTAGGGAATTCTTGTATCTCAGGAAGGTTTTGCATTTAAAAGGAAGATTTTATTTTATTTGATTCATTGCATTGACATTTGAGAGTGATTCTCCTTCTTCAACCAATTACGTTAGATATTGTTTTCCAGTTGCCATTTTCTCTGGTAATTTGTTTTAGGTACATTCAGAAATATCAGTTTCATATTTTTTTTAAACTTTTCAAACAGATTTATTATTAACTAAATTAACTAATTATTATTAACTAACTGGATTTTTGGGAGGGAAGGGAAGGAACAATAACTGAGACATGCTCCAAATAAAGCTTGTTTTCCACCCAGTAACCTAATTACTAGGGAAAACATGCTAAGATTTGATTTCATTATACTTTGGTTAAAATAAATAATAAAAAAAACAAAAAACATTTTACAGTTTTCAGAGTTTTTTTAAAAAATTCTATAAACAGAATAGAATAGAAATAGAATAGAATAGAATGACAGAGTTGAAAGGGACCTTGGAGATCTTCTAGTTCAGCGATGGCGAACCTTTTTTGGCTCGCGTGCCATAAGTGGGGGGAGCGCGGGGGGGTCGTGTGCAGGCGTGCCGCACCCATAATGCAATGCACGACCCCCCCCCCGAGTGCATGCACGCACTACAGGCGCGACCCCCCCATTTTTGCATGCTTTTTTCGCCCTCCCCAGGCTCCAGTCTTTATAGGAGCCTGGGGAGGGCGAGAACAGCCTCCCCCGCCCCCCCGGAAGCCCTCCCGAGGCTTCAGGGACCTTCAGGAGGCTTCCCTGAAGCCTTCGAAGCACTCAAAACAACCCTCCGAGCAAACCGGAAGTCACTTCCGGTTTGCTCAGAGGGTCGTTTTAAGCGCTCCGAAGGCTTCAGGGACCTTTAAGAAGGTTCCCTGAAGACTCCGGAGCAGTCAAAACGACCCTCCGAGCAAACAGGAAGTTTGTTCCCAAACTTCCGGTTTGCCCGTAAGGCCGGTTTTTTGTGCTCCGGAGGCTTCAGGGAAGCTGAGGCTCCTATAAAGCCTCTGGAGCCTGGGGAGGGCGAAAAATGGCTTTTAAAAAGGGTGAACTCAGCTGGCCAGCGCGTGCCCTGACAAATGGCTCCGCGTGCCACCTGTGGCACGCGTGCCATAGGTTCGCCATCACTGTTCTAGTTCAACCCCTTGCTTAGGCAGGAAACCCTACACCTATTCAGACAAATGGTTATCTAATCTCTTAAAAACTTCCAGTGTTGTAGCATTCACAACTTCTGGAGGCAAGTTGTTCCACTGATTAATTGTTCTAACCGTCAGGAAATTTCTCCTTAGTTCTAAGTTGCTTCTCTCCTTGATTAGTTTCCACCCATTGCTTCTTGTCCTGTCCTCAGGTGCTTTGGAGAATGGCTTGACTCCCTCTTCTTTGTGGCAACCCCTGAGATATTGGAACAGTGCTATCATGTAACCCATAGTCCTTCTTTTCATAAGACTAGACATAACCAGTTCCAGCAACCGTTTTTTATATGTTTTATCCTCGAGTCCCCTAATCATCTTTTTTGCTCTTCTCGGCACGCTTTCTAGAGTCTCAACAGCTTTTTTACATGGTGGCAACCAAAATTGGATGCAATATTCCAAGTGTGGCCTTACCAAGACATTATAAAGTGGTATTAACACTTCACATGATCTTGATTCTATCCCTCTGTTTATACAGTCTAGAACTGTGTTGGCTTTTTTGGCAGCTGCTGCACACTGCTGGCTCATATTTAAGTTATTAAAACAGAGCCCTGGGGTACCCCACTGCATACCTCTCTCCATGTAGATGTAGTTCTATTGAGGACTACAAATTGAGTGTGGTTGGTCAGCCAGTTATGAATCCATCTGGTGGTGATGCTGTCTAACCCACATTTTTCTATTTTATCAAGTAGTAAGTGGTCTACTTTGTCTAATTTCTTACTGAAGTCCAAGTAAATTATTTTAGAGGATGATCAGGCTTGTTATTTTAATGGCGGATTTTTCCTGACTGGATTTAATTGAAGGTTTTTTGGTTACTTCTTAATTGTATATTCATTTTTAGGTAAATATTTTTATTTAGGCCTTTTACTAGAAAAATATGTCTTTTAACTAGAATTAACAACTATAAATTAACACTTCAAAACTGCAGCATTTCATTTTATACATTTTGAGAAATGAGCAGAATTGCTGTGACTGAAATTAAATCACCAGTTATCTGACATTTTTTTGTTTATTTTAACATCCAATAAATCTACCTGTTTGGAAGAATTTTATACCATATTTATACTACCTTTTCCAATTTAAACTAGCACTCTTACATCAACTGAATTTCTCTCCCTCTCTCTCTTGTAGGGAGTCAGCATCTACATTTCCTTTAAATTAAACTCTTCTGGACCATTTGGTTGTAAAGAAGAAACACTTTTTAAGCTTTTTAAAATAGACTTAAATAAGATAGAACATTTGAGATAAAAATCCAGGATTTGTTTTTAGCACTCATTTTCAATTTGTAATCATATGTCTGATTGCACTTGTTTTGTAACTTATTGAAGTTGCTGTCTTTTCATAGAAGACAAAATACAAGGAAATGTATGATGTGCTTCATAAAGCCAGGTGTCATACAGAAGGACGTAGTATGAGCCATGGTGGTGCAGTGGTTAAAATGCAGTACTGCAGGCTACTTCTGCTGATTGCTGGCTGCTCTCAGTACGGCAGTTTGAGTCTCACGAGATCATGGTTGACTCAAACTTCCATCCTTCCAAAGTCAGTAAATTGAGGATTCAGATTGTTGGGGGCAATATGCTGACTCTGTAAACTGCTAAGTGAGATCGTTATTTTATTTACTTTCATTATTAATATCTTTTTTTCATCAGTTGATTGAAATTAATGGTTGAAAACTACAGTATCAATGGAAATACAAATATAGGAAAATATGACATCTCATTGAAGGCCTGACAGAGAATTAGATTCTTTGCTTTTGACCAAACAATTATAAAAACAAATTTACTGCATTTGCTAGGAAGGGCATTTCTTAAAAATCACAGGAAGTGATTAATTTTTAAAGTTCCATTAGGGAGATTTTTCTAAGTATAATAAATCTAATGCTGATCTCATGCCGTGTATGTAGTAGTGTTAAATCTCTTCTTCACAGTTATATGCTCTTAATCCATTTATGTAAATGATATTCCAGTTGTTCATCTTAAATCCATTTCTGCCAAATGTTCTTTATTGCTGCATTAGAAACCCAGAAATATTGGGGAGAGAACTTAAGAGTGGGTAAACCATGAAACTGAAGATAAGTTCAGTAATTTCTGTTGCAAACTTTAATGTTAACCTGGAAGAAAAAAAAATCTGGATTACATTTAGTTGCAAATTAAATCATGCAAAATATTCAAGTGCTGTGATGGCCAAAATCATGGAGAATCTGATTTATTTTTAAAACTTTCCTGAAAGCCTCATAACTGAGTTCAAGGAGAGAGAGCACATACAATTTATTTTAGTTTACAAGCCACAGTGCCTTGCTTCTACAACATACTGAACCCAAACCTATCAAATAGGTAATGTAATATATAAACCTATTTACTTACTAGTTTATTTCAGAATTTCCAGAGGATTCAGTTTCAGTCAGTTATGTAATGGATCAGATTGTGAAAATGCTCTGAAGTGAAAGTGACCAATTCATGTGACCTGAATGAGTGAATACACACGAGGCACAGGTTATTGATAGGACCTCTATAAGGATCCAGGTATGCCCCTGTACAGGCATTCTCAGTGGAATTTCCTTGCATAGGAAAACTTACTATCACATGGTGTGTTGTTAATTTATATGAAAAGGCTTTTTCTTCATTCCGCTTTAATCATCAACTTCCTCACAGTACGAACTTTTAGCAGCTAAGATGTTTTTGTTTAGTAGTCTCAACCAATTATTCAGACATAACCTCCTCCCTGATGTCCTATTTCATTTCTTCACCATTAACTTTTGCCTTCTAAAATTCAGTATTCTATGGCTGCTCAATTTTCTTGGTCCGGGCTAAGCTGATTTCGCTCTCTCTTGTCAATGGAGTTTTGTCATCATATTTTTGAGCTGCATCAGAAGTTAATTTTATTTATTGCAGTTTATATGCAGTTCAGTTACCAAAACACTCCACATACAGCCTGTAGATAGAGCCAAAATAGAATGAAAACAAAACATTCTAACAGAAACCGGATTACCAATCATTATATTAACAAAAAAGTGATTATTTGCTATTACAAAGCCAAGAGAAGAGGATATCTAAAAAGAATGCACCAGTTCTGGAAGGAACAACACCCAGAATCAGAAATAACAGAACAACAGAACAGATCTGTGTTGATTTATAATATGAAATGAAGTATTCACAGATAGAAAATTGGAAGAACTGCAAAGATCTTCCTAGAGCATAGAAATTGATTCTTTGCTAGAAATAGTTCAGGCAGTAAAGGCAAAGCAGGGGGGATTGGTAGCAGAGGAAGCCAGCATTTCTATTGAACTGTTTTCGTTCCCAAACCAGGATCCTTGTCCCCTGCTTTCTCTTCGGAAAGAACAGAGACCTCCAACTAGACAACAAGAAGAATGGAAACAAATAATAACTGATTTTATTTAACATCACAAAACAACAGAATAGGTTTGTCGGCATTGAGATTTGTTACACCCCCTAAAACAGGGGTGTCCAACCTTGGGAACTTTAAGACTTGTGGACTTCAACTCCCAGAATTCCCCAGCCAGCTGGCTGGGGAATTCTGGGAGTTGAAGTCCACAAGTCTTAAAGTTCCCAAGTTTGGACACCCCTGCCCTAAAACCAGCTAACACAAGTATTAAAAGATGCCAATGCTGTACTATTAAATATAAGCATCAGCTGAATGGTAGTAACAATGATACTGAAATGGGGTTTGGACAGGACAAATGTGCCACTTTTACCATCAACAGGGGAAAAATAATGAAAATTAAAGGAACCAAGATGACTATGGTAATAACATCAAGAATCTGGATGAAAATCATTACAAACACCTGGGCATCCTTCAGATTGGCAACATCAAGCACACTAAAGTTGAGAAGAAGGCTAGTAATGAATATATCAGAAGGGTGAAGAAGTTCTTGAAGTCTAAACTCAGTGGAGAAAATACTATCAAGAAAATTAATACCCGGGCAATTCTAATTATTAGATATGTATTTGGAAAAGTGGACTGGATTCAAGCAGAACTAAGAGCCTGGGATAGGAATGTCAGAAAAATAATGACAATGAATCATGGCCTTTCATCCAGGTTTTATCCAGGTAGATTCTATTTACCAAAGAGCATAGTTTAGCCTAGAATATTGCAAGTACATCAGGCAGTTAAAGAAGAAAAAGAAGTCATCTATAGAACAGAATGGAAGATGCTAGCATACCATGAAAACTTTCTAAATATCAAAGAGATCAAACTGGTCTATAAAAAAGTACAAATAAAGACTAGAATGAGACATCGCAAGTAAAAATATTATATAGTCAGTACATAAAGAACTAGCAGGCAAAGTAGATAATGACAGGATCTGGCAATGGCTAAAAGAAGAAAAGTTGAAGAAAGAGACAAGAGGGCCAAATTCTTGCTGCACAAGACTAAATACTAACTACAAATGCATATAAAATCAGTACTGAGAAGACTGCAACCAACTGCAAATGATCTCTTTGCAAAGAAGCTGACCAATTAATTAGATTGCACAGACTGATTAGAAACAACTTCATGACAAAAATGATACATTGAAATATCTGAAAGAAACACTGTTTTCTGACAAGCAAGAATTGTGTTATTACAAGCTAGACAAAGTAATAGGAAATGAAGAAGCTAAAGTGCTGTAGGACTTTAGAATTAGAAGAGACAACAATAGCTTGAATTATGGCCAGAAATTTATTGACCACCACTGAGGCTTTTGCAGTAGTGGTTGTACTTGGGCAAATTTTGAAACACTCTTAAAGGGTTGGATCTCCTGCATACTGTACCAGCTATAACTTCTGAGTAATTTTGAAGGACAGACCCAAATACTGTTTATTGTTGTAATCTAGAGAGGCATGAATAATGCTGTAAAATTTAGGATGATAGAAAGGTCTTCATTAGCATTTTTCCCACTAAGTAGAGTTGTTTAAAGGCCTGGCAGTAAGTAAAGGATTACTTTTTACAAGTGCTTGTGGGGTAGAGACAGGAGTAGGAATAAAATAAAAAGCCACTTTATTTTAGACCATGTTTTTTTTTAAATGAAACATTTCTACTAGAATTATTATTTCCTTAATTTCTTCAATTTACTTCTACTAAATTAAGGAAATCTGGTTCATGCAGTTCACTGCCATGACGCTTGAAGAAAGAAAAAATGTTGTGAAAAATAAAAACAAATCGTTTAATGACAATACAGAATAGGAGTTGAGTGAACCAAAGATGCAGTTGCGTGTGTGCAAACTGGCTTAAATTAGTTCATTGCTTTTATAACGGTTAGTCTTTGTTACCCTGATCCCAGTGCAGTGATGGCACGGAGTGCCGAAAATGGCACCGAGTGCCAAAAATGGAGTGGGTGCACAAATCCTGAAAGAGGAGCTGCCCAGGGGGCATGCATGCACCAGAAAATGAACTTCCGGTTTCCAGCGCGCGCATGTGCACTGGCAAACTAGTCTTCTAGTTACTGCAATGATCAGCTGGCCGGCATGCATGCTCATGCCAGAAAACAGAAGACCAGCTCTTCCAGTTACCGGCACTGCTGTACGCTCAAAGACCAGCTGATCATCGCACGCGCATGTGTGCCAGAAACCCGGAAGAAGAATGGGCAATACCCTGCATGCCAGGTGACATGGCTCCGCATGCTACTTTGGACACGCATGTCATAGGTTCGCCATCACGGCCCTAGAATGTAGCTTCTTTTATTTTGATAATGCAACCTATCAGTGCCTGATAGTAGTACTAGCGGTGCTCTTGCTGAATTGTTGAGGCAGAAACACTGAAATTGTTTCAGTTATAAAGTTGTAATTCCTTGCTGCAGGAATTTAGTAGAAGTGAGTGGATTCACTGGTAGATGTAGTAGCAGAAAACCACAAGAAGTTAAGGAAACAATAATTGCAGTAGAAAGTGCACTGAAAGCTTTGGCTTCTTTAGCATTCCACCAGAACCTCTTTAGTCCCTTAACTGGCACTGTCAAGGACCACACTTGTTTTGTTTGCAGGCATGACTCCATGAGTTGCTGACCTTATTGTTGACTACATTTCAATAGAGCTCTTGCTATCATTGTACTCCAAGGAAGGGGTTCTATCATGTTTTGTCTGATTGTGTTTTTACTGTGGGGGAAGACATAGAGAAAATATAAGGTTCCTCTAGAAGGGATCCAGAGGAGCTCATCAACATAAAGTTAAGCAATGCTCTGAATTTGAAAGGGGAAAAGGTGTTTTTGATTGTTCTAGGTTGCAAACGTATTACCTGTGTGATACTCCTTAAACCAAATACATCCTTTTCCAGAATTGCATGGCAGTTGTGGAGGGCAGCTTCATGTCTGTTTAAAAGAGTTGCAGACAACGGTAATGTGAATGGCTCCCTGCATATTTTGATTTCAGTTGCTGAGTCCTACAGCATGTGTTTTGTTCCCATTTCTTTGAAGGGGAATGAAGGACAGAAACCAAGGTTGTAGTTTTAATATTATTGAGTGATCCAAGGCTAGACAGACTAATCCCTTTTTCCTTTTTACCAGATGTATGTATTTACTAAGCCATGGATTCTTTCATTTTGGTTTATTGGATTTATACAACATAATAAATAAATCATAATCCATGTTTAATAAAGTATGATGACTATATTCATACAATATGACAAACCAGAACTACCTTTTTTTTGATTTAGCAAAATATTTGAACCAGACCTCAGAAACCTTAGTGTTTGAGACCATAAGTTCTCATTTTAATGTGTTTATTGATAGATGAACTTAGTAAGTTAGGTCCTTTATCCTGGTAAATGAATGTTGTTGTAACTGTACTTGTACAAAGTTACCAAAGTTACCATCTGACCGAACACAGGTAAGAGCCCATTTACGGACCTACCTTGTGGCACTAAGGGTGGCTAAACGTCGATATTACGCCACCCTTATTGCGTCCGCAGAAAACCGCCCTGCCGCCCTGTTTTGGGTGACCCGCTCCCTCCTTTCACAGAGGCCGCGGGAAGCCCCTTTGCAGGGTAGGGCAGAGGAATTTGGGGAATATCTGAAGGACAAAATCGCTCAGATCCGGAGCGAATGGGTCCCCCTCAGTGATCTTGGGGAGACACCGGAGGCGAGTCTTGAGGTACCACTCTGGGAGGAGTTTGACTCTGTTGCCGCCGAGGATATGGACAGGCTATGCGGGCGACTGCGGGCCACCACATGTTTATTGGACCCGTGTCCCTCCTGGCTTGTACTGGCAACCCGGGAGGCTACACGAGACTGGCTCCTGGGGCTGGTGAATGCCTTGCTGAGGGAGGGGTTCCTACCAGCCGCCTTGAAAGAGGCGGTGGTGAAGCCCCTACTTAGAGGCCTTCCCTGGACCCAGTAGAGTTAGCCAATTATCGTCCTGTCTCCAACCTTCCCTTTTTAGCGAAGGTTGTTGAGAGTGTGGTGGCACAACAGTTCCCTCGACACCTGGAGGAAACTACTTATCTAGACCCGCGCCAGTCCGGTTTTCGACCCAGCCACAGCACTGAGACGGCTTTGGTCGCGTTGGTGGATGATCTCTGGAGGGCGAAGGATGGGGGTTGTTCCTCCATCCTAGTCCTGTTAGATCTCTCAGCGGCCTTCGATACCATCGACCATGGTATCCTATTGCGTCGGCTGGAGGGGATGGGGGTGAGGGGCACCGTTTTGCAGTGGTTCTCCTCCTTCCTCTCCGGTCGGACGCAATGTGTGTTGGCGGGGGAGCAGAGGTCGACCCTGAGGCCGCTCACGTGCGGAGTGCCACAGGGGTCAGTCCTCTCACCTCTCCTGTTCAACACATACATGTAACCGCTGGGCGAGATCATTCGAGGATTCGGGGTTGAGTGCCATCTGTATGCAGATGACACTCAGCTATACATCTCTACCCCGAACCACCCCAACGAAGCCGTCGAGGTGATGTCCCGGTGTCTCGAAGCCGTGCGGGTCTGGATGGGCGACAACAGACTCAAGCTCAACCCTTCCAAGACGGAGTGGCTGTGGCTACCGGCGCCCTGCTTTAGCCAATGTGTTCCATCTCTGGCCATCGGGGGGGGAACAACTGCCCCCGGCGGATAGGGCACGCAATTTGGGCATCCTCCTAGATTCCCGACTGTCGCTAGATGATCATGTGACGGCCGTGGCTAGGGGGGCGTTCCACCAGGTTCGCCTGGTGCGCCAATTGCGCCCCCTACTAGAGCGGGATGCCCTTCGCACAGTCACTCATGCCTTGGTGACTTCCCGTCTTGATTACTGCAATGCTCTCTACATGGGGCTCCCCTTGAGATGCACCCGAAGGCTCCAGCTGGTTCAGAATGCAGCCGCGCGGGTTATTATGGGGAGTACTAGGTACTCCCATGTATCACCTTTCCTGCGTGAGCTGCACTGGCTGCCTGTGGCCTTTCGGGTGCGTTTCAAGGTGCTGATTGTCATCTTCAAAGCGCTCCATGGTTCGGGACCTAGTTACCTGCGGGATCGCATTCTACTCCACACATCCCTGCGACCAATCCGCTCTCACAGAGAGGGACTCCTCCGGGTACCTTCCGCTAAGCAGTGCGGGCGGGCGGTGCCTAGGAATAGGGCCTTTTCCAGGGCGCTGCTCTGGAGAGTCCAATGAAGGGTTAAACACAGCCAATCTGCCCAGAACTGAATTGAAAACTTTAAGCCACGCCTCTGGTGCTGACTATCCTCAGATTTTTTCAATTCAGCTAGCCCAGTGGACGCGCTTAAAATTTTCTCCAGTTCTAAGATTGATTCCTTGGACTCTCCAGAGGAAGAATATTTTTTAACACATAGTAATTAAGGATATTTTAGAGCAGGCTGGTGAGTTTTAAATTAAGTTTGTTTTTTTCCCTTTTTAATTGGTATTTCTCACCTTTTCGGCTCTCCTGGAGTCCGGGGCTTTGCTCTGGCTCCTCGAAGCCGCAGGCAGCTGTTGGGGGAAGCGCGTGGGTCGGAGTGCCGACGCCAGCGCTGTTGGGCACCCCTACTGGGGGCCAATTCCCGCTGGAAGCCCGCTGTTGCAGTTTGTGCTTCTAGCAAGTCAAATTGCGGCGCGGGCTTCCAGGGCAGCCATTTTGGCTTGTTCCCTCTTCAAATTTGGCGCGCAAAGCAGCGGTGAGTTCCGGCCGCCATTTTGGATTGCGCAACCTTCCGTTTCTTCGTTTAAAAGTTTTGCCGCAGCTGCCTGGTGCCTGACTCTTTGCAGGAGCCGCGTGGAGTCAGACTTGGCCGGTGTGACCGGCGACCTGGGCCCCAATCCAAGCAAGTGATAGCGGCATGGGATCGTGGCCTGCTGGGTCGCCTCCCTTACTCTCCTGCAGGCGCTGGGAGCAAATTCTGCTCGCGCCAAAATTTCCAAAGTTACTTCAGGCCTTGCAGTTTTTCTGTCTCCTCAGGAGCATCGTACTGCGGTGGGCTTTCTGGAGGTGGTGAGTGGTGGTCTTCCCATCCCCCTACTGTCCTATCCAGTGATTGTTACCATGGCAGATCAGGCCCCTGAGACTTCTGAGGGTGTCTCTTCCAGAGCCCCTGTAAGACAGGCCGGGAAAGCTGCCAGGGAGGCCATTAGAGGGAGTAAGCCTTACTCCAGGCATGGTCCCAAGCAGGGCTCAGGCCTAGACAAAGATGCATTAAGGCGCCAGAAGGCCTTAGAAAAACAGTTTTCCAAAGCCTAACAGCAGGCCCAATCTTCCCTTTCGGTGTCTCCTGGGGAGCCCTCCAGGGAAATTCCTCCAGCCCAGGGAGGCCCCATTTCTGATAGTGAAGAGGAAGGGGACTCCTTGGCCATTGCAACTTCTCCAGGCCATTCCATGGCTGATCAAGCTGATCTCTTTGCCTGTCCCTCTGATATGGAGGAGGGACCAGCTCCAATGGGGCCCTTAGCCCCTCAACAGCCGATCTCCGGGCCCACTCAAAGGGTTCGCCCCATTGAGGACCAAGGGCCTAACTTATCCACTGAAATGCAGGAAGTAATTAACAGGGCCATTTCCCAGGGCATTGAGGCAGGCATGCGAAAGGGTGGCAAGCGCACTCGCAAGACCCACCATTTGCAGCCCCAGGAGGATTCCAGAGAGATGACTCCTAGCCTTCCACCCCCGTCCCTGCATTCTTCAGTGGCCTCTGATGAGTCAGACTGGGAGGAGCAAGAGGATATTCTTCCTAGGCAGGAAGCTGAATTCTCGGGGGATGAGGCAAGCCCCGCCAAAAAGCCGGCCTTTTCAGGCTTATTTAAATTGGATAACTTCAAAACCATTTTAGATAAGGCTAAGATCTCAACTCGCATGGGGTCCACTCCCCCAGCTCAAGAGGCTGTAGACCCTGATGATCTATCTGGGGATCTCTTTGAGGAACCCATTTCGGTCCAGGAAATAGTTCCCGTGCCCAAGATGTTCCTAAATTTAGTTCAAAGACAGTGGGCGCAGCCAGCTACCATGGCTACCCCCAGCAGCCATGACAAGAGGCTATACACGGTGGATGCGAGCCTGGAGGATCTGCTCAAGCTCCCTCCTATCGATCCCCCTGTAGCGGCTCTTACCTCCTCTTTTGTGCTCCCTCCTGACCTGTTGGAGGGGCTGGTGGTGGTGATTATCTAGATCCGCGCTAGTGGTGATTATCTAGATCCGCGCCAGTCCGGCTTCCGTCCCGGGCACAGCACGGAGATGGCCTTGGTCGCGTTGGTAGATGATCTCTGGAGGGCCAGAGATAGGGGTTGTTCCTCTATCCTGGTCCTATTAGACCTCTCGGCGGCTTTTGATACCATCGACCATGGTATCCTGTTGCGCCGACTGGAAGGGTTGGGGGTCCGGGGCACTGTTTTGTGGTGGTTCGGCTCCGACCTTTCCGGTCGGACACAACATGTGTTGGCAGGAGAGCAGAGGTCGACCCTAAGCCCCCTTACGTGTGGGGTGCCACAGGGGTCGGTCCTCTCGCCACTCCTGTTCAACACATATATGAAGCCGTTGGGTGAGATCATCCGTGGTTTTGGGGTGGGATATCATCTGTACGCTGATGATACTCAGCTGTACATTTCCACCCCGAACCACCCCAACGAGGCCGTCGAAGTGATGTCCCGGTGTGTGGAAGCCGTACGGGTCTGGATGGATGGCAACCGACTCAAACTCAACCCCTCCAAGACGGAGTGGCTGTGGGTACTGGCTCCCCGGTTCAGCCAATTAATTCCATCCTTGGCCATCGGGGGCGTTCAACTTGCCCCCGAGGAGCGGGCGCACAATTTGGGCGTCCTCCTGGATGCCCGGCTGTCCATGGATGACCATGTGACAGCCGTGGCAAGGGGGGCGTTCCACCAGGTTCGCCTGGTGCGCCAATTGCGCCCCCTACTGGACCGGGACGCCTTACGCACAGTCACTCATGCGCTGGTGACGTCTCGCCTGGACTACTGTAACGCTCTCTACATGGGGCTTCCCTTGAAATGCACCCGGAGGCTACAGTTGGTCCAGAACGCAGCCGCGCGGGTAATTATGGGGAGTACTAGGTACTCCCATGTGACACCTTTCCTGCGCGAGCTGCACTGGCTTCCTGTGATCTATCGGGTGCGTTTCAAGGTTTTGATAACTATCTTTAAAGGGCTCCATGGCTCAGGACCTAGTTACTTGCGGGATCGTATTCTGCCCCATACATCCCTGCGACCAATTCGCTCGCACAGAGAGGGACTCCTCCAGGTGCCGTCCACCAGACAGTGTCGAGGGGCGGCGCCTAGGAGTAGAGCCTTCTCTGTGGCGGGCCCAGCCCTGTGGAATGACCTCCCTCCGGATATTAGGACTACATCTGACCTCCGCTCCTTCCGAGTTAAGCTCAAGACCCACCTATTCCAAGTAGCTGGCCTGGCTCAACCATGATCTAACTATATCGCTCCTGACGGGTTTTTATTAGTGTAATTTAATTGAATTTATTTATTGGGGTTTTTAAATATTGTGATTTTAATTGTTTTTATCTATCAGCCTACCTCCTCCTTGTATACGCCTTATACACGTCTTTGTTATATGTATGTCCTGTCCAGATATGTATTTTATATGTTTTATTGTACGCCGCCCCGAGTCCTTCGGGAGAGGGTGCGGCTAAGAAATAAATATTCATTCATTCATTCATTCATTCAAGGCTGAGGACAAGAGAACCAAAACTGCTTGTCACAAGACCCATCAGGCAGCTGCATGGGCTATTAAGTCCTCCGCTTCTGCCTCCTTTTTCTCCAGGGCTGCTCTCCTGTGGCTGAGGCAGTTGTTGAGGAAGATACCTGCCAAGGACGTTAAAGTGAGGCAGGATATCAATAAGATCATGGCAGCCACAGAGTGCACTGCTGATGCCACTCTGAATGCTGCTAAGTTTGCCTCGCATGCCCTGGCGTCTAATGTTACTTCCAGACGCCTCCTGTGGCTTAGGCACTGGAATGTGGATATGCGCTCCAAATGGAAGCTTGTTACTGCCCCCTTTAAAGGGGACAAGCTGTTTGGTGAGGTCCTTGATCCAGTCCTTGTGGAAAACAAGGACAAAAAGAAAGTGATGCCATCAGTCGCCAAGAAGCCTGATCGTAAGGGTCCTGGCTCTTACAGGAGGCAGGCCTTTCGGAGCAATGAGCCCTCCACCAGCTCTGCCCCCTATCATTGGGCGTATCCCCAGCAGGGTGAGCGGTCCCAGGACCGTCAGCCCTTTCGAGACAGAGGTCGCCAGCAGCCCTTCTCCAAGCGGCCATTTCGGGGGGGCTCCGGCTCCCGACCCTTTAGGAGGTATAAATGACCATCACAGGTCAGCTCCCATAGGAGGGCGGCTGCAGTTGTTTCACGCCAAATGGGAGCAGACCACGTCGGACCAGTGGGTTCTTCAAACGGTCCGCATGGGTCTCACTCTGGAATTCTGGTCCCCCCTCCCCGCCACTTCATCCGGTGTCCAGTTCCCTCAGGCTTAGTCAAAAGATCCCTCATGGAACAGGAGATAAGGCACCTCAAGGAGATCAGGGCCATAGAGCCTGTCCCAGCAGGCCAGGAGGGAAGAGGGTTTTACTCCATCCTGTTTCTGGTCCCCAAAAACTCAGGAGGGTGGAGGGGGATATTAGATCTAAAGAGGTTCAATTACCACGTGACATATCGCAGGTTCAAGATGCAGTCCCTCCAGTCCATCTTGGGGTGCATCAGACCAGGCGATATACTAACGTCCATAGATCTCAAAGAGGCCTACCTCCACGTCCCTAACCGCAAAGCCCACCGCAAGTTCCTGAGGTTCTCTTACGCGGGCCTTCATTACCAGTACCGGGCCTTGCCATTCAGCCTGTCATCGGTGCCCAGGACATTCACAAAGGTTCTCGCAGCCGTGGTGGCCTTTCTACGGTTACGTCCGGTCAGACTCCACTGTTACCTGGACGATGTTCTCATTCTGTCATCATCGCATCAACAAGCTGTCAGCGACCTAGAACACACCATTCAGGCGCTCCGGGACCACGGGTTCACCATCAACCTGGAAAAAAGTCATCTCGTTCCCACGACCAGACTGCAACATCTAGGGGCCGTCATCGACACCACCTCGTGCACGGTATCCCTGTCGCCGGAAAGGGTGGCCAGCCTTCGGGAGATGGTCGTTCAGGTGCAGCAGTCACGACTAGTCAAGGTGGTTCAGCTCTCACAGCTCCTCGGCAAGATGATCTCGTGCCTGTCAATCATGCCTTGGGCGAGACTTCACTCCCGTTCCCTTCAGTGGTTCCTGCTTCCGTATCAAAGAACAAACGAAAGCAGCTCAACAGGACTGATTCCAGTTCCGGCAGAGGTACGTCGCTCTCTACAGTGGTGGTTGTCTCCGGCCCTGTTAAAGGGGTCACCATTCAAGGAGCCAGTCAGGCTCACCATCACAACGGATGCCAGCCTGTTCAGTTGGGGGGCCCACTGCCACAACCAGCTCGCACAGGGCAGGTGGTCCCCTTCCGAAGCCGCTCACAGCATCAACTGGCTGGAGCTGAGGGCAGTCAGGCTTGCGCTCAAGCGCTTCCAGAGCACCGTTCAGGGCCACCACATGCGCATCATGACAGACAATGTCACCACCAAGGCGCACATCAATCGACGGGGGAACGCGCTCCAGATCCCTGATGAAGGAGGCGGAGCTCTTGGGTCGATGGGCGGAGAGGTATCTTCTTTCTCTTCAGGCGGAGCACATCTCGGGCACGAGCAACACCCAGGCGGACTGGCTGAGCAGATCCACAGTCGACCACTCGGAGTGGCATCTACATCCGCTGGTGGACCTGTTCGCCAACGCGGCCAACACGCATCTTCCGCGGTTCTTCACAAGGTTCCACGACCTGAGGGCGGAAGGAGTCAACGCGCTGCACGGCCCGTGGCCGAAAGGTCTGCTTTACGCCTTCCCCCCGCTACCTCTTCTTCCCAGAGTCATCAGGAAGATCCTATCAGAGGAGGCGGAGGTGCTGCTGGTAGCACCGTACTGGCCCTGGAGAACCTGGTTTGCAGACTTGGTGAGTCTCTCGATCACACCACCGTGGCGGATTCCTCCACAGGACATCTCTCTCAGCCAGGGGGCCCTTTAACATCCAGAGCCCCAGTGGCTTCAGCTGGCCGTCTGGCACTTGAGACGGATCTCCTGAGCAGAGGCAAGTTGTCAGACAAGGTGATTGGCACCATCCAAGCATCACGACGGCAGTCCACGACGCGCATCTACGACGCCACTTGGAAATCCTTCGCCAGTTGGTGCACTGCTCATGGTACGTCTGCGCCCTTTGCTTCGGTTCCTGTCATCCTGGACTTCCTGCAGGAAGGTTTGGACAAGGGCCTGGCACCTAACACTCTGAGGCGCCAGGCGGCAGCCCTGTCAACCATCCTCTCAGTTGAGGGCTACGCATCTCTTGGCCGGAATCCGACCATCCGCAGTTTTCTCAGGGGAGCGACCAATCTGAGACCCCCAGTGGTCCACAGATACCCGTCTTGGGATCTCAATGTAGTGTTGCGGTCCCTCATCGGTTCCCCGTTTGAGCCACTTAAGACGGCCAGTCTCAGACACCTCACATTCAAGACGGTCTTTCTGGTTGCTATCACGTCTGCTCGACGCATATCGGAACTGGCTGCCTTGTCAGTCAGAGAGGACTTGTGTCTCATTCGTAACGACAGAGTAATCCTGAGGCTGGATCCTTCCTTTATTCCGAAGGTCAATCCCTGGTTCCATTGGGCGCAGGAGGTGGTCCTTCCGGATTTTTGCCCGCATCCTCGGCACCCGAGGGAAAAACGCTGGCACATGCTGGATGTGCGCAGGACTATTCGCAGATACATCAAGCGCACGGCCAGTTTTCGGAAATCCGAATCTCTATTCGTCTCTTTTCAACCAGCTTCTCAAGGCAAGAAGGTCTCTTCATCTACCATCGGCGGATGGCTGCGCGCCTGCATTGCGCTTGCCCACGTTTTACAGTCCGTTCCTGTGCCTCACAATATCACAGCACATTCGACTAGAAGCGCCGCCACCACAGCTGCCTGGTCTACACAGGCACCGATTGAAGAGATCTGCAAGGTGGCCACCTGGACTTCTCTGTCTCCATTTGTCCGAAATTACAAACTGGACAGTTTTGCATCGGCGGAGGGGGCCTTTGGGAGGCGTGTTCTTCAGGGCATCCATACCAGCGGAGCGACCCTGATGGCTGAGCCTTCCCGCCCTAGTGACAGTTAGCTTGGGCATGTCCCTTCATTGGACTCTCCAGAGCAGCGCCCTGGAAAATGACCATTGTCTTACCTGAAGGGTCCTTTTCAGAGCACTGCAAGGGAGAGTCCACCCCGCCCTGGGGTCTTTTCTCCGCTGGCGTTTGTGAAGTCACAGTGTTGTTTGTTTTTTCTGTTATTGTTGTTTGGACTATTTTTGACTTGTTCCATATTAGACTTCCAGTTGAAGTTTCAGCGCGCAACTGTTCCACGTCTTCATTGAATAAATCTGAGGATAGTCAGCACCAGAGGCGTCGCTTAAAGTTTTCAATTCAGTTCTGGGCAGATTGGTTGTGTTTAACCCTTCATTGGACTCTCCCTTGCAGCGCCCTGAAAAGGACCCTTCAGGTAAGACAATGGTCATTCTCTGAGATGGGCCCAACCCTCTGGAACGACCTCCCCCCCAATATTAGAACCACCTTGGATCTCCGCTCCTTCCGCAAGAAACTCAAGACCCACCTGTTCCGACTAGCCGGCCTGGCCTAATTGTAATTGTAATCATACTTACAGGGAACACCTACTACTGACCTTCCTGGATGGCTTTCTAAATTTTAAATTTTGGGGTTTTAACTGGTTTTAGAATTGTTTTTAATTATTTAATTAGTTTGGGTTGTATATACAGATGGTATGTGTACGTTGTTTTGTCTGATGTTTTGTGTTATGTTTTGTTGTTTTATACACGAATGGTCTGTACACCGCCCCGAGTCCCTATGGGGAGAGGGGGCGGTCTATAAATTTAATAAAACCTAAAAACCTAAACCTAAAATAAAAATGGGTAATCAGGCTAAAATATGGACCTTTACCATATGGATATATTTTCTAGAAGAGCATTTTTTTTACTTGAATACCAGCATCTTGGTATTCATTGGATGGAGACAGTTATCAAATGCTGGATTTGAGGATAGAGTTTGGAGAAGCCAAAGATGTAGAAAGCAATCTTAACATAAAATATACAGCTGTTGCATATTTCTTCAGGAAATGACTGTCCATTAACTAGACCTATTCATAACTGATCAATCAACTATATCACTGCCAAGACTCAAACAAAAGCTAAAATCAGCATAGAGCACTCAGCTTAAGTAAGTGGTCTAGTCACATATATAATGCATGTATAGATTAATGCATGTATAGATAAAAGCATTCACATGTACTACTAAGTGGATTTTTTCTCTTTCTAACCAAGTTATAATGATGGTTAGATTATTATTATATTATAATAATATTATAATATTATTATTAACTGCACAATAATATGGAATCACAGCTGCTTTGATGTAGCCTTCAAACACATCAGTGAAGAATATGTGCAGATCCAAGCAGTGTGGCCTTTTTAAATTAACAAATGGAAAATTTTCCAATACAGATTTTCTAAGTGCCATTCAATATTTTTTTTAGCACGGTGCCCAGTGTGCTGATAATCCCTGGGACCACCATGGCTGGTTTATGCCAAAAACTCCCAGCTACAATTTTCAGATACTTCTATTATCTTCTGTAATTCTTTGTCTTCTATTCTAATGATCTCTGGTGCTACATCAATTATCCACAGTTTTTGTTTTCCAACTACATTTAAGTGTGGTGTGTTATGAGCCAAGACATCACTTTGTAGTTAGATTATTATGATGGTCATACAATCAGACAGATGTTTAGATTTGATTTGGCATTTTCATCCACCTGTTGAGTCCTTCCCAGGGACCTGGGATAGGCAGATTTTTTATGGTTGATCACAGATGTTGATGATGTGATGATGATGTTGATGGTGGTGGTGATGAAATTGATATGTTGCCCGACTCTAAATTATTCTGGATAGTTAAGCAAAACATAAACAATTGCATTATATGTTTGAAGTGTGAGATAACAAAAGATTTAATAAAGACATTGTGCAAAGCCTCTGTTTTGTATATGAAAAATACTGTAGGTGAGACTTCAAAGTTGAATAGTGATTTAATTCTAGAAACCCAGATGCCTACAGAGCAGGAAAGTCTAGGCCATATACTGTATATCTACAGAAGTAAAGGCATGTATGATCTTCCGAATATATAATGTAGTTACTCAGACCATTATTTATAGCTTAGTATGATGCTTGACTGTATCTATTGCAGCTTGTTCAGTGACCCATTGTATCTTATGCAGTAGCTTCATGTGTGAGCCCAGTCACTGAATTCATGACAGAACATTCAAATACAGCCAATGACCCAAAACAGTTTGGGGCAGATGGAGATGCCACAAGACACAGATGAATGCTCTTGAAGGCCAGGGAAGGGGAACTAGGGTAAAATAGTTTCTACTGGAAGTTAATCTACAGATTTTCCGCTGTATCTTGCTCAGTCAGAATCTTAGGGAACAAAAGCCAAAAATACCTGACTTTAAATGTATTGAACACTGTTGAGCATAGACTGTTGTAAGTGAGAGGCACAAACAACTGCAGTTAGGTTGCTATATAATCCTTGCCCCTTACATTACAAAATAGAAATGGACTCTCTTCAGAGTGTTTATTTATTCATTTATTACATTTCTATGCTCCCCATCTCAGCATAATACAGTGACTCTGGGAGGTTTACAATATATTAAAAAAATAAAATGCCCTAAAACAATTAAAATTGGAATAACATATTAAAAGTTAAGAGGTGGGCATCCTGGGGGTGAGAATCTTCTGCACCCAACAGCTACCTCAATGTAGCAGGCCCCTGTTAGTGCCCCAGACCAAGTGGCAGAGGCAACTTTTTAGGCTCTTCTAGAAGACCAAGAGTGTGGGGGACATATCTTACCTCTGATGGGAGAATATTCCAGAGGGTGAGGGCCACAGCAGAAAAGGCTCTTCTCCTGGACCCCACCAGCTGAAATTCAGCCAAAGAATTTGGCCAACACTATGTGAAGTAATCTATTTCCACTGGAACAAGTGGGATGAGTTAGTCCATTAGTGTAAGGTGGCTCTTCATATATCCCAAACCCATGCCATAAAAGCTCTTTAAGGTGTTGACCAACATCTTGAATTGGATCCAGAATCAAACAGGCAGCCAATGCAGCACACATGACAGCAGTGACACATATGCCACCTGAAGGGCCCCCATAACTGTCCATGCCACTGTGTTTTGTACCAGTTGTAGACTCTGAATTCTCTTCAACATTCTCTTCATAGTGTTGCCATGTGTTTAACTGTATTATAGCTCTTTCCTCCTTTATGTTTAGGCTAAGCTGTTCTGAATTTCTGACTATTATTCCCATGTGCGGCAATGAGAGATAACGTTCCTTTAAAATGGAGAACTAGGTTTATGGAGAGGTTTTCATATTTTCAAATACATTGAAGAAGAGAGAGTGGAACTAGGGCCAGTGGCTGTAATGTCATTGATACGATTTGGCAAGACCCATATGAATGGAAGGATAGCAAGTAGTGTGTTGCCTTGGAACCTGTATTTTTGCAGCCTGGATGTCCCCATGAGAGCTGTGAATTGGCTACTCTATATGCAGATGATAATGCCCACATTATTCATTCATGTGATAAGCATTTCTCTGACTTGCTCAAGGACGGAGTCTCACATTTCAAATGCATAGAGGATATGAGAACATCTGGCTGTATTGACTGACCTTCATCAGATGGATGAAGCACCCAAAAGGGAAAGGTCGAGGGTGGGGGAAGAATTTTTCATTGTCTTTACAGTTTTGGTTCATGGGCTTTCAACAGTGTTCCTTATTGATGAGGCATATGGAAAATGTGTCTTATTGCTACTGTCCAGTGGTTTAGATACATTACAAAAGAAATGGAAATTGAAATTCCTTTTTGCAAAGAAGCATTTTTTAAAATAAAGGAGTAGTGCAGTGCATGTATTCATGTGTTTGTAATATATATACTGCGTGTGTGTATATATATGTATATATACACTGTACATACATACACACAAACACAAATAATATATACAGCGTGTCAGTGTGTAAGAACAGCTTCTTCAGTTCTTATCTTTGGTACAGGTTTTGACTATAATGAAAATGTGAAAATGTAAATAATCTTTGTGTGTGTGTGTGTGTGTGTGTGTGTGATATAAAACAAGAATGATCTAGTGGATAGCTATTGTTATGAGATACCAGTTATTCAGATATGATGAATCACCTTGTAGAGTTACCTCTTCCAACAAAATGTCTATAAGAAGTTCCTGATCTGAACAGGAGTACTGCAACAAGTAGCAAGTGAAAGGCATATTGCTTTGAATATAGAATATAAGAGAAAGCCTTCTGAACAGGTAGATATTGATAATCTTTTTCTATATGGAAAGTTATCATTGGTCACCAAAATACAGTTGAATACTATACTGTGCTGTGCTATGCTGTGCGTGTGTGTGTGTGTGTGTGTGAAGAGAGAGAGAGAGAGAGAGAGAGAGAGAGAGAGAGAGAGAGAGAGAGAGAGAGAGAGAGAGAGAGATATGTTCTACTTACTTTTTTCTGCTCCATCCATCAACCTCACCTTGTTCTTGCTTCATCTGCTTAAAGATTTCTCTTGGTGAAGAATGTGCCATAACCTCTTGTTTCATAGGATATGATGATCTTTATCATTTCCAATTATTTTTCTGCAAATTTTGTTGCAAGAAGAATTGGGTAGAAACAAATAATATAACAGTTGTAGAATTTCCAGTGGCCTTGCAGGCATACTGGACTTTTGATGGGAAGGTAATAAGTCACCTCCAAGTTTCCTTCTATAATACTGAACTGTCTATGACCTTGACAGAGATAGACATCTGATGGCAGATTGACACTTGCAGCTGACAAGGTGTTTAATCTTGCAGAAATAGTGCCAAGGAGAGAAAAAGAAATTATTGAAACACTTGGTGCACCTGTCTCAGTAGATAAAATCACCTGCAGAGGTCAAGAGGTGTTGCCTGAAAAAAGAAAAATAACCAAGATAGTAGTCTACCTACCCCAACTTGCTTCTGTGATATAACTGTACTTTCTTGCAATCACAGAATTCAGAATGAGTTCCTTATCCACTAGGTGCAGAGGTACTTATGGGCAGGCTTAAATACATTCATAGTTCATCTGTCCTGTTTGCTTCTGTGGCTAATGGAAAAATAAATGATTCTTTACCATTTCTTTCAGCCACTTATGACATCTCCTGTATTGACTACTGCAATGCACTCTACATAGGGCTACCCTTTAGAAGTATCCATAAGCTGCAGCTGAATTTAAATGTGGCATGGTGAGCAGTTTGGGCACCCTACGAGTTGCACATATATCTGCTACGTGAACTGCATTGGGTGCCAACTTGCTTCCAGGTGCAATTCAAGGTGTTGGCTATCACCTGTAAAGCCCTTTGTGGCCTGGAACCAGGTCACCTGAGGAACCACCTCATTTCTATTTCACTGACCTATCCCACCTGGTCAGGAAGGAAGGGTATGTTGTGGACTACCCCATTGGTTAAAGGATTTCAACAGGTGGGAGCCAGGAAGAGATCCTTCTCTGCCATTACCCCTGCCCTATGGAATATCTTGCCCTCAAAGGCAAGATGAGCCCCTTCTCTCCTAGCCTGCTGGAAGAGTGTCAAGATTCTGCCAGTTGGCATGGAGGTTTAAGAGTGGCATGCAATTCTGGGAGTGATTGGTAGGTTCAAGGCAATCCCCCCTTTGCCTTTTTAACTTTTCAACTGTTTTTTAAACTTAATTTAGGTTTTTAAACTTAATTTAGGTTATTTTTAAATTTTTGTTTTTAACTCTGGCTTCTATATGATTCTGTGGCTTTATTCATAAATAATCCAGAGTCACACAGGTGAGATTGGCAGCATAAAAATTGATAAATAAACTAAATAAATAGAATTCACTTACAGATTGTTAGAAAAGGATATAATGAATTTTGGTTTCTTCAGAACTGTTTTTTCCCCAATAATTCTCTTCTGGTGACAATTTTATAACAAAATTCAACCAAAAAAAGATCAGAAATATATTAGACCTTTTGTTTTAAATGATAATGTTCTACCACAGATAAGAAGTAGTTCAGGGGTGGGTTCTGGATCCCATTGCAACCGGTATGCTGCAACGGGGCCAGGCGTCCACCAGGTGCATGCGCGCAACACGCGCACAGCACTTGCATGAGTACTCATCACCCGCAATGCTCCAGCTGCTCGGCGGAGTGTTGCACAGGTGCCATATGCTCCGTGTGCGTGCGCGAATGCCCCGATGGGCTCAAATACAGGGGAGGGAGGGCCCTCCAGAGCACCATACTGGAACGGGACCTACAGGCACCTGTATGCCCGTACCAAGGCGTACCGGTCATATCCCACCACTGAAGAAGTGGTTGAAACCTCTTATGACCACTATAGGTAAATATTAAAAGTTCTAGTAAGCCAAAGAACCTATTTAGATATAGAATAGTTGTTATTCAATAGCCTAGGATAACTTAGAAGAGTTAGTTTCTGTAATCAGTTCCTGAAAGAAAAGCAGATAAAAATATAGGGAAATATCCTTTTATGGCTGGTATTATAACAGTTGTTAGGGGGCAAAATGGGGAGGAATTTAAATGTTGCTTGTTTTGAATTTTGTATTAAACCTCTCTACTTGTCACCAAGGACAGAACTAATGTGGTGAATGTGTTCTTTAGTAATGGAAAGACCAGTTAGTATCAGATTCCATAGTCAGCATTAGGTCATGAAACAGAATAGGAGTCAACATGCATTACATAATTCTATTAGCTCTTCATGTTCTGAATCAGTCTCTCACAGACATAATGCATTGTGTATTCTGAGCTTTGAAATATATACTGATAACATTAATTTAACTTAGATATAGCTTGAGAGCTTTCAATTATGCTGTTTTGATGACATGGAATGAAGGGCCTTCTAATTCTTTCATTACTTACCTCTGGGCAAAGTGTGAATCTTTTCTGAAACTAAGTAATTTGACCTATCAAATAAGATTTAGGGCTTCTTAATGGCTATGTTGACACAATCCACTTAATGTGGTTACTGCATTAGCTCATGTTCTTTATTTGCACTAAATTGAACTATAAATTAAGAATAAGTTAGGCTCATATATACACGCTAAGGCAGAAAAATAGCTAAAAATAGTCAAGATTAACCAAGCATGACATCTTTATCCGACCTGATTAACATGTTGTATGAATATTGCTATTGGAGTAATTCTTCCCAATGATTATTGCAACAGTGATTAGATGGAGGAAGGTGCCTGGTGCCCTCCACATGTTTTTGATTACAGAATCAGTTAGCGCATAAGAGATGGAATGCAAAATATTTGAAGGGCATCTGGATTAGAGCATTGGACCTGACCTGAATTCAAATAATGATTTGCTGTAAAATTAACCTCATGTGAAATCCTGTGAGACAAGTAAACTTAGGGGAAAAAAATTGATGTTTGGAAAAGTCTTCATTATTAACAGAATCTTAAAAATTTACCATAGCAATTTCCCATTACTATTTATACCTAGTGTAATTAAGACAAAATTACTCTGAATCTCTTTCTCCTATTACTTCCCTCTTCTAGAAGGCCAGATTCTCTTCTGTAATGGCTTTGTTTCCTTCTATCTGTTTCCTCAAACTGTAAGGCGTTTCATCAGACCTTGGGTTATTTTCAACCTCACTTCCTTCCATAAAGGAAAGTTGTACACATAAGACATAAATGATATGCTGGAAAAGGTTCTATCAGCAGCTAATTTAACCCTTAATTCTTTTAAGGGCAATACATAATGCAACTGTATTATTATTCCATTTCACGTGCAATGGGAAGTAAGCATGGCTTTAAAACCTGGCATGCTCTAACTCAAATCAGTCCTGGAAGAAAAGCTTCATGGGGTCTAAATCTGTGTTGGATGCAGCTGTCTTGGCTTTGTTTCTGTTTCAGAAATTAAGATTGGCAGAGCCTAAAAGTACTGCAAAATCATAGATGTTTGGCATGATTCGTATGGCATTAGTGTACATTAGTTTAGTCTTTTTTGGGAAAAGCTTTTCTGTTTTTCCCCCTCTGTAGCAGTTTAATGAAACTACTGTTCTAAAACGACCTATTTTAACAATCTGATTCAACCATTGTTCCATTTTCCATTTTTTTTTTACTGGGTTTGAGAATCTCTGGGACACCCAGAAGATCACCTCTCTATCAGATGTCCCAGTGATGCTTAGGCTTAGCTGCAGTGCACAGGAACAGGTCCTATGCTTGACAGGTCCTATGCTTGAAAAGGAAAAGTAATGGTAGCTTTTCCCCAGTCTGGCTTCACTTTACTGTTCTCTGGTACTCAGACCATTAATTACAGCTGCCAGTGTGGAGAGCAATGTAGGGTTATCTTTAAAATGTAATGAGCACTTCCTGAGATGTGGCATTTGCCTGCTGCTTCCGCCCAGGAGTCTCCCCTCTATAGTTCATACCAAGCCTCTAAAAGAAACACTTGTGATGTTTTTTTATTCATGGTGCAATAAATAAAATACACGTCCACATTTAATGTGAGTAAAACCCCTGAATTAGCTTGCCTTTTTTCCCCTTGTCAGTGAGATGCATCTTCAGATGAGGCTGCTGTTGCTGCAATATTTCAGATATTTTCCAAGGAAATATTTATTGGCATGGGGAAGTTTTTGAAATGAAATTCATATAGCGATTTGGTTGTTTGGGCTTTGATTCGGTTATTTGCATCTCTACAATATCATATTAGCTAACAATTGTTTGTAGAGGGAAGAAGAGATTTATAGAATAAGAGAAACATGAGGTATTTTGTGCTGAGTAGTTTAGTCATCAACTAAATACATCTCTCAGATTTAAGGACAGTAAGTTTGATATTTTATTTTGGTGACATTTCAAATAGAGATTTTTAATTCATTGAAAGAAGTATTTTATTTGAATTTTTATATTCAAATTTATATTTACATTCAAATTAAATCCACTTGATTCAAAGATTTACTATGTCAAGCAAGCTTAAACATAATCAGTGTAGATTATGGGAATTGTTTCTATACCTTTGAGTTCGTGGAATAAAAATCAAGATAAAAAGTCAGTCAGTGAATCTTATATATATTTAAATGGACGAAGACAACATTTAGAACCATTTATTTATTAGTTTTCTTGTGTATTTGGTTGCATCAGTGTATATATAGCTCTGTATTCATCATACTATTCCATTTTGGGGTAAGAGTGTTATACAAAATGCAGAAATGGAATAAGAAATAAAAAGTAAAAAAATGAATAAGATAATAAAAGGAAACCCAACTAAATCTAGTTTAAACCAGTGCTTTTACTGTTCTACTATTATTGCAAACATCCTTCACTTCTTTACACCAATATATTACTTAATACATTGCCTGCATTTTTTAAAAAAAATCTTTCCTCTTTCCTTTTGAAAATCTATCCTTTTCCAGTAAAGTGGAGGAAGGGGTCACGTGAGGGTTATAACACAGCCTGATTGGTCCATTAGACTGAGAGAAAACTTCTTAACCTTCAGCTTCTCCTGTTGGTTCCCAATTTCCTCTCAGTCTGGTCCAAAGCACTGTGCTTGGTTCCTAGTGAGATTTGTTTTTTATTCTGAATTTTTGAAAAGCAATTTGACTAATTGGATATTCTAAATCTACTAAATTAATTGCTGCGCCCTTTAGGACAGCCTGTTACTGTCCTTAGCAGGCAGGGGGCCCCCCGTGGGGCAGCTTTCCCTCCCTTAGCTGCGGGCCGGACGCTCCGGACTGGTTCCTGGGCTTCGGGTGTGCCGGGCGTCCCAGCAGCTTTCCCAAGCCTCCTTCTGCAGCCCGCATCGACATCATCCAGCCGGCAAGCAGCAAACAAGCCGCAGCGCGACAAACGGCGCGAAGATCGGCCCGGATTGCAGGTTTGCTGCCGCGTTGCCTCTCCGAGTCAAATTGAGGCACGCTTTTTGTAATCGGCCCCTTAAAATCTACGAGTGGTTTTTTTTGAGAGCCAGGGAAGGGAGGCTAGAGGCGGATCGCGAAACGGCGGCCGCCTGAAGAGTGAGGAGACTCGGGCGAAGTTACGGCGGCCATTTTGGAGCCGCCATGTGCGCCGCGGCCTACAATCCTTTCAGAAGGCCTGCTGCATCCCTGATCGGCGCGAGGAAAGCACAAGGCCCACTACCAGCTGGCTCGGCTTGCTGGCAAGGCCTGGACCTGGTGGATTGACTGGACTTTTGCCCTGAAGAGCACGTGAGTGGGGCGATGGTGGCGAGGGCTGAGTCAGCACAGGCCGCTCCTACCCAGGCCCCAGAGACAAGGGAAGGCCCCACTGAGCAACCTAGGCCCCGGGCTCCTGGGGTTTCGTCAGCTGCCAGGCCTTCCAGAGCCAGAGAAAGGGATGAATTAAGGCGCTCTAAGGCCTTGGAAAGGACTTTTGCCAGAGCCGAGAAGAGAGCCCAAACCACCAGGCCCAGATCCAGATCTCCCTTGACAGGAGCTTCCTGTCCCTCTCCTTCAGTCACCAGGGGTTTTAGTCCCTCCTCGCCTTCGGTATCCCCATCTGGGTCGGGAAGTAGTGGGGGACGGGAGAATTCCCCCTCACCATCCAGTTCACCTGCAGCTGAGCAAGCTTCTATGGTTGATCCCTTGGAGGGCCCTTCTGCTGGGAGGAGCAGAGCCAGAAGGCCTAGCAGATCCTTGGATCCATGGGGCCATGATCCAGGTTATGAGGAGGATGATTTGGAAAACATCCCAGAAAGCTTGAAACTTTATTATATTATTTATTTGATTTATAAGTCGCTCCCTCTCCACGAAGGGACTCGGGGCGGCGTACAATTAAATATACAAGCATATGACACGGAGGAGGAATATACATAAAACATTTTTACAATTCATAAATAAAATCACGATAAAGTTAAAAACAGTAACAATAAAATTAAAACAATTAAAATACCCTAAAATTTGAAATCTATCATTTAAAATTGCCAGGGGGATTAGAGAATATAGTTCTAATTTAAGCCAGGCCGGCTAGTCGGAACAGGTGGGTCTTGATTTTCTTACGGAAGGAGCGGAGATCGGTAGTTGTCCTAATGTCGGGGGGGAGGTCATTCCAGAGGGCTGGGCCCATCACAGAGAAGGCCCTACTCCTGGGCGCCGCCCTCTGGCACTGCTTAGTGGATGGCACCCGGAGGAGTCCCTCTCTGTGAGAGCGAATTGGTCGCAGGGATGTATGGGGCAGGATGCGATCCCGCAGGTAACTAGGTCCTGTGCCATGGAGCGCTTTAAAGATGGTAATCAACACCTTGAAACGCACCCGGTAGACTACAGGGAGCCAGTGCAGCTCGCGCAGGAGAGGTGTTACATGGGAGTACCTCGTTCTCCCCATAATTGCCCGCGCGGCCGCGTTCTGGACCAGCTGCAGTCCCCGGGTGCATCTCAAGGGGAGCCCCATGTAGAGAGCATTGCAGTAGTCCAGACAGGATGTCACCAGCGCATGAGTGACTGTGCAAAGGGCATCCCGGTCCAATAGGGGGCGCAATTGGCGCACCAAGCAAACCTGGTGGAACGCCCCCCCTTGCCTAATTTCAGCAGCTATCTCTAGGGGTATTGCCCAAAGGGATAGGGCGGCCCAGCTAGGCAGGGCCCTTCCCCTCAGTAGGTCTAGATCCAGGGCGTCCTCCCCTTCACTTATGAGTGAGGTTTCTTCCAGGGGGGAGGGGCTTCGTCAGGATGACCTGGGGTTTTCTGAGGACGAGGAGGCGGCGCCTGACACTCCTCCTTCCTCCCACCTGTTCATCCCAGCCACATTCAAGCCTTTGCTCCGTAAGGCCAGGAAGACCACTAAGATAGGGACGGGGGATCCCACGGTGCCACCTCCACAGGACCCAGACATGGTCATGTTTTCTGCCACGGCCACTAATAAGGAGGAGATCCCAGCTCCTCCTTTATTCCTGGAAGTGGTGACTAATCAGTGGGCTCGTCCTTCTAATTTCTCCGCTCCAGGCAGCAACGACCGTCGCGCCTACAACATGGAGAAGGCATTTGTACAGGCCCTGCAGCTACCTACGATAGATCAGCCCATCGCTGCCCTGGTTTCCTCGTCCCCGGTTGTCTCCGGGGATGCGGCTGATAAACTCAAGCCGGAGGACAAGAGGGCAGAGCTGACCCTGCAGAAGAATTTCAACGCTTCCGCGTGGGCGGTCAAAACAGCGGCGGCAGCAGCCTCGTACTTCAACCGTACGACGGTAATGTGGCTGCGCCAACTGCAGAATAGGATTCCCATCTTAGATGACCGCATTCACCAAGACCTGACTAAGATTATGGCCGCATGCCAGTATTCCGCTGATGCGACCCTGGATGCTGTGAGGTTCAGTTCCAGCGCCCTGGCCACATCGGTCGCCTCTTGCCGGCTCCTCTGGCTTAGGAACTGGCAAATTGACAACAAGGCGAAGTGGGATCTGGTTGCTGCTCCCTATGCCGGGCCTAACCTGTTTGGAGCAGCCCTGGATCCCATCTTGGTGGAAAACAAAGACAAGAAAAAGGTCATGCCTACCACCTCAAAAAAGTCAGAGTCTCGTGGCCATCCGTATCGCAGACCCTCCTTCAGACCCACTGACAGGGATCAGGAACAGCGCTCCCATTTTTACAGACAGGACAGGCAGTTCCCCAGACCAAATTACCAAGACCGCTCGCGATACCAACCGCAATCCAAGCTGCCCTTTCGCGGGGGAGGCGGCCGTCCCTTCCGCAGAGGGAAACGACTCGAACCCGAGTCATCCCTTAGGCGGACGTCTCGCTCTATACGCGGACCAATGGGACAGGGTCACCACGGATGGTTGGGTTCGGGCCACGGTGCGCCATGGGCTGAGGCTAGAATTTCTCTCCAAACCCCCAAGAGTCTTCAGGGAGTTTCCCCCCGCCAGGAGTCCGGAATGTCGTCAACTTATGGACCTCGCAGTTGCTCATCTATTGGAAATCCGAGCGGTGGAGGTCGTTCTGTTCCCGGAGCGGGGGCAAGGCTACTACTCAAATCTGTTTGTAGTTCCAAAGGCCTCGGGGGGTTGGAGGGCAATTCTGGACTTCAAGCGCCTGAACCGCTACTTGGTCTACAGGCGGTTCAAAATGTCTTCTCTGAAATCGATCCTACAGGGCATAAGACGGGGGGATTACATGGCCTCAGTAGATCTCACAGAGGCCTATCTCCACATCCCATTCTCCAGGGTCACCGCCGCTATCTCCGGTTCTCCCACAAAAGGGAGCATTACCAATACTGAGCCCTCCCATTCGGTTTGGCCTCAGCACCCCGCACCTTCACCAAAGTTCTGGCAGCACTGGCGGCTCACCTACGAACTATCCCGGTGAGACTCCAGTGCTATCTGGACGATGTACTAGTCCAGGCAGGGTCCTTCTCGGGGGCAGTTTTGGACCTCCGCTTAACCATCCGCTGGCTTCAGTCCCTGGGGTTCCCCGAGTCCCTACGGGGAGAGGGAGCAGTCTATAAATTTAATAAAACCTAATAAACCTAAACCTTCTCGGTGAACTTCTCGAAAAGCCATCTGACCCCGTCGAGACAGATCCTCCATTTGGGGACGGTGATAAATTCGGTATCAGGGAGGGTTCGCCTGTCTCCAGACCGACTAGTCAGCTTAAGACAGTTAGTTTCTTCCGTTCAAAGAAAAAGGTCTGTTTCCATCCTGACCTTATCCCAACTCCTGGGCAAGATGGTGTCCTGTATAGGGATAGTGCCCTGGGCCAGACTCCATCTTCGACCTCTTCAATGGGCCTTAATCCCGGCTCAAAAGAAGATGTTGAGCAACTCCCCGCGACTGGTTCCCGTACCGACGGATGTGAGGTTGTCCCAAAAGTGGTGGTTGTCCCCAGCGGTCCGACAGGGGGACCCCTTTTGGGAACCGGAGAGAGTGACCGTCACGACGGATGCAAGCCTCTTTGGCTGGGGGGCCGTAATGGGCACCAACATGGCCCAAGGACGTTGGACTGCCTCAGATCTCAGCCACAATATCAATTGGCTGGAATTAAAGGCAGCGAGACTGGCTCTCCAAAACTTCCACCGACACCTGCAGGGGCGCCACGTCCTACTGCTCACCGACAACGTGGCAACGAAAGCGCACGTAAACCGCCAAGGGGGGACTCACTCCCGCACCCTCTGGCGGGAAGTACAGACCCTGGGATTGTGGGCGGAGAGACACCTGGCTTCGATTGTGGCGGAGCACATCTCCGGAGTGTCCAACCACCAAGCGGACTGGCTGAGCCGGGCGACACTGGACAATGGCGAGTGGCAGCTGGCTCCAGACTTGTTCCAGAGAATTTGCCAGAGATTCGGCACGCCACTGGTGGACTTGTTCGCCAATCCCGAGAACGCCCAGCTGCCGAGGTTCTTCTCCCGGTTCCAGTCTCCCTTGGCTGAGGGCACTGATGCACTCAGGTGCCCGTGGCCTCCAGGCCTTCTCTACGCCTTCCCGCCCCTACCCCTCATCCCTGGGACGATTCGGAAGTTAGTAGCAGAGAGGGCGAGGGTCATAATGTTGGCCCCTTATTGGCCCCGGAGGTCCTGGTTCGCGGACCTGATCCAGCTGTCGGTGTCCGAACCGTGGAGGATACCCCTAGGGGAGTTAGTTCTACGCCAGGGCGTCCTAGTTCATCCAGACCCGTAGTGGCTCAAGCTAGCCGCCTGGCTCTTGAGCGGGGTCTCCTAAGGGGGAGGCAGCTATCCTCGGGGGTCATTGCGACATTGGAGGCCTCCAGGAGGCCTTCCACTACCAGAATTTACAACGCCACCTGGGCGGCCTTTGCCAGGTGGTGCGCCTCCCTTGGGCTTGACCCCTCTAGGGCCACGGTCCCGGACATCCTTGAGTTCCTACAAAAGGGACTGGAGGACAGCCTGTCTCACAATACCCTTAAACGTCAGGTAGCGGCCTTGGCCACCATCCTAAAAGGGGAAGGGTCCTTTTCTCTTTCCCACTCCCCGTTGGTTAAACACTTTCTGAAAGGGGCAGCTAATCTCCGGCCGCCCACAGTTCACAGGTTCCCCACCTGGGACCTTCCCTTGGTTCTAAGGGCTTTGACGGGGTCTCCCTTCGAACCCCTTAGGACTGTCCATATGCGCCTACTCACCCTTAAGGTGGTTTTTCTAGTGGCCATCACTTCGGCCAGGCACATATCGGAGTTAGGAGCTCTCTCAGCACGCAGTGATCTGTGTCTAATCCACCAGGACAGGGTCGTCCTTCGATTGGACCCTTCCTTTGTTCCGAAGGTGAATACCCCTTTTCACAGGGCTCAAGAAATTGTCCTGCCCAACTTTTGCCCTAACCCATCTAGGGAGAGGGAGCAGGCGTGGCACAGGCTGGACGTCCGGCGCTCTGTTCGCATCTACCTGAAACGGACAGAGAGCATACGAAAGACGGAGGCGCTTTTTGTCTCTTTTAAGCCGGGGTCGTTAGGAGCAAAGGTTTCCTCCTCCACTATTGGGCGGTGGATTAGGCAGGCCATAACTGAGGCTTATGGGGCTTCGGGACAGATCCCTCCCCAGGGCATCACCGCTCATTCGACTCGGAGTGCTGCCACTACTGCAGCATGGGCTACCAGGGCTCCTCTCGAGGATATCTGCCGGGCGGCTACCTGGGCATCTCCTACCCCTTTCATTAAACACTATAGGCTGGATGTGTACGCCTCGGCTGAGGCGTCCTTCGGTAGGAGGGTTCTCCAGCGGGTGGCGGCCGATCCTCCCCCTGGGACCCAGTCTACCCTCCCTGGGACCCAGTCTACCCTCCCTGGGACGTAACTTTGGCATGTCCCTCACGTGACCCCTTCCTCCACTTTACTGGAAAAAGAACGTTGGTCTTACCTGAATGTTTCTTTTAAGGAAAGTGGAGGAAGGGGTCACGATCCCGCCCTAGTTAGTTAGACAGGGTCGGTGGGGGGAGGCCCGGGAAGCCCGGGTGGGCTTGCCCTTGTGTTTTTCTTGTATCTTGCAGAAGACCTTGACATCGCGGAAACTGGGAACCAACAGGAGAAGCTGAAGGTTAAGAAGTTTTCTCTCAGTCTAATGGACCAATCAGGCTGTGTTATAACCCTCACGTGACCCCTTCCACCACTTTCCTTAAAAGAAACGTTCAGGTAAGACCAACGTTCTATCTCTATCCAATCATAACTTTTTCAGCATTCCTTTTCCTTTCAGCCAATTCATTTTTAATTTATGGGAATATGTATGTGTGTATCAGTGGTGGGTTGCAGGCTGTATGCCCCGGTACGGGCATACCGGAGCCTGCCTGGAGCACAGGGTACTGTTCCGGTATGGTGCTCCGGAGGGCCCACCTGCCCACCCAAGCTCCTTACCTGTCCTTTAAGCCTTTGGCGCTTCTGCGCACATGTATGGCGCTGCATGACGCTCTGCCGAGAAACTGGAGCATCGTGGAGGCTTGTAGAGGGATCGCAGGCAGGTACAACGCATCCGCGTGCCACATGTGTCCATTTGGGTGATGCCGGGCCCGTTCCAACCATACCGGTTGGAATGAGATCCGTAACCCACCGCTGGTGCGTATAATTACTTATAGATACATACGTAGGTATGTTGTATTTGTGCTGATAAATAAATAAAGGGAGACTAGTATAGGTTTAGGTTTAGGTTTATTTGGATTTATATGCTGCCCTTCTCCAAAGGACTCAGGGCGGCGTACAACATTAAAAACACATATCACAAAAGTTAAAAAAAGATTAAACCCAATTCCAAAAAGACCAAACCGATTTTTTTTTAAAAAAAGAAACAGTACATTTAAAATAAATTAAAATTAACATTAATATTAACAGGCCAGTATAGATCCATTTCAAGCTATTTAGCTCTCATCAGCTAGCCATACCCTTACTGGGATTCGAACCTGGGCTGTATTACATTATACATTATACATTATATTAGGCAGGAGACTTAGCCACTAAGCCACAGGCTCTCCTCCTTTTATCAGCTGAGCCAGGGAAATAGGTATGTATTTGTGTTACAACCCCTGGTATGCCCAAATATGGGAGGAAGCTCACCACTCCCTCTTTCTGTCCTTCGGCTCATCACAGAAAACCATCCAGGCAGAAAACTATATTTTTATTTTTAATGTTGCCTTTTTATATTTGTGTTGTATTTGTGCTTATAAATAAATAAAGGGAGACTAGTATAGATCCATTTCAAGCTATTTAGCTCTCATCAGCTAGCCATACCCTTACTGGGATTCGAACCTGGGCTGTATTACATATTAGGCAGGAGACTTAGCCACTAAGCCACAGGCTCTCCTCCTTTTATCAGCTGAGCCAGGGAAATAGGTATGTATTTGTGTTACAACCCCTGGTATGTATGTACATACCTACGTATGTTTACACACACACACACACGCACACACACACACCCCGTATTTTTCAGGCTATATGATGCACCAGAGTAGAAAAAGCACCATGATTTCGAAGAGGTAAACAAGAAAAAAAAAAGGTTTTTCCCTCCCCAGCCTCAAGGAGTTCTCTGCAGGCGCCCCAAACCCTCTGCATGCCCCATTTTTGCAGAGTGCTCCTGGGGGCTGGGCAGGGCAGAAATGTGATGCTTTGGGGGGGGTGTTGGAAGGTGAAAAACGGGCCTGTTTTTCGCAAAACTGGCATGCACAAAGGGTTTGGAAGGCCTGCAGAGTGTTCCTGGGTAGAGCAAAAACGGCACTCCTGGGGGGTTGGGGAGGCCAAGAAATGGCCTGGTTTTTTTTTTTTTTAAATGGGGTACGCAGAGGGTTTGGGAGGCCTGCAGAGTGCTGCTGAGGGCTGGGCAGAGCAAAAACGGTCCTGTTTTTGTGAAAAATGGGTCCATTTTTCACCTCCCAAATCACATCAGTATGCTTCTTGAATTCTTGCTTCTCACTTTTGTATTCATTCCACATTCACATTTAATCCTTCTCTTGTTGTTTTCACACACACACACACACACACACACTTCTTAAATTACCCATTCCCACTTCATTCAGTTTACATTTACATTTTCCTTGCTATTCCAGATTTATTGCCATATCACAATATGAGCAGAAAACCACTTTTATGTACAGCATTATTCTTTCTACAAATATTCCTTATACAACCTTTTATACAGCATTTGCACATCTTAAAATGTATTCATCTATTTTTACCTGTTCTGTAAACATTTTGTCAAGGTACAAACTTTCATTTACTTGAACTAGGTCTTTTTTTGCCATATAACTGGTAATTGTTCATACCATTTTCTAATTAGAAGCAACTGTCTGAAGAAGAAATTAAAACTGAAAAGTGTTTCATTATTTCAGCAAGATAGAGAGCTAAAATATACCTTCAAATTGATTACGAAGTACTTAGAAGAAAAAAAAAGATAAAGATTTTGCAATAGCCTTCATAGTCTGAAATAGACTTCAATATTTTTGAAAAATTATGGGGGAATCACAAATATCTAATGCGTGCAAGGAGATCTGGAAATAGTTCAAAATCAGCAATTTTTTTCTAGGAAAAGCGGGGGGGGGGGAATCTATAAATAGAAAATTCTTTAGTGGATATAGGAAACATTTCAAAGCTGCTATTTGTGATACATAGTATAGACTAGAAGGATTGTAAATTTTTCCATTTAGTTACATTTACTGGGGTTTTCTTTAAACAGTAGCATTTAAATTATAACTATGTCTCAAATTGCCCCAGTGGGATTGGCCTACCTCACTCAGTCTGGGAGGACTCCAGTTGAGGACCCCCATCAGTCAAAGAGTTTCAGCCAGTCAGGTCTAGAAGGAGAACCTTTTCTGCTGTGGCTTGCCCACCTTGCCACCTGAAGTGAGGTCTGTTCCCACTTTTTTTAGCTTTCCAGAAGAGTGTTGGTTGTGTGAATATGCTGGATGGCTTGGGTCTTGATGCGATGCTCTGTATTGGAGATTCATTGGCATCCTTCAGTATCAGAAGACTATGATATTGTGCTCTGGCTGTATGCAAAGCTGGAGTGTCCTCTGCAGAAGACGAGGCCTGGGTAGATTAATATGGAGGATATACTGTTACCCAAGCAGCAAATCCCCCCCCCTCCATGTCCCTGAAATAGTCCAATGGAATGGCAGAGCTGAAACAATTGGTTCCAGCTGCGTCACAGGAGTTACCAGAACGTCGTTGTACACAGTCACGAACTGCTTCCGGGATTCCAGCTCTGGATTTTGCCTTGAAGTTGACTCCTGAAACCTTTTCCAGTAGTGGATATAGCCACAAGGCAGTGGAGGTTTGTAATCAGAGTTTCCCTTCTCCTAGAATATGATTCTATTGCTTTATTTGCCGTTGGGGCATAGAGCTGCCTTCCGCCTTCAAAACTGTTGACTGTCTCCTCCTGTAACCCTGGAAAGGGCCCTTACAAGGTGCTAGCAGCCGGGCCAGCTGGACTAAAGTTTTTTAAGGAGGTGTTACTCCTCCATCACTCACCCTTTGTCCTGGCTTGTGACAGGCACAGCCTGGCTTCCCAAATGTTGGGCCCAGGATGGGTTTTTTTGGAGATGGCTGGTAGACTAATAGGGAAGCTGTCTCTGTTCTCTCCTTGCCTTCATTTTTTTAGCTTGTATTATTATTATTATTATTATTATTATTATTATTATTATTATTATTATTATTATCATCATCATCATCATCATCATCATCATCATCATCATCATCATCTTGTATTTACTATTATTATTAATATTTTAATACTTTCATATTTATGCTTTTAATTGTAAGCTTTCCTGAGATTCTTTCTAGAATGAGATGGGTGGCATATAAATTTAATAAAAAAAAATAATGTGCAATACATAATGTTTAATTTTGTATCATATGCAAACTGAATCAGCTTCTGTTCATTTGAAGGACCTAAAGTTTTGCATACAATTATATCTTATGAACTTACTTCTGATACCTCCACAAAATTATTTATACATGTATCTATAAATACATTAAAAACTAAGGACACATCCTTGTCTGATTCCCTGATCAATATTGACTCATATACTAAGCATTCAATATATTTTCGCATATTAGCACTTTTCGTTTTATATTCTTCTTTGCATATTTAACACCCAACTATCAATTTCATATTTGAAGAAAATGTTCCATAATTCAAATGTATTTATCTTACAATAAGTTTTTTTCCCCATGTGCATAATACATTTGTCACTAACTGGCTGTAGAATAAAAATCTTGTTTTATCATTCGCTGTTCAGCATAAAAGTATACTGCACTTCTCAAAATTTGTTCATTGTACCTCTTATACCTTATTAACCTGACATCTTGCAGACATTTCTGCAATTACATTATCTATATCTGGAGGCTTATCATTTTTAACTTTTATCACATTTATGACATAAAGTAAAATTTAAAAGTAAGGCAATTGATTTCAGAAATCTACCCTGAATAAGATTAATAAGTAATTCCTGGGAGAAAACCAAGTTATCAATAAAAAGCAACCAATACCACATAATGCTTAAATGTGAACACAGTAGCAAAATAATGAGACAAATTAGCATTTTATTGTGAATATGTGTTTTGTGTGAAATAAAAGAGAGGTATGAAACTGAATGAACTTGATTCTGCTATGGAAGTTCTTATAAGTCATTGAATTGCTACTATACATGAATTTGCAAATCCACATTTTGAAAACCTGTAGTTGTCATTATCTCTTTCAAGAACAAATTCAAAATAATTTTGTCTGCTTGGTTATCAGTAGTATAAATAGCATAATGTTATGAATGTTTAATTCATTTCAAATAGCTCCAAGTGTTGCATGCATCCATTTATATATCATACATTTCAGAATTATTTCTGGTGCTGGTTTGTTTATATCTACTTTCTTCTTAGAGCCATATCACTGATATGCAAAAACTTCAAAGGATTGTACAAATTCTGATGATATATTAATTATTACTTGAAATTCTGAGCAAGTGTATTTAGCTTTATGCATGCTAATTTTCCTGAGCAACAACTTAGCACTTAGAGAAGTTACCTATATAGACCAGGCATGTTAGGTCATATGCAATAATAATATGCTGAAGACAGAATTAGCTGAAACCAATTTCCTTTGATTATTTCAACCAAAGGCTGTATTCTGAAATCTAGATGTGGTGATGTGGTATGTAATAGTGCTGAGTGCCATTACATTTGAATTTTACAGGGTATTTGCTTGCATTATTCCTTTGCTTCATATCCAACTTAAAGCTAAGATTATGATAAATGTCTTCTTCAAATTTCTTTTATAGGCCATCACAAATTACAAGAGTACATATTTTAAGCTGTTTATTTAGACAGATGGCTCTGATTGTACCAAATTAGTTAACTCATGAGATATATTATTGCCCATTCAATTGGACCAAGGTCTTTTGAGTTTTGAGCTTATGATGGTACATTTGAGGAATTGATTTTAGCTGTCAGTCTTAAGAAACAATTGCTAGAATTAGTCCAGAAGGATCTACAGTATCCTTGTTTTGTGGTAAAAGCATGATAGGAAGAAGCACAATGCCAATGCTTGTGATATAGTAATAATGAGTAGAATATTTTTCTTCAGCATTTTCTCATGATCATTCACGCAGCAAAAGAATCAGAGAGTTTCATAGTTATATTTCAAGAACATCAACCAGATTACTTTCGTGAATTTGTGTATGGCAGTAAAATAATCTGTGCACAACGATACTGAAGAATTAGTCCGTGGAGACCAAATTCTACACATAACCATAAAAGAACAGGAGGTGACTTGAAGCAATTACACTCTCTCAGCCTAGCACACCTCAAAGGATTGTTGTGGGGATAGAATGGAGAACCTTATATAAACCCTCTTAAATAGATGAATGCAGTGTGGAATAGAAATCTAATAAACATATAGAATAAGTTTACTAGTATAAGAAACTTTGCCTTAAAATTAAGATTCTCTTTAGAATCAAAATTTTGTCAGAACAGCCCTGCTGAGGATCGGTGGCTCAGTGCTTAATGACGTTGGAGATGGTCTCAGCTCCAGTGGGTCAAGCTCCAGCATTGCATGACAGGGTGAGCTTCTGTTACTTGCCTCACCTTCTGTCCAGCTAACAGTTCTAAAGCATGTTCTATGCATGTAGATAGATAGGTTCCACTTTAGGGGTGAGACAAGCTGGTGCTTTGTGCAGGGAGTCAGATTCCTGATGGCTCTGAATCTCCAGGAAGAGATTCAGAACCTTGAGTGATGCTGCCAGGAGAGCTACTGGTGTGAACCCAGCTTGCCCTCTTGTGGCGCACTTCGTGAAGTGTGCAAGCGTGCCCCAAAACAGAAGTGGTACCTTGGCAAACCAAACTAGTACTTTGCAGTAGCATTGTGATCTCCTGGCTACTGCAAAAATGCCATACAACCACCACCACCACCTTGCTGAACCAAACTAAAGCATGGGTTCTCAAACTGTTCAGCTCATTGACCCCCTTTATGAAATTTCAAATTGTTCATCAACAAACATTTAGTATATGAAAATAATTTATTACATTATTACTGTAATTAATAGTACTTTGAATAATGAATGCCTTCAAGTAGTTGAAATCTACAGGAATCTCCTGCCAATCTACAGGAAGTAACTTTGAGAGCTATGTTTCAATATAACTGCTTTTTGATTTATCTTCAATCTCCTTTTGTAAATCTTGGGATAATTTCATTTAAGATCACCTCGAGGCAGATAAATTTTTAGGATGATCTAACATAAGTAATGCTCTGAGAAAAAAAATGTAACTTTTGGAGGACTTCTGAAGATCCAAAGCCTGTGTCTCTTCCCTTCTCTCATTACCTTTATGTAAGAACTTAATGTGTCTCTCAATCAAAAATATACCGGTCTGAGTCAAATAGTAATAAATATCTAGGAAGAATACGACACATGATAAGTCACAGTGGTTTGCAGTGCTCCTTACATGACCTCTGCAAATTGCTGACACCATCACTTAGTTTTCCTTGAATCATTTATTAACCTAGGGTGCTTTAGGGCAGTGCTGCATGTGCTAATAATCTTCCATTGGTGAGAGTGCCTAGGGGTGCTGGCCAGTGTCCTGTTCAAAATTTACAGGCTAAATAGGATTCCTGCAGTTCATCTTTACTTTTTTGAAAGTCTGTGTCAACCAGATTTCATTTCATTTGTCTTGCCTGTGTAAAGGAGTATAATTGATACTGATAGTTGCTGTGTGGCTCTTTCAATAGATAGTTCAAAGCAGACTTTGTGTAATCAAGATATCATCTGTATGCTGGGATCTTTTCTTTCCCAGAGGATCAATTAACCTGCATTAGCTAGTACATCTTTTGCCTTTTTATTTATTTAGTAATTAATTTTGCTTTTTATCAGAACAAAATTGTTAATATTTTATATCCCCTCTCTTTTTTGGCTAAAAGCTATTAAGGCAATATACAATGTTTAAAAATTAAACACTCAGGGATAAAAACATATAAAAGAAACATTTAAACAATAAAACTCAGTAACAATAATTTATTTTTAGGGTAAAAATAACCTTTATTATTCAACTAAGCTATAGAAGAGCTGGCTATAGTAAAATGATCCAACAGTCAGATTCACCGGGTAAAATTGGGTGATGAGATGTATCTTTTAAATCCTTTTACAGATGATATAGTTCAGATTTTCTCAAATACTTCCTATTCAGATAACTATATTAAGAGTTAGAGGAATTTGTGGAAGTGTCAGCACTATCAATTAATTTTCACAAATCAGATGTGATGTGTTTTCATATGCCTTCCAAAACATAATAGGAAATCTCTACAGATTTGTGGATTGCGTAGAACATACATCTTTAAAATATTTAGGTATCATTATTACTAAAATATTAATAGAGTTTTTTTTACTAATAATTATATACAAATTTGGAAGAAATTGAACAACAAGAAGAAGAAAAATGGGCTTCAAAATATTTCAATATTTCGGGGTGAATTGCAGTGGAAAAATTGCGCAGCTCAATATTTTGCTTCAATACCTTCCGTGAAAATTCCAGCACAGGCTTTAAGACATTGACAAAAAAGAAGCTTTTTTACTTTTATTAAAAAAAGAAAGAAAGAAAGAAAAGAAAAGATTCACCTCAGCTTCAATGCTAGAACTGCAGCAGAAGATTATACATTGCTGGCACTCCAATTAGATTGAGGCATCTATATCAAAACTAGGGTTAGAGACATCACAGAGATGTCTCCAGTTCACTATGCCTCACCCATAATTCTTAACAGGTGTACAGACCAGAGGGGAGAAGGCCTAGTCTGCAGGTGATAGAGCTCAGAGCTCTGCCATTTCCTCAGGCGTAAGAGTCTCAAATTCTTCCCAGATGACAACATAAGGTGTTGCTCAACCACCTCATCAATTCTGTACAGACAGCTTCTTTTTCTCTCTATAACTTTATTAAATTTTGAAACCAATTCCAAGCGGATCTGGGTGATTTTTATCCATGAGTTGCTCCACTAACATTTTACAGCAGCCCTCCAAATGATTTTTGATACATCTTTCGCTAAAATGGTCCAGGTTTTTAAAGAAGGTCACCAGATGGCACTCCACAGGCGCTATAGTATTAATGCATTTTTAACAGAGATCTAAGTGCTTCAGTGCATATATGCTTGTCTGTTGTGGTTTCAGCAGGTATTTTTGAAGTGAACAATCAGAAGTGACATTGGGTAATGTAGGCTAAATAAAAGAAGGAAAAAAGATCTTAAAACTCTGACAGTCTTTCCCAGTGTGGTGCACTTCAGGTTCCTTGGATTTCAGTTACAATAATTCAGCACAGTGGGAGTTGGAGTTTTATATATCTTAAGACACTTCATTAGGGAAAGCAGCTACAATAGTGGTGTAGAGCAGCAAAGTTCAAAACAATAATATTTTTACCACCTTATTAATATTGTCGGAGCAGCTGTCCAAAATTCAATTAAAATAGCAATAAAATATTAAAAGTTAACAATATAATTCAGATAAACAGAAGTTACAATAGCAATAGAAACAGTAAAATTGTACCAGCACCAATACAAGGGTAGAATAAAGTTGATCATTAAGTAGCTGGCAAAATAAACATACATAAATGAAATGTATGAGGCCAAAAGTTCTCTCTTTAAGCCTAGAAAATCACCACAGAGATTTCCAAAGCTATTTGTTAACCAGCTTGTTTCCCTGGATGTGCTTTTTTATGGGATAGTATAAGAGACATGTGTTGATTACAAATGCTAAATATCAATGCCTATGTTGTACAGATAGCCTTCCTTTATGGAACCTATCTCACCCTCATGCATTCAAGGATTCTCCAGATTTCAGTACTATGTCAGGGATATTAATTTTACATTTTCTTGTTCCACCTTCTAGCTTTCTTTTGTTCAAAATCACATTAACCTTTTTGTGTTACCAACTTAAAGTGATACAGGTAGTCCTCAACTTATGATCCTTGCATTGGGTGCCAGCTTGCTTTCAGGTGCAATTCAAGGTGTTGGCTATCACCTTTAAAGCCCTTTGTAGCCTGGAACCAGGCTACCCGAGGAACTGCCTCATCTCTATTTCATTGGCCCAGCCCACCTGGTCAGGCAGAAAGGGTATGTTGTGGACCACCCCATTGGTTAAAGAATTTCAACAGGTGGGAGCCAGGAAGAGATCCTTCTCTGCCATTACCCCTGCCCTATGGAATATCTTGCCCTCAAAGGCAAGATGAGCCCCTTCTCTCCTAGCCTGCTGGAAGAGTGTCAAGATTCTGCCAGTTGGCATGGAGGTTTAAGAGTGGCATGCAATTCTGGGAGTGATTGGTAGGTTCAAGGCAATCCCCCCTTTGCCTTTTTAACTTTTCAACTGTTTTTTAAACTTAATTTAGGTTCTTTTTAAAATTTTGTTTTTAATTCTGGCTTTTATATGATTCTGTGGCTTTATTCATAAATAATCCAGAGTCACACAGGTGAGATTGGCAGCATAAAACAATTGATAAATAAACTAAATAAATAGAATTCACTTACAGGTTGTTAGAAAAGTATATAATATTTTTTTGTTTCTTCAGAACTGTTTCCCACCCAATAATTCTCTTCTGGTGACAATTTTATAACAAAACTCAACAAAAAGAGATCAGAAATATATTAGACCTTTTGTTTTAACTGATAATATTCTACACAGATAAGAGATAGTTGAAACCTCTTATGACCACTATAGGTAAGCCACAGAACCTATTTAGAAGTAGAATAGTTATATATTTTTGTATTATCAATTTAAAAAGATGCAGGTAGTCCTCAACTTACAACCCTAATTGGGACCAGAATGTCTGATGTGATATGGTCATTAAGTGGGTCATCATGTGATTGTGCTTGATTTTACGACTTTTTTGGCTTTAATTATGAAGCAGGTATGTCTTTTGCATTGACTCTGCTTGTTGGAAGCCAGGTGGAAGGTCACAAATGGTAGTCATGTGAGACACTGCAACCCTTATAAAGGCATGCTGGTATCAAGTGCCCAGTTTGCGATCATGTGACTGCAAATATGTTGCGATGATCATAAGTTTGAATACCAGTCATAAGTCAGACTATATATGATCATTAGTCCTGGTTTCACACACACATACACATGCACACACACCCTCCCTTTCACAAATATGTTTTAAAAGATTTATTTTGTTAATGAATTTCCTATTGCTAGAAGAATTCCTACTGTGAAAGAAATTTTAAGATGGGAAAGGAAAAATTGTGATGCCAAAATGTTGGGCTCCCCAACTGTGCTTCATATTGGTATAATTCACTAAAGGACTTAGATCTTATTAGCTTCACAATGTTCCCCCTTAATTGTACAGAGATATTGTATGTTTTAACTACAATTATAACAATTACTATGTCACCCTTGTTTAGTGTCTTCTTAAAATGCTGAGTCAGAGCCTGTAATTCATGGATTATTAGTTTATATTTGGGAGATAAATAATGATGCAAAAGATACTTTTCAAAATAAATCTTTCATTTGTATCTTGAGATAACTATATTCATCTCCTTTAAGCAGGAATTAATGAGAAAACAGGAGTGTATAATAAGAGTGTTGACCCACAAACCTAGCCGCCTTTCTCATTTGTTGTCATTCTGTGCATCTAAAACAATTGCACTGGCATCCAGAAACCTTTCAGGCAGTTTCTTGTGACACGAAGAAGCTCCCTGAAACCAACAAGATAGAGTAATAGGTTCATAACACACACACACACACACACACACACACACACACACACACACACACACACAGTATACATATATTAAAAATAAATCATTAGAGAAACCCAGTTCAGGTTTTGATCAGAAACGGCTGTGAGTTGGCTCTGTGTCCAGTTGGGAATCTATATAACTACAAGCAACATGCACTTGCTTTCTGTCTCAGTGTTAATAATTTCAAATTGGGCATTAAAATTTTATAGCTTCTGTAGTTCTTCAGACTCTGCTAAATCCCAGCAGGTAATATGCAAGGTTATGAAGCTGTCATTTCCCCCATCCCTGGTAAATTGTGTTTGCATTGGACAGGATTGTTTCTCTGCTTGCTGTTCTTTGCATTTCTTGGTCAATGAGCATTTCTTAGTTAAAGGTAAAAATTTGAAAAACAGAAATAAAGGCTTGTGTGTGACTTGTTTCTCAGTTGCCATAGGCTTTAGTGTTCTAGGCAGTAGCTCTGTTTTGCCAACCTAGAGATATTAAAATGTGGCAATAAAATTGGGAATTTTCTCCCCAATGCCTTTTTCAAATATATCCAAATCATTTTAAAAGGATTTTGAAATAAAATCTTTTAAATACTCCAGACATCCCAGCCCAGATAGACAGTTGTCGTATATCCGTTATTCCCCAAACCGAGTTCTGAATATTCTATAATTCATGGATTTTTATGTATGGTATTGAACATTGTAATTCCTCTATACATAGGACAAACTCAACTGAAAGAATGATTTCTTTCTGCAGGTGAAATTACATTTATTTTAATAAGAGAAGGACTTATTCCTTGTTTGTGAAATTCTTTTTCCTCTTGATCTAGAGGTTAATGATCCATTCCTGCCTTTCACAAGAATGGAACAGCTGTATCATTTATTTATTTCTGTATATTTTAATACAAGTTAATGTATATATTTCAATTCTCTACAAAGTTTTCTAAAAATAATGGCAAAACGTCAGGCTTTTTTCATCATACTATATCAAAATGTCCGTATATTTTAATTTCACTAACTATTCTATTTCCCACTCACTGAATCAGTCCATTCTCTTGCCTATAATTGCACACAGTTCTTAAGAGTGGGTGCAGCTAATCTTCATATATTGTGCCATAACTGTTGTTTTCAGGTTTTCACTTATTAGGAAAGGATTTCAGCTGTTTTTCATTTACCACTGTTCTTTTTGTGTGTGCGTCATCTGACCTTTCTTGGTTATGTCATTGAGAGTTCTTTTGATCTGGTTTTAGAGGTAAATAGTTCTATAATCATACCTATAAAAAGTATCTGACCTCACCTAACTTTCTAGTCAGTTTCTCCCTAGTATATTTGGGAACAACTGAATTGATTTTTCTACCAATAGAGTTAACTTCATTGGAAAGCAGTTGTTTAAAATACATGTATTTCCACATGCAAACTGAAATACCAATGTTTCCTCTTGGTGGAAGTATAAAACAGAGACATTTTATGCAAAATAATATCATTCATGAACCTTCTCCAACATATACATAAAATAAGCATGGATTTGTTTGCTATGAATTTGATATTGGATGGCTGAATAAAAGAATAGGTGATGGATGGAGTATTGGGATGGGGAAAGATAAGAAGGAATGTAAAAATAAGTAAAAATTGATACACATATAGAAATCTGGCCTGCAATCTTTTATGAAAAAGTTCAGCATTTTTACAAGATACTGTGAGGCTTTCAATACTTGCAAGTTACTTTTCAGTTCTTCAATGAATTTTTTTTTAAACTGGTGCTTTTTTCATTTTTAGATGCCCTGATGTTTCCCCTTCTTTTCAAACACCAAGTCTACCTGAGATTGGCCAATGCACAGACAGTAGCTGTAAAGTCCCAATAGGAGGTAAGTAGAGCAAGTGCTTAAATGGTTTGGTTATGGGATTTGATGGGGAATGCTTGACAAAATATTTTTATGGGAGAGTTGAATGAATCTTGATCAGAGAAAGAAATTAGTTGTGGATGTTCCATCACTGGAGGTTTTAAAGAAGAAATTGGTCAGTCATTTATCTGGAATGCCACTGAGAGTGAGACTGTCTCTTGAGTTGGAGAAAAGACAAAAGTTCTGATAAACTGGCTATTTGGAATTGGAATACTAAGGACCCTACTATTAATCAGAATAAATATGTTCCTTTTTCCCAAGCCATGCTTATTGCATCCAGCTGTTTCACATTGGTCAAATGAATTTTGCTTTTCCTGATGGAAAGTACTTCCATCAAGAAGTCAATTTGGCCAATGGTCAATATGGTGTAAGGGTTAGACAAGATTAGAGAAGATCAACATTATAATCTGTGTTCAGTATGGAACAGCTTTTTTTCTGTCAGGTTCATACATTCCTGTTACTTAATGGTTTATGGTTTCCTCTTTTGTCTTTTCTTATTTATTTTAAGCATTTTTATAATGGCATGGCTGCTTTCACATTAATAAATGGATTTCTGACTTTTAAATTATACCTTCCTTTGTGAGAATGATATAGTGACATTTTTTTTGCTGCATATAGTGAAACAACTATCTATATTTTCCCAGAGATGGCTGTCATTCAATTTGGCTTTAATCAATCTAATTGATTGATTAGCAGCAAGAGAAGTTGCTGCTAATGAAGTTGCACCATGCCTGTAAATTGCCAAACCATTGAGCTCTTCCATATCTACGTTTGAATGTGTGTATGCAGCCATATAACGGGAATAAAACTTTTCTTAGAAAAATGTGAGCTTGGATATTCCTCATGTTTGTATTGTTAAAATTCTGCTTAGAGAACTGTTTTATTTTTCACCAGCAGAAGAATGGAAACAGTTTTTTATACAGCTCATTGAAGGACTTGGTGTTCTAAAAATCTGAATCCTGCTAGTGGGATTTCTTGCTGATTCACAGGGAAAAGGTTATGTTAGGATGACATATTTGTAATTTATCATTAGGGAAGATTGTAATACAGAAATGCTGAAATATAATTTCACTGTTTGTAGAAAGAACAATCTAATCTTATAACTGCGCATCATCTTCTTTCCCTACTTTATGACCCAAAGTTCTCTATCCCTAATGTAAGGCATTTTAATTTATTTCATTCTAATTTATTTTTTGTCATGGCAGAATGAGTGAAAGGAACGTCCAAAGTTTGAGCAAAGGAGTATTGGTGCTCTCTCTCTGCCTTATAATGCTTTGGGGAAGGCTGACACTGGCCTCATCATATCACAGAAGCCATTCGGGTAAGTCAAATTATTTCTTTTCTTGTAAATCTGCAGTGTTTAATTGAACACTGTACTTCATTTTTTTCTCGTTCTGCTGCCTTCCAGAGATATTGCAACTACAGTTGTCAGAAGTGTTAATTTTCTTTGTTAATAATCAAGTGGGCTGACAAAAATTGAAATTACAATAGCTGTGCAATAGCTACAGATGGGGTTAGCTACTGAGTTTGTCAGTACTTAGCTTTTGACTAGCTGTATCTGTGTGATATTCTATTAATCTGGCTGTATGTAGATTCTGTGTATAGAGCCATGATAGACTCCTGGTTGAATTTTCCCAAAAGATGAAAACATAATGTTGAAATGTACAAATGCATAGCTCATGAAAAATATACTCTGCTGTGAGAAACATACATATATAGAATACACCCACTATTATACCATTTCTTACTCACAGTTCATTCTCTCAGAATGAAAAAGGTATGTATAGTTTTTTTATTCATTGACTGATTATGTTTTCCATTTGTAGCAACCACATAGATATTCCCCATGATGATCTACATCTAATCTTTTCTTACAAATCTTCAAATGGTGCAGGCTTTTGATAGTCACAGAGAAAGGGAACAGCCTGCTTTTCTCCTTGATGTTAAAACATTTGCTTTTTAAGCAGAAGATTTCAGGCTCAGTCTTGGGGCTCTTCCATTGATTGGAAAGATACTAGTCAGAATTCCTGCAGAAACCTCTTAACGAATAGTACTTAGATGAATTAGGTACTTATTTCATATAGGGTAATTAACTGGGTTTCCACATAAGATTTGGGGGGGTCCACTTGTAAACAAGGATATCATTAAAAACATCACCATATATAGTTAGGCAGAGAGGTATAACCTGACATGCCAGGACCAAATGTGTCCCCATAGACTTACCCATATTTTTCGGAGTATAAGACGCACTGGAGTATAAGACGCACCAAGGTTTTGAAGAGGCAAATTTAAAAAAAAGTAGGCAGGTAGATACTGGGAGAGAGGGGGGAGAGAGAGAGAGAGAGAGAGAAATACAGTAGGTAGGTAGGGAGAGAGAGAGAGAGTGAGTTAGGTAGATAAAGGGAGAGAGAGGAATAGAGAGATAGAAATAGAAAGCAATATATATAGAGAGAAATACAGTAGATAGGGAGAGAGAGTAGGTAGGTACATAGGTATATAGAGGGGGGAGAGAGAAATACAGTAGATAGGTAGGGGGAAAGAGAGTGGGTACGTAGGCAGGTAGATAGAGGGATAGACAGAGAGAGATGGAGAAATACAGTAGGTAGGTGGGGGAGAGAATGTAGGTAGATAGAGGGATAGAGAGAGAAATAGAAAGAGAGAGAGAGAAATATAGTAGATAGGTAGGGAGAGAGAGAGAGTAGGTAGGTTGGTAGGTAGAGGGATAGAGAGAGAGAAATAGAGTGAGAGAGAGAAATATAGTAGATAGGTAGGGAGGGAGAGAGAGTAGGTAGGTAGGTAGATGTTTCCAGGTGTATTTATCCATGTGCTGGAGAAAGAAATCGCTGACAATCTGCAGCACCTAAGACTTTGTTTCTGCTGGCACAGCACTTGATCAATGTAATCCTCATCAATCAGTTAAAGAGCTTTACAAAAGGAAAAAAAAGTTTTTGCAGTCTGCAAACCTCTCCAAAAACGGCCTGGTTTTTGCGAAAACGGGCACATTTTTTTAAAAAAAAGTATGAATAACCTTGGGGGGAGGGACTTGCAGAGTGCAAAATTGAGCAAAAATTGCCTGTTTTTTGCAAAAACACGCCCGTTTTTGTCAAAAGAAAATTGCATACATAGCTTTATGGAGGCTTTTAGAGTGCTGCTGGGGGTGGGCAAAAAACTCCATGTTTTTTGCTCATTTCTGCCCTCCCCAGCTCCCAGGAGCTGTCTGAAAGCCTCCATAAGGGTATGCACGGCCAGTATGGTGAAGGGGCGAGGCTTTGGGAGGCAAAAATGATGTATTCAGTGTATAAGACGCACCCAGATATTCAGCCTCTTTTTTGAGGGAAAAAGGTGCGTCTTATACTCCAAAAAATAAGGTAAGTAAAATTCTCAGGAACCTCCAAATGTTGTTATCAACTCTAATTCTATCTATGACAAAATGGAATATGATAACATGACGAGAGGAGAAACAGACACACACACACACACGGCACTGCAGATTCCAAGAAGAATTCTGATAATTTCCAGACAGGATTTGGAAGTTCAGGCTATCAGTGGCTGACTGTCAGGGAGATGAATAGTTGTCTGCTACACCTATTCATATCCTCCCCCTGCCTTTTATCCCCAGAGCTAGGGTGGGCTTCGCTAGCAGCAGGGACTCTTCTGTCCCAAGGACCAGCCCATAGATTTCACTCCTCTCCTCTTTTCTGCCTTCTGAACATCTGCACATCAAACACTGAACCCAGCTGTTCCTCCTCTTCCTCATCAGCCAACTCCAGACCTGGGAGCTGTTGACTCTCCATCTGAAGGCTGATGGAAGGCCCAGGCTCTGTCTCTATCTCTGATAGCTCCATTCCCTCTTTCCACTCGGAGCTCTCATGCCTTGATGCTGGCCCTTACTTGCTCGCTGTCTCTTCATCTGATTTGGCTGCCTAAAGCACTAGAGGCCAATAGGCCACAACACTATCCTATATAACAGCGATGGTGAACCTTTTTTGGCTCGCGTGCCACAAGTGGGGGGAGCGCAGGGGGGTCGTGTGTGGGCATGCCGCACCTGTAATGTAATGCACGATCCCCCAGTGTGCATGCGTGCACAATGCACGGTGCCCCCCATTTTACATGCTTTTTTCACGCTCCCCAGGCTCCAGAGGCCCTCCGGAGGCTTCAGGGACCGTCCGGAGGCTTTCCTGAAGCCTTCGGAATGCTTAAAACCACCCTCCGAGCAACCCGGAAGTGACTTCCGGGTTGCTCGGAGGGTCGTTTTAAGCGTTCCAGTCCCTGAAGCCTTCCGAACGCTTAAAACGACCCTCCGAGCAACCCGGAAGTCACTTTCGGTTTGCTCAGAAGGTGATTTTAAGCGCTCCAAAGGCGTCAGGGAAGCCTCTGGACGGTCCCTGAAGCCTTCGGAACGCTTAAAGCGACCCTCTGAGCAACCCGGAAGTCACTTCCGGTTTGCTCGGAGGGTGGTTTTAAGTGTTCCGAAGGCTTCATGGAAGCCTCCGGACGGTCCCTGAAGCCTCCGGGGGGGGGGGGAAGGCTCTTTTCGCCCTCCTATAAAGTTTCTGGAGCCTGGGGAAGGCGAAAAATGGCTTTTAAAAAGGTGAACATTGTAACACTGAAACATGGAAACATTGTAACATCTGAGTCGCCTGAGTTGCTGGAAGGCGCCGGAGGCCGGCAGAAGGTGTGGATTGAATAACTATAGCCACCTGAAATGTGGATTGAATAACAGAGGCCGCCTGAAATGTGGATTGAATAACTGAGGTCGCCTGAAAGGGCGCTTAGGCGACGCTGGGGCTTGAAAGGCTCACGGGGAGCCGCCGACACCACCTCCCTCCCAGTATGGATGATTAGCCTGTCTCTGTACAAACTTTGAGGACGACTTAACCCCTTACCATCTGGGGCATGAAAGGACTATGGGGAGCTGCTGAGCCCCCCCCGCCTGCTATGGACTATCTGCTCACTCTCTTACGGTTTTTAAGATCTGCCTAACCCCCTACTATTAAGAACTGTAGATTATAGGCCCCACTTATTTTTTAACCACTTCTACCTATTTCTCTACCCATCTCTCTCATCTCTTTCATCTTGTAATCTTGGTTGCCGTTCTGTTATGATTTTTAACGGGCAGAGTTATTTAACACCTTTAGCACCCAGTAACCATCTTTAGCCCGATGTATTTATGTATCTATTATTTACCATTTATTATGTATACGAGGTCTGACCTTATTTTGATGCGGGAGTCCCCCCTCTCGCAGCTATGGCCTCCTGCCCTCTCAAGGGCCCACCTCGAGGACGGGTTTATTAACCCAGAGAGGTGGAGGAAGCGCACACTGAGGGGTTTTTTAATTAATTGTTTTTTAAAAGTTGTAAGGGGTTCCAGGGGTGGGGGGGGGAAGTCAGGAGGGATGGGAGAGCCAGGCACCTAGGTGTGGTCGAGGGGGGAGGGAGCGGAGTGGGGGAGGAGAGGGAAGATAGCATTCCTGTGCAGGGCTCCTTGATACCAACGGTCGTGGGGAGGGGCAGGTGCGAGGACAGATCAAGAGCACGTAGTCGGTCGGGAGACCGGGGTTTTTGGTCATTCCCGGTCGTTCGTACCAACCCCTGCAGACTAGGTGGTCAGGTTCTACAGACCCAAGGCCTGAGACTGATGTTATGCAACGCGAGGTCCGTTGTCAATAAGGCCCCCCTCATCCACGATCTAATTTTGGAGGGGGTGCCGGACCTCGCAGGAATAACCGAGACCTGGTTGGGCCACGAGGGTGGTTTACCCCTCGTGGAAATGTGCCCGCCAGGTTATCGAGCATTTCACCAGCCTCGGGCCCAGGGAAGGGGCGGTGGGGTAGCAGTGATTATCCGGGAAGACTTAGAGCCGAGAGAGTTCACTGTGCCACAGACATCCGGGTGTGAGTCCCTTGTCGTGAGATGGGGCCCAGGGAGGCAGTTGGGCCTGCTGATAGTATACCTGGCTCCTCGCTATACGTCAGCGGCCCTGCCTGAACTCCTCGAGCTGATCTCATCGGTGGCGGTTGAGACCCCCAAACTGTTAGTGATGGGGGATTTTAATCTGCCGTCGATGGGAGAAGCGTCTGAGGGGGTTCGGGAGTTCATGGCTTCCATGACAGCCATGGACCTGACCCAGTTAATTCAGGGCCCTACTCACGAGGGAGGCCACACGCTGGACCTTGTCTTTGTCTCTGGCCAATGGACGAGTGATCTGGGAATAGGGGATCTAGCTATTATTCCCCTGTCATGGTCGGATCACTCACTTCTCCGGCTTGACTTCCCTGGTGCTACCCCCCACCGCGAGGAGGCGGAACCGGAAGGCATTAGATGGTTCCGCCCCAAGCGCATGATGGAACCAGATAGGTTCCAGACGGAGCTTGGGCCACCTCCTGTGGATCTGACCCGCCCTCGAGTAGAGGACCTGGTAGACGCATGGAACAGTGCGACTGCCGGGGCCCTAGACCGGGTGGCGCCTTTGCGGCCTCTCCTGCGGCGACGAACCACCCTGGCCCCTTGGTTTACTGAGGAGCTAAGGGTGATGAAACGCCACAAGAGACGCCTAGAGAGTCGTTGGAGATCCTCCCGTTCCGAATTTGACCGAGCACAGGCACGAGCCTATTTGAGGACGTACCTTGTGGCACTAAGAGCGGCCAAACGTCAATATTGTGCCGCTCTTATTGCGTCTGCAGATAACCGCCCTGCCGCCCTGTTTCGGGTGACCCGCTCCCTCTTGTTTGAGAGACCGCGGGAAGCCCCTTTACAGGGCAGAGCAGAGGAGTTTGGGAAATATCTACAGGACAAAGTCGCTCAAATCCGGATGGGATGGGCCCCTTTCAGTGGTCCAGTAGAGACGCCCGTGGCGAGTCTTGAGGGACCGCTTTGGGAGGAGTTTGACTCGGTTGCCATCGAGGATTTGGACAGGTTGCGTGGACGTCTGCGACCCACCACATGTTTATTGGACCCGTGTCCCTCCTGGCTTGTACTGGCATCCTGGGAGGTTACGCGCGACTGGCTCCTGGGCCTAGTGAACGCCTCGCTGGGTGAGGGATCTTTACCGGCCGCCTTGAAAGAGGCGGTGGTGAGGCCCCTGCTCAAGAAGCCTTCCCTGGACCCAACGGACCTAGCCAATTATCGTCCTGTCTCCAACCTTCCTTTCTTAGCGAAGGTTGTAGAGAATGTGGTGGTACAGCAGTTCCCACGTCACCTGGAGGAAAATGATTATCTAGACCCGCGCCAGTCCGGCTTCCGACCCGGGCACAGCACGGAGACGGCCTTGGTCGCATTGGTTGATGATCTCTGGAGGGCCAGAGATAGGGGTTGCTCCTCTATCCTGGTCCTATTAGATCTCTCGGCGGCGTTCGATACCATCGACCATGGTATCCTGTTGCACCGGCTAGAGGGGCTGGGAGTCAGGGGCACCGTTTTAGGGTGGTTTGGCTCCTACCTCTCTGACCGGACGCAACGTGTGTTGGCAGGGGAGCAGAGTTCGACCCGGAGGTCACTCACATGTGGAGTGCCACAGGGATCGGTGCTCTCGCCTCTCCTGTTCAACACATACATGAAACCGCTGGGCGAGATCATCCGTGGCTTTGGGGTGGGATATCATCTGTATGCTGATGATACTCAGCTATACATTTCCACCCCGAACCACCCCAATGAGGCCGTCGAAATGATGTCCCGGTGTTTGGAGGCCGTACGGGTCTGGATGGATGGCAACCGACTAAAACTCAACCCTTCCAAGACGGAGTGGCTGTGGCTTCCGGCCTCCCGGTTCAACCAGGTGCTTCCATCTCTGGCCATTGGGGGCGTGCAACTAGCCCCCATGGAACAGGTGCGCAATTTGGGCGTCCTCCTAGATGCCCGGCTGTCCATGGATGACCATGTAACAGCCGTGGCTAGGGGGGCGTTCCATCAGGTCCGCCTGATGCGCCAATTGCGCCCCTTATTGGACCGGGATGCCCTACGCACAGACACCCATGCGCTAGTGACGTCTCGCCTGGACTACTGCAATGCTCTCTACATGGGGCTTCCCTTGAGATGCACTCGGAGACTACAGTTGGTCCAGAACGCGGCCGCGCGGGTGATTATGGGGAGGTCTAGATACTCCCCTGTAACACCTCTCCTGCGTGAGCTGCACTGGCTTCCTGTGGTCTACCGAGTGCGTTTCAAGGTTTTGATTATGATCTTTAAAGCGCTTCATGGCAGAGGACCTAGTTACATGCAGGATCGCATCCTGCCCCACACATCCCTACGACCAATTCGCTCACACAGAGAGGGACTTCTCCGGGTGCCGTCCGCCAAACAGTGTCGGGGGGCGACATCCAGGAGCAGAGCCTTCTCTGTGATGGGCCCAGCCCTGTGGAATGACCTCCCCCGTGACATCAGGATTATTTCCGATCTCCGCTCCTTCCGTGTACAGTTGAAGACCCACCTCTTTCAATCATCCGGCCTGGCTCAACCGTAATCTTCTCATATTCCTCCTGACTGTCTTTTTTAAATTTTAAAATTTTTATTGTATATTGGATTTTTTATTTGTTAATGGTTTTAATTTGTCTTAATGTTTTAATCTATTACCTCCTCCGTGCATGTATGTCTTTTGTATATATGTATGTTTATATATGTCTTGGTGTACGCCGCCCCGAGTCCTGCCCGGAAAGGGAGCGGCTAATAAATCCAAATTTATTAATTTATTATTATTAACTCAGCTGGCCAGCGCGCTGAGGCAGCACCTCGCGTGCCCTGACAAATGGCTCCGCGTGCCACTTGTGGCACACGTGCCATAGGTTCGCCATCACTGCCATATAATGATTATGGGGCTCTATGAAGGCATGGTTAAAAACAAATATCCTTCTCCCCAGGTGTCAGACAAAGTGTCCTCACAGCGCAACGTCCATCCTCGCCCAATGCTTAGGGAAGATCCAGCTTCTCCCCTCTTCACAGCCCTCTGGAAAGCTAAAGGGTAGGGTTCTCTTGGATATAAGGGCTGAGGCTGTTCCAAAGGAACTAATATTATTTCACCCGTCTCTTTCTGAAAGTTGTGTACTCCTGGTTCAGGATTTATTCAGGCAACCAACTGAATAAACATTGATGGGGGAAATCTAGTTTCCAGCTGAGTTCCTCTTTCATGTTTCATCTGGTTTACAAATGTATGCTGCCTAAGGACTATTTCTGTCAAAGTGCTTTCCCATACCATATGCTCTCAATATGAGCTGGGCTTTGAAAATTGACCATCAATGTTCTTTTCTTTCATTCAAGTCCATTTCATCTGAACTTTTTCCTTCTTTCAGCATAGAAGGATAGTCAGGATATTCCTTCTGATGCTGGTAATTAAGGGAAGATGTTGAGAGCCCCTTTGTAATGAAACCAAGTAATATCAATTAGCCATTAGTTAATATTTGCAAATTAGGAAAACAAAACAAAACCAAAAACCAAATAGATAAAAAAATTAAAAAGCAGTGGTATAAATTTTTAGTTTTTACTGAAGTGTTATAGGGACGTGGTGGCTCGGTGGCTAAGACACTGGGCTTGTCGATCAGAAATGTTGGCAGTTTGGCGGTTCAAATCCCTAGCGCTGCATAATGGAGTGAGCTCCCGTTACTTGTTCCAGCTTCTGCCAACCTAGCAGTTCGAATGCATCTAAAAATACAAGTAGAAAAATAGGAACCACCTTTGGTGGGATGGTAACAGCATTCCATGTGCCTTCGGCGTTTAATCATGCTAGTCACATGACCACGGAGACGTCTTCGGCTTTGAAACGGAGATGAGCATTGCCCCCTAGAGTCTGGAACGACTAGCACATATGTGTGAAGGGAACCTTTACCTTTAACTGATGATGGGCTGAACTTCAGGTGTTTGTAGAATAAAAGCTGTATGGGGGAATTTTAATTATTCAAAAGTGAATACATTTTTACATAATTAACATAATAGTATTAATTTATCTTTCATGCTAAAAATATATTCTGCCATCCCTGAATTCTCTACTGTGACCTGCAAGGAGAGGAAGTTCAGGGATTAATAACTGCAGAGAACTGTCTGAACCTTGCTTTCCTGTGTGGCTTCCTGCGATTGAAAGCAATTAAAAGTGAATAATCACCTTGAGTATTTAGGAAGATAGTTTTGTCCGTAAGGACAGGGGAGCCTTTTTGGTTTGCTTGCAAGTGCATAAGTCCCATTGCTGCTATCTAGAGTATATCCTGGAATGTGGTAGGAGTACATAAAAAGTGGGCATAGGGGGAGAGGGATGTAAAGGGAGAGGGAAAAGGCGGAGGGAGGAAGAGATTGATCAGGAAAGGCATAATAAGTACCTGTCTGAGGAAAGAGAGAAAAAGCAAATGCTGCTTGAGTCTCACAGACATAACTGCATTGTAGTCTTTTGAGTTGTAAATATAGTTCTGTCATTTTTCATATACAAGCTATTTTCTAATTCTCATTTGAAAGCAAAGTCTCTCGCTTGATGAGAAAGAGCTGATGGAAATTCGGCTAAGAAATTCAAATTTGAATTCCGCTCATGTCTGTTGCATACTTGTATCTGCATAAAAGTGATACTTCTAAAGTAATTCTGCTTCACTGCTTCTTTTCTGACCATAACAGCTTTTGATGCAACAGAGCTTTTTAACAATAGCAGAACCTATGAACTCCGGTTTGGCTTCCATACATGAGGCATTCTTCCAAACTGCTTTTGTATTTAATGACCTTATGTCAGAAGGCCGGTTCTACTTCTTGTGTGCTGTGAAAGACACAACAGTGTTGAAAAGACGTTTCAGGAGTTGTGCAATAGCTCTATATTTTCTTTGAGATGTATTAGCATATGCTGCAATTACTAATGGGAGTACTTGGAAATAGTTGCAAGAGAAGCTGGAGGCACCACTGATGTTGCACTGTAAAATGTTTTTTTTTAAAAAAAAAATTCAGCTTCATAAGTATGTGGAAGGAAGTCTTGCCTGGAAATTCATATCAGTCTTCCTAACTATTTCCAAGGATAAATGGAACGAAATAAAATTAAAAGTGTTGCTCAGGCATGCAATGCTTCAATGCATCCTCAAATGAGTATATTTACTCCTGTAGCTATGGCTTTCCAAGATGATAATAGAATGGTGTTCTGAAGATCCCAGTTTTCAGTAGTGGTGCCTACATTATATGTAGGAAATTTATGTGCAAGGGGATCAGGATTTAATGGTTGGGGGTGTGACAATCCCCCCCTGCAAATAGAAAGGAAATCTGTGTTTCTCTCTTTCTGTCTCCCTCCCTCCCTCCCTTAAAGAATATTCTCCCTAATATATGGGAGAAGACAAAGATGAAATGATTCCATGTACTTTATTCCATATTCTATTTCTACCATTCATGCCCTTCTATAGATAAATCAATTCTAATCTTTTACCTAAACACATAGTCCCATTTCAAATAATCACTGAGAATCTATTTTTTTTCTTCACTTCCTAATTTATTGCTAGGTGCATATGAAGATACATTTCTCTAATAATGTCTGGAATTATTTTAGAGGGATTATAATTTGTTTATGACATACATTTTCACTAAATTATTCTCTTCATGAAATTTGTCAAGAAATTTCTTGGAATAAGAGGCAACAATTTGATTTGGGGGAATGTGATGCATGACGCCAATATATTTTAAGACAGAACAGAATTGTAATGTCAAAACAATATGATAATCCAACAATTTTTATTCCATCATATGGAATATACACATACAGACACACTCTGTGTTTCTCAGGATGAGTGAGACAGTTTATTTATATAATATAAAGGTTAAGTTTATGTTGGATTTTAATAGTAAATCACAACTAGCTCCTAAATATGTGGATTTCTCTTACGCACTAATTTCTGTGTATATAAAGATTCATTTGTATCTTATGATTTTGTTTTTTGTTCAGCTGCAGTGTCTGCTGAATGTTCTAAGAGTGAAATAGGGATATGTGTGCATATGTGTCTATGCATGTGTGCCTCTGAATATGTAATAAACATTTTCCTAGAGATCAAAGCAGCAAAAAAGGGCAACTACCTTTACAAAGCCATTGTTAAACAATTTTAAATAAAAAAAAAATCCTGTGATGAAGGCAATGATCACTAGCAGAATTTATTTGGACATTCTCGACTTTAAAATTAATAATTGGTTGCCTTAATGAGTTTTAAGGTTTAAGTTTCTTGATGTGCTTATTTAAATGCAATTGTTTGATGAAAGAAGCTGTAGTGTCAGGCTTTCTCTTTGAACTCCTTCAGTTTTGCCTAACAGATCTAAATTCAGAAAACAGATTTAGAAAAAAAAATCCAATAGAAGAGAATATATGTAGATTTCCATATTTTGGATAATGAGATGTCTGCAAGTACACACAACAAGAATTATATGGTGCACACACATACACATTTTTTCAACAAAAATGTTTTAATGGAAAGATGATGCCTAAAGAAGTCATCCTGTCCCCTAATTTCCTCCTGCTTCCACTTTCACAAATTGATTTATAAAACAATTGAAAGTCAAAATATTCGGGAGGGGGGGGATTATTTACCAAGCTAGTATGACCTTGGAACTCAAGCTGAGAATTGCAGGATTCTTGGTGAAAGACAACTCATAACATACAATGGAGATGTTCCCTGCTGCATAAACAATGTACTGGAGAAAAAAAGTATGAAAACATTGGCTGTCCTTCCTTTTCTTTTCCAAGAACTTCAGCATTTTTGGTAAAACCCTAACTGGATAAATGTATCCTTTAAGGAAAACATGAAATAAAATATTTTCAAGCGTTGATGTTAATTTTAGAGAAGGATGTTATAAAGTAAGCATCATCACTGAGTCCAGGTGCTAAAATGCACTTCTTAACATGGGGGGGGGGGGGTTGCAGTTGTCCATACTTTTCTATTTCTATTTTTTATTTCTATTTTCAAGGGGAATATAAGTAGCCCTTAAGTTCTGTGTTTAAAATATTGGATGCTAATGTGCTATGTGAAGGCATAATCATGGGCCATTTTTCAGAATACCAACTATTCCCCATGGTGACAAGCACTAATGCATATACCTTTCCAGGATTTTTGTTTTTATTAGTTCACTTTGTCAGAATATATATAAATGGTAATGGGGCATACTTTGCTCTGTTGCATCCCCCTTCTTCACTGCAGGGGTATCAACTAGTTTTACTCTAAGGTGGGGTTCTTTTTGCCTCCATATTATAATGTGTGGCAGCTTTCATCAATTCCATTTATTCCAGGAAGTTTCATAACTCTCATCCTTTCCATACTTACATTTTTCCTGTGGCTTACCAAGTAGAAAATATATGTGAAGTTATCAGCTATTTTCAGTATTTTCTGGTGAAGGCATGAAATAGTTTTTAATATAAAGATACCAATGTATAATGTATAAAGACTATTTAGATTAGAATTTGGAAGCTTGGAAGAAAATTCTGTTGAAAATTTATTTCTCTCTTGAACAGAAATTATTGATGATTGAAGTATAATATTTCGTCTCTTACGCAGGTATATTTATGTATGTACTATACTTTGCCTTTATTATATTACATACTTATTTTTTTCATGCTATTCTTTATCTTTTGTGTCCAAAAGTATGTTGTTCAATGGCCATATGAATTCAGCAGCAGAACTAGTAATAAAACCTTGATTTGAAGTGAATTTCCACTTGTAGAATAAAATAGAATGGGCATATTTTTACACACAATTGTGTCTCTGCGTATACAGATCTGAATGGCTTTATTTATGGCCATGTAATAGCATCTTACCAGCATGACAAACATTCACTGAGTTATAAACTCATATAAACTGTGGTGAAAGAGATGAGTAAAATTACCATTTTATAAAGGATTTGTAATATGCTCTGCAAAGCTGATATGAAAAGTTGATAATCCTCTTCTTTTCTTTATACTTAGTTAAGGCGTAGTAAGTGCAAGCAATAAAACGTTACTTGTTCCTCTGATAATCATTGAATATGTTCAGGCATAAATGAGTTTAAAACTTTAATTATTCATTTAATATTGGAAGTAGCAAGATATAAGAGCCAAGTGTGGAACACAGACTTTTTACTTGACAATCAGCTTTGGAGAAACTTAGCAATCTCTGATTTTAGCATTGATTATCAGGTAATTAAAAAACTGAATTCTGCCAAATATCAAATCTTAATATTGAGAGGATTAGATTGATTACCAATGTCGTGGTTGAACTAAGAAAGAGAAAGAAATGTAATAGCGAGAAAGTTTACAATTATATATTGGAAAGCAGTCTTCCCCAATTTTGTACCCTCTGACATGTTAGGCTATAACATACGTATACTCTAGCCAGCTGGTTGAAATAATGTGTTACAGTTGTGATAAATTCCATTCAGTCTAACACATTTGGAAGACCCTAGCTGTAAAGAAATGGAGAATCTGTCAGGTCATCTCATTTGGCCTGTGGGAGTGGCCTTTGCCTTGTCTCTATTTTGCTGGCATTCAGTGCTTTTCTGCAGGTTGCTCCTGCTTTCGCATCGGAAGTGCTGAGGCACTTTGGATTGAAAGGATTAGATGGTGACATCACCATTGCACAGAAATGCCTGGTTGGGGGCTCCTTTCATGTTAATTGCCCACCGAAATGGTATCTATATATCTACTTGAGATTACTTGCTTTCAAGCTGTTAGGTGGCCAGGAGCTGGAATGAATGATGGGAGCTCATCTCATCACAAAGCAGAATTCGGGTCTCGAACACAGGCTAGCTTATTGTCATTCTAGAGTTCTAACCTTGTGAGCCACTGCACTCCATCTCTGCAGGTTCATTTGACCTGTATATGGAAAAGACATGCTAGTATGCTCTAGCGCATTTAACAGTGCTTCTGCACTGCCTTGCACCAAGGAAGACATGAAACTTCTCCTGCAATTCAGTAATTGGGCAATTCAAGTGGTGAATAAACTAGGAGCTATCCTGTGTTTTCTCTGGTCAAAAACAAGAACAGCTCTAGTTTTAAAGATCTTAAGGCCGTGATGGTGAGCCTTTGGCACGCAGGCTACAGGTAGCACATGGAGCCCTCTCTGTGGGCATGTGAGCCATTGTCTAGCTAACTTTCACTGCGCATGCATGTGCGCGCCTCCCACCAGCCAGCTGATTTTCAGGTCTCTGCCGTGCATGCCTCCGAAGCTCGGGGGGATGTTTTTGCCCTCCCAGAGGCTCAGGAAAAGCCTCCAGAGCCTGGGGAGGGCAAAACACAGGCCTCTCGTAAGTTCCGGATGTCCAGGATTGAGCCTGTTTCCGGCCTCCGGAGGGCCTCCGGAGCCTGGGGAAAGCCGTTTTTGCCCTCCCGGAGGCTCGAAAAAAACCTCAAGAACCTGGGAAGAGTGAAAATGCCTCCCCTCCCGCTGTGGTGCAGGAGGCCAAGTAGGCCATGCCGGTATGTGTGTTTGCATGCACAGGGTTCACACGTACATATGCAGGGTTCGTTCGCACATGAGCGAGGGAGTGGGGCGCATTGCATTGTGGGTGTGGCCACGTGCGTGTGAGAGTGCCCACACACATGATTTCAGCATGTGAGGAGAAAAAGGTTAGTCATCACTAAGGTATCACAGCTCTTTCCACTAGAAATAGAGACATTTATTCTATTTAGCCTATAAATTCAACTAAGATTTAGCAACCACACATTACCTTGATATTTGCATTTGGTGGGTATGCAGGGGTTATGTCCAAAAATGCAGTCATATAACTGGGTAGGAGCACCTGGTAGTTTGTGGAGTTTTTGTGGATTAGGAAAAGGAATAGATTTTAAGGTTTCAAGTTGACATATTTTGCTTCACAGATCTTACTATGGTCACTCTTACTTTGCAAAACGTACATTGCTCAAAGTTGTTCATTTAATTTTAATACTTTAATAGTAATGCATGTTCTGTGGGGCTACAAAACAGAATGTCAGCGTTCCAAGTATCATTCAAAATTAAATCAGAGTCCAAGGCAAAGTAATACTCAAAGTTCCAATTTATTAAGAGAGACACGTTGGCACATCTGTGGAAACCCGAATCTGAGCTTCTTGGGTTTTCCCCACCCAGTTGAACGTTCATGATCTTGTCCCCACACCCACAAGTCCATCACATGGTCCAATCTTCCACTGCCACGCTGGCAGTTCCACCCATCCAGTTCCAGTCAAGCACAGAGGTGCAGAGACAAAGAATGACCTTGGCTTTCTAGAAAGGAGTTTTTTATTTTGACAACAACACATTTTTCTCCTTACTATTCCCCACTAATAAAAAAGCATAGTAAAATAATAGAGAGTGTGGCAGGCCAAAGATCCTAAAAGGAACTGGCTGTAGGCCTGACAGGCGGCCTCTTCTCAGGAGAAAAACGTTTCCTGAAAAAAGAAAAAAGTACCTTCAGACAAAAGGTACCCCTTCCAGTGCACTAACTACTGTAAGCGACCTCTATACAGCCTGGAGTCTAAGATTCTTTTCATCTCATAATGTCTCTCCCCTTCTATCACTACAGGAGGAGGCAGAGCTTGGGTGGACAGTCTTATGCTGGACCCAATTACTGGTTTCAATAAGCTACAATGAAATTTGGGTAAATTTTCCCTAGAATTCTGGGTAGACTGAGTTGAACTGTAACTGGGGTAATTATCTTCACTATTGGGAATGGACCTAGAAATTTTGGACCAAATTTCTTGCTAGGCATTCTTAATCTTATGTATTTGGTAGATATGAAAACTTTGTCCCCCACATGAAAGGGGGGTTGGAGCGAGCGGTGTTTATCAGCTTGCTTCTTGCAGGCTTCTGCCACATCTGCTAGAGCTTTCTTCATATTTTCCCATCCTTTCTTTAGTGTGTCCATCCATTCATTCAAGACATGGAGGAGGGAGGTTCTCTAGGCAGCTCAGGCATGGGAACAAATTCCATACCACTGGTAATATGGAAAGGAGTTAATCCAGTGCTGCTGTGGACCGCATTGTTGTACGCCACTTTGGAGAAGGGTAGCAAGTCTGACCAGTTGTCTTGCTGATAGTCCACGTAACACCGGATGTATTGTTCCACCATCGCATTGTCCCTCTGCGCTGCGCCATTCGTGCTGGGATGAAACGTTGAGCTGAGTCCTTGTGTGGACTCAATGGACCTCAGAACTTGGCGGTGAACTCAACTGAAATGATCCTCCTGGGCACTCAGTGCAGGCGATAAATGTATTTCACAAACATTTTCGCTAATTTCTTTGTGGACGGCAACCCTGAGCAAGTTATGAAATGCACCTGCTTAGAAAACAAATCAATAACTGTCCAGATTACTCTATTTCCGCTGCTGTCTGGGAGCTCGACGATGAACTCCATTGCGATCTCCTCCCATGGTCGGCTAGGGCTGGCCACTCGTTGTAGTAGTCCAGAGGGCTTCCCCGGCCGTGTCTTCATCATTGCGCAAGTAGCACAGCTTTTTACGTAATCTTCCACCTCCAATTTCATCTTTAGCCACTAAAATTGACACCTGGCGAGGTGGAGCATTTTTAGGAATCCAAAGTGGCCTCCTAGTTTCGCATCATGGCTTTGCTGTAGAACTTCCAGCCTCAACCCCACAGGGATGTACAGTTTGGACCCCTTCCAGGCTAAGCCACCGTTCATCGTTAGAATGTCCTTGTTATTGTTGAACTACGGGTCTGCCGGGATTGCCAATTTCAGCACTGTTGTCAGCTTATCCTGGCTTCCGGTGGTGACCTGGGCCACCTTTTGGTGGGAGGAAGAAATGATAGGGTGAACAACTTCTTATTTCTTACTATCATACTGCTCTATCATACTTCTCGACAAAACATCCGCCAACAAGTTTTTGGGTACTTGTTGGATACCTAGGGGTTTTGTCTCTGCTGCAGGTGCTGCAGGTTCTGGGCTCTTGGGTTCAATCGTCCCTGAGTGGCCCTTTGGCTCCACCGGTGGTAGTGGCCCAAATGCGATCACCAATTTTTTACCGCCATCCTCCCACTTTATCGTAGGCGTCCACTTGTCAAACCATGCAAGCTCCAAGGTAATTAATTCCGGCATCTTTGGAAACACAATGAATCTGAGAAGCTCATAGTGGCGGCCTACTTGTAACTTTACCAGTTTAATCATTAGCATGGTCAGCCCCCCTCCAATTAGCATTCCAGCTATCTGATCAACCCAAAAGGGGTGGGCTAGAGGTCTTGTGCGTATGCCTAGTTGCTTTACAATCGACATGCTGATTAAGCATTGAGTGCAGCCGGTGTCCACGACGGCTTCAACTTCCCCTTCCACCCCCGTTTCGGGTACTTGGAGCTCGGCTTAGAAGGCAAAGGGACGGACGGGTGCACTCACCATTGTGTCATCTACACTATTCTCTTCATCCAAGGTCTCCCCATTGGTTGGACTTTTCATCACCTTAGGTTGGGGATCAGCTTTCTGAGTTTGTTGGCCCAGATGACCCTTTTCTGGTGGCATCTGGGGCTGGAGCAAGGCACTCTGGTGCTCTCTGGCCAAGTTGACAGCAATGGTGGCATTTTATTGCCTCCCCCAAGGGACGGAACCCAGTTGCATCTCTAAACTTAGGAATCACGGCATCACATTGTTCCGCTATCATTCTGCAGTTTTCCCCTCATTCATCCTTTCTTCCATTATTGAGAACATTTCTCTGTCGGAAGGTGGGGTAAGAACCTCTTGGGGCATTGCAGGTGAGACTGGACTTGGTGGGAGAGGGGTCAATCCTTGGTTGGCCACTGCCCAGTTATCTGACATGGTGCCATCTGCTGAGGGACAGCAGGTGCCCACTGGCATCTCTCCCATCCATGACCTGGGAAGATAGCCCATTCCGAGGTTGCTTGATTCACAGCTTGCAGCCCAAACATCAGTTGCTGGCTAGGGGGAGATATGGCCTAAGCCCCTTTCTGCTAGCTGGGTTGATTTTCCCATGTTGGTGGCCAAGCAGACAGCCACTGGCATCTCTCCCCTCCATGATCTGGGAAGGAAGCTAATTCCGGTGGTACTTGGATTCACAGGCTGAAGACCAAACATTGGTGGCCGACTAGTGAGAGATGTTGGCCAAACAACTTCCTGCTGGCTGGGTTGAATTCCCCATGTCTGTCTGCAACTCAGCTCAGGGTAATGGGTCAATTCACTTGTTGCTGTGTGGAAGGAGTAAACATCTCCACTCCAGTCCATTGCAGCCTTTGCTAGGGAAGGAGGGGGGGATATTCACTCACGTTTGGCTGCACCAGTTATTTTGGGAGGCTCCAATCATCTGGTCAGCTACTGGGTGATTGTTCTTGCCTTCTCCAGCCGTGTGTTGAATTAGCCTTTCCAACCCCCTCCGGCTGTGACCACATCTTCCCAGACGGTATAAATCTTCAATTTTACTTGTCCACAAATTCCTTTGCACTTTGGAAGATTTGCAAAGAAGCGACTCGTCATCGGCTTTTTTTTCTCAAAGGCTCTATTTTCATCTTTGCTGATATTTTACGCTGACCGGGTCAGGTCAGTGTTGGGAGTCAGCACCCCTCCCAGCACCTGTGTCGGGGTTGCTGGTGAAAAATTTAAAGTGAGATTCAGGTCAATGTCAGTGTTCCGAATATCATCCAAAATTAAATCAAGAGTCCAAGGCAAAGTTCCAATTTATTATGAGAGATATGTTGGTATATCTTTGGAAACCCAAATCTGAGCTTCCTGGGTTTTCCCACCCAGTTGATGGGGTGATCTTGCCCCTATACCCACAAGTCCATCACATGGTCCAATCTTCCACTGCCACGCTGGCAGTTCCACCCATCCAGTTCCGGTCGGGCTCAGAGGTGCAGACACACTTGGCTTTCTAGAAAGGAATTTTTTATTTTGACAACAACACATTCTACTCCTTACTCTTTCCCCTCCCAATTCCCCACTAATGAAAAAGCATAGTAAAATAATAGAGAGTGTGGCAGGCCAAAGATCCTAAAAGGAACCGGCTGCAGGCCTGATACAGGGATTGGAAAATTATATGTGATGGTTACGTTGTACAATGCCCAATGTTGTAAATTGTAAGGCTATTATATATTTATAATAGTTTGTTTTCCCCAATTCATCATTTTGTTTTGGTTTTTTGTCTGCTGCAACCCCCCTCCTCATTATACTGTTCTCTTTTTACTGTATTTAAAAGAGGGTAAAAATTTGGGTGTGTCTTACACACTGAATGTAGCCCCACCCACCCACTGGCCTTCACCGCTGCCTCTTAGCAATTTACCTCCTTGCAGCAAACGGGAAAATGGGGCTTGCAGAGGTGGCAATAGGCTATGACAATCCCTGCAGCCTGACATAGCGGAAACTGAATCTGAAAGTGAAACAGGCTGTTTACTACAAGGAGACAAATTGCTGGGAGGCAGAGGCAGATTTTTTTCATTCTAATCAGGCTAAACTGAAACAGGCTGTTTGTTGTTTGCTCCAAGGAGGTAAGTCAATCACTATAAATGCCTATAGAATGTTCAAAATATTAGACTTATTTTTAAAGACTGCTTTATTATTGTTCTAGACAACTTAACAAAATGAACAAACTTTTTAAAATAAATGCTTGATCTGAAGAGGCTCAGTGCTATTCTATCTTCTTTTAAAAAACAGAGAATAACGTATACTTACAAAAAGCCACATCAATTTTAACAGCACCTGTACAAGTATAGTCTGAAATGTAACACCACAGTGTATACCGTCTGTACTGTTTGCTGTTTGCTGCAAGGAGGAAAATTGCTGAGAGGCAGAGGCAGATTTGTTTTCCCTTGTTTTCCTCCCCAAAAGCTAGGTTCATCTTATACTTCAAAGCATCTTAAACTCTGAAAAATACGGTAATTCCTTGTTTGGTTTGACGTTTGTCTCAATTCCAGATATTGTAGATCAGAGGTGTAAAACTCAAGCCCCACAGGCCGGATCTGGCCCATGGGATGCTTAGATCTGGCCTGTGGGGCTGCCCTGGAAACAGCAAAGGACCAGCTTGCGATGCCTCTGCCAGCAAAAATGGCCACGCACAGCCCTCACAAGCTCTGTTTTCACTCACAGAGGATTGCAGGAGGCCATTACAGCCAGAAACGGAGCTAAGGAGTAGAGCTCTCAGGCCACTACAGGTGCTTCTGACATACAGTATGTTGACGTCAAGCTGGCCATGCTCACTCTGGCCGTGCCCACCCTGGCTATGCCCACCCTAAACACAAACCTGATGCAGCCCCTCAACGAAATTGAGTTTGTTGTAGATGGATCAGCTCCCTCTTTTATTGCTGTTCTCTCCTTTTATCCCTTCTACCATAAGACAATAGGATAAAAATTAATTTGTCAGTTTGTACATGACTGGAATTGGGTAATATAGAATCATTCAACTACTTTATTTTTAAACATTTATGCAACATGCTAAATATGGGATATGCTACTAAATGATTCCAGGGAAGCATGTTCTATTCATTTGAAGTCACAGCAAGTTCCTTCAGCTCACTGCGTGATTTGCCATATATTTGCATACTTTACAAGTATTTCTGAGTCTGAGTTTGTCACTGCTATTTCTTTGTGGATTTGTACTATTGATTTAAGGAAAGCTTGGGAGAATTAGGAATTGATTTTTTATGAATGGATTGGAATCTACATTTGGCAGAGATTTTCTGAGAAAGATCCTGTGTTCAGAAGTTTTCCACTTTTGTACCAGGTTCTAGTTGGTGATTTTTGGGGTTCTAGGAAATAAAACTTCTTATGCACAATATACTATGAATGAATGAACGAACAAATGAATGAATGAGTAATGATAAGGTATACATAATTTCAAGTCAGGTTTGATTCCTGTTGACAGTATGCACCTTCCTTGATTATGGAATAGAAAGAGTTTTCCGTTGCCTTCTTCTTGAACATTCTGAACATCCCTTTTGATTCTAACAAATAATCTTTGAAGTTCCAGGTGGTCTCCCATTCAAAAGCAAATCTTGTTTTTCTTTCAGTGGCAGTCCAATTTCAGTCTCAAAAAAGCTATCACATTTGAAAGTGTGATATGATAGAGCATGACAATTGTTTATATACATATTTATCTAAAAGGAAAATGATTCTGAATTTAAGGAAGATCAGGTAGAAAACAGCACCCCTCTTTGTTACAATATTTTTAGTGAATCTGCTGACTTCACTATTTTATAGATAAATTACTTGGCAGAAATAGGAAACTAATATTCCTTTTGGGTAAATATAATAATGGATAAAAGGAATATAGTAATGGATTTTAAGATCTTTGTGTAGGTATAGAGCTATTTTTTATTTCAAGAAAGATATCTTGATCAAATGGTTCCTGTTAAATGTTAAAAGTCATAAATCTTCATTTAAAGGAAAAACCTCACCCACCAGGGATTTGACTGTGCAGCTGTCTGTATGCAAAACTGAGCTGAAACTTTGATTGATTTCAGAGGTGACACAAAGGAGAGAAGAACACAGTATGCTTCTCATTGCAAAAATGAACATGTACATACTCCCATCCCTGAGGGAATTTAGGACATTTCTTAATTGAAAGCAGCTTCACAGAATTTTCAACTGATTAAAATATTTTTGTTTATTAGGGTTCTGTTACTTCATTAATCATTCATAATTAATTTACATTATCAGGACCAACAGTGGGTGTTTTTGAGTGCCTGGATATAGAGAGGAGGTTCTCCGATAATTTACAATTTAATGGAAATCTGGAGTTTAGAGATGCAGTATTTCCATTTAGAAGTTTAACTCTAGAATTAAAAAAAAACAAATCTGAATGGCCTCACTATTGAAAAAAACTCACTGACTTTGAGTTCAGCTGCTTGCTTCCCACATCATTTGTTCACATCCGTACTCTTCCTGGGCAGAGGTAATATTTTCATTCTGAAAAGCAACATATTTGTTAGCTTCAAATGCAGGTTGGCTGGCAAGGCCATCTCAAGGTTTCTGATATGAAATATATTAGAAGGAGGAAGAAGCAGCTGTGTATATAGTAGACCTGATATACTATTGTGCCTTTCAATCATAAAACCACTGATTAATAAAAAAAAAACCCAAGTTTTATTCTGGGCTTCAGCTTTGGTTAATTGGTTTGTCTGCCAAGGTAAAACAACCTTGGAATCTTTCCTGTTTGGCCTGTAGTTCTGTTTGACCTGGGCTATATAGAATAGGTGTAGGCAGCCTTTTTTTGTGATCAGAAGATGCACTGTGAATATAAGTGTAAATGTGTGTGTGAAATGTGTGGTCAGCCCAAACTAGTTGACTACAGGCTAAAAGCTGCTTCATTGAAAGTTATGGATAATAATCTAACATGCTGTAGGTTAGTACTTAAATGTTCTTCATGCTTCCAACCTAGGGATGGGAGATACTGTAATAATTGGGCTAAAGTTACACAGAGAACTTTATTGCCTATGAGAGCACTAGAACTTGGGTTTGTCAGCTCCTAGTTCAGCATCTTAACTATTGTGACATCCTGGTTTTTGTGTGTGGGTGTATGTGTACACATTGATTATATTCCATCAAGTTGGTGTCGACTCCTAGCATCTACACTGATATATTTCATATACACAGTATATGTAATGCTTTAAGTGCCTTACAGGTAATTCTCGACTTATGACCACAATTGAGCCCAAAATTTATGTTGCTAAGTGAGAAATTGAGTTTATTTCCTACTTTATGACTTTTTTTAACCACAGTTGTTAAGTGAATCATTGGGTTGTTAAATTAGTAACACTGTTGTTAAATGAACCTGGTTTCTCCATTCACTTAGCTTGTCAGAAGGTCGCAAAAAAGGATCATATGATCCCAGGACACTGCAATGGTCATAAGTATGAAACAGTTGCCAAGCATCTGAATTTTGATCACATGATGATGGGGATGCGGCAAAGGTCATAACTCTGATCATAAAGCAATTTTTTTTTCAGTCCTGTTGAAATTTTGAATGGTCACTAAATGAACTGTTGTAAGTCGAGGACCACCTGTAGTGGATGAGGAAGCGATGCTAAAGTGCTATCATGGACTGTCTGTCTATTTGCTGGATTCATGTGCCACCAAGCCACTCAAATGTATGATTGCTTACACCAGGGGTGTCCAAACTTGGGAACTTTAAGACTTGTGGACTTCAACTCCCAGAATTCCCCAGCCAGCTATGCTGGCTGGGGAATTCTGGGAATTGAAGTCCACAAGTCTTAAAGTTCCCAAGTTTGGACACTCCTGGCTTACACAATAAGCACAATAAGGGGTCATTGGTGGTCTCAGAGCTTGATTGTTTTATTGCAGTCATTTCATTACCCAAACTAGGTAACATCATTGGGTAATGAAACGTTTGCAAGAAAACAACTGAGCTCAGGAGGATCCCTCATTTCAACCCTGAGCTACAAATGTTTTCCTTTATTAATAAGCACAATAGAGCAGCCACAAAAACTAAAGTTAAAATGTCCGGAGGGATGACTGATTTAAATACAGGTAGTCCCTCGATTTACAACAATTGAGCTCAAAATTTCTAGTGCTGAGACATTTGCTAAATAAAGTGAGTTTGCCCCATTTTACAGCCTTCCTTGCCACAGTTGTTGAGTGAATCACTGCAGTGGCTAATCTAGTAGCTTGGTTGTTAAGTGAATCTGCATCTCTATTGACTCTTCTTGTCAGAAGGTCACAAAAGGTGACCCCAGGACCCTGCAACCATCACAAATACGAGTCAGTTGTCAAATTTTGATAATGTGACCATGGGGATGCTGCTGGGGTCGTAAGTGTGAAAAATGGTCATAAATCACACTTTTCAATATCATTGTAACTTCAAATATTCATTAAATGAACTGTTGTAAGTCGAGGACTACCTGTATTCTTGATAATCATATTCGAAACATCTACTAAAACTTAAAATGTGCATGGCATATAACAATAAAGTGTCCATGTGAACAATAAAACACCCAGAATGATCCTATGTATTTGAGACAAGAGCCTGTTCCTCAGTGTTTCAGCCATTATGGAGAAACAAGATTGATAACTAGTTGAAGACCTTAAGCTACTTTTTAATATGTTCCTGGTGGTAAACACAAGCTAGTATATGGCCAGCTGCACTTTTGCACCAACATTGGTTTTCAGGTATTCTTCGAAGAGAGCTCATGTAGAGTCTATTGCTGCAATTGAGCTGTGTAATAAAAAGTGTGATAAATTATAGGGACGTGATGGCTCAGTGGCTAAGACGCTGAGCTTGTCGATCAGAAAAGTTGGCAGTTCAGCGGTTTGAATCCCTAGTGCTGTGTAACGGGGTGAGTTCCCATTACTGTCCCAGCTTCTGCCAACCCAGCAGTTCAAAAGCACATAAAAATTGCAAGTAGAAAAATAGGAACTAGCTTTAGTGAAAAGGTAACATGCCGGCCACATGACCATGGAGATGTCTTTGGACAGCGCTGGCTCTTCAGCTTTGAAACGGAGATGAGCACCACCCCCTAGAGCCGGGAACAACTAGCACATATGTGCGAGGGGAACCTTTACCTTTAATAAAAAGAGCGTAAGATATCATTGTGGGATTCTTGCCCTCCAAGTAGCAGCAAGCTGACCACAGCTTTCCCCTGCCCATTCAGCAGGACCTGTGAGTCCAGGGCAACCAAACAAACCCTTTGAAATATCTGAAAAAGTTATATGAGAATTTTAAGCTCAGTGGGAGATTTAGAAATTGTGTTATTTCATTGTCAGCAAAATTTATTTCCATGGGTTGCTATAATAGGGAAGAACTACTTGTGTTGCCCACCTCTAATGGTGAGAGAGATTATTTGAATTTTGCTAACAATTTAGTTTAATTTAGTAATTTAATATGTTAATAAAATGTATAGATGTACATTATTCATGAAGATTAAAGTCAGATAACAAGTAGATTAAAGATGATTCTATCTCACAGAGGGGATAAAGATCAGTTCTATCACTTGATTCTTGAATTTCAGATGTCATCTATGAAATAGCTTGAGAAAGAAACAGCTTAAAACTGGCATTATTGCCGCTTAGTTATAGGACTAGATTTTATTTTCGGTATCTGCAAACAACGTCCTGGCAGGACAAGAAGTGCTGGTTGTTCAGAAACCATTTGGCTATTGTTTGTCTCTGATTATTACTTCAGGCAAGGCAGCACACCTCATGAAAGGGCAGCACCAACTTGGGGCAGTCTTCCCAACTAGGCAAGTGTGGGTCATGGATGGGAAAACTTTGCCCAGTTTGACTGGTGCCTCAATTGCACCTCTACCTGAAGCACAAAGCTCAAGCAGTTGTGTCTGATTCTTGGAGACTGCCGGGACAAATCCCTGTAGTTTTCTTCACAAGTTTTTCAAAAGTGGCTTGCCATTGCCTCCTTCCTAGGGCTGAGAGAAAGTGGATGACCCAAGATCACCTGGTCGGCTGTGTGTCCAAGGTAGAACTGGAAAACATGACCACCTAGATTCTAGTTTGAAGCCTTAACTACTTTATCAACCTGACTCATTACTTTCAGGACAGACTACTACAATGTGCTGTTTGTAAGACTGCCTTTGAAGACTACTCAGAAGCCACAGTTGATACACAATACAAAAGCCTGACTTTGGGTGCGCTTTGATACTTCATTTTTTAATTACATAATAATTGATTTGAAATCACTACTCCATTCCTGCTTGGACTTTCTAATAAAGTATTTTACCATCTATTCTTATTTTTGAGTTCTACCAAAAAGTTAAATACTCATGACTCTCAATATCAAAATCTAGTCTATGCCCCAGTAGTGCCTAAAATTTCTTGCAACATGCAATAAAACAGCTTTTCTACTGTATGTTTATCCAAGCAGGTTGACTCTGATGGAAATTAATAATTTTTCACCAAGGCCCGTAAAGGGTGCTATTTCAAAATAATTTCATAAATAATTTTTTGATCTGACAAAATTATTTATTTTGGATTAACACTGGGATCCTTCTGAAGACTAATGAAGCAGGGAATTATATTAATTTTCACAGCATAAATTTTGCCCCACAAATTTAATGGAATTTTAATCTGTCTATTAACATTCAAATCAATATTTTTAAATGTTTTGACATGTTTATTTTCACATATTTAGAAATATTTTTAAAAATATAAAATATAAATAAAATATAAAGTCCCAAGTATTTAAAATAATAAGTAGAACTCACAAAACCAAACATTTTACATACTTGTGTTGATACAATGTTATTATCGAACCTAAAGAAAGCAAGATTGAATTATTTTTTAAAATCTCTCTCTCTTTGTCTTACACACAAATACAAATACTTCATTTTTATTTTTTTGTGTCTGACATTTTATAAAATTGTAGAGTGACACCAAATGCCTGAGAAGTTTCTTGACTACTTACATATACGCTAAATGCACATATTGGCATTATATTTTATACTAGTCTACTCCTCTCCTTCTCTTTTGGATCATCAGAGGTCATTTTAGTCACACAGGAAAATGTTTATCATGAAATGGATTTTTGTTTTCATTTCTTAAGGGCTTTGTCGCCTATATATTTTTTGATCACTGGGTGATTGGAGAAGCCATTTATATTTTTGGAGAGAGGCAGCTAATGTCGTCTAGATGAGGGCATAAAATGTGCTTGACTGCTCCTTTTTACAGGTCATCTGGATTAGGACAAAGCTTTAATTTTATTTGTATATCCAGGATTCATGTACTCTCTTCTTTTACAATGTATATATGCTTCTGCAAGATAAGTTTTCCTTAAAAAAAAGATAGGGGAAATCAGGAGGGAAAATGACAGCTAAACTGGAGTGAAAAGCATGGCACACAGGGCAGGAAATTGTCCCCAGCTCTCCCACGGTTTCCCGCTGTTCAGCATTAAGCACTTGATTTGCCTTCTCAGACAGAACTGATAAACATTTTCTTCCAGCTCAGCAAGAAAAAAAAAGAGGGGAGGTTTGAGGGAGAAACTCCTATCATTCTCATTATGCATCCACTGTAGAGCAGGTTTTTTTCTTTCTTTCCACAGATACTTGATATGAAATAAAAGCCCTAAGCAGATCCTTGGAGCTTTGTCAGCTGGCATTAGCTGACATGATGGGGATAGCTGTAAATCTGTATATTGCCATTATCATACATTCTCCCAAACCATAACCATGAATTTATTCAGCCATAGCAAGACTCTCTGTGTTGATATTTTGTGCATGTAAAATCCTACCGTGTTTCCCCCCCAAAAAAGATAGGGTCTTATTTTCTTTTTACCCACGAAATATGGCTTGGGCCTTATTGTGAGGGGAGGGTTTATTGTTTTGGGGTTGTGGGCTCCCAAACAGCCGGGCACAGCCTCATGGGCGAATGGCTGTGTTGTGCTGTCACAGCAGCGTAACACGACAGCCATGAAGCAACCACGCTCACGAGCAGCCATCCGGCAAACCCCCTTTCCAGCCGGGCACAGCACCATTCACTGACCTAGGGGTATCGCCAAGCCACATGAGCACCTGTTCGCCATTGCCCGGCTTCCATGGCTTGGCGCCTTCGAAATGCCAGTGAATGGCGCTCTGCACGGCTGGAGCGGGGGGATTGTGTGAGCGGTTGTTCCGCTCTCGCTCATGTGCCTTCCAGCCTCACAATGTCTTGGCCCACCTCTCCCTGCAGAGCCAGGGCACCTCCGCTGCCACCGCCATCCCAGCATGGCTTTTACGGCAGCTTCCAAACCGAGTCTTCCAGCAGTGGCCGCTCTGGGTGTAAGCTCTATGGTTGTACGCTCTGCTGGCAGCTGGCCCACAGGCGCTCACACGGCTTGGCAGTACCCCTAGGTCAGTGAATGGCTCTGTGCCCGGGTGGAAAGGGGATTTGCCGGGTGGCTACTCATGAGTGTGGTCGCTTCATGGCTGTTGTATTGCGTTCCTGCGACAGCGCAACACAGCCATTCACCCATGAGACTGTGCCCTGGATCTTTGGGAGCCCTCTGGGCAACCCCCCTCTTCAGATGGGCACAGCGCTGCTCACCAACCCAGCGGTAGCCCGAAGGTGCCAAGCAACACAATCACCTTTGCCTCCCCCCCTGTTCCCGCGGCTTGGCACCTTCGGGATACCGCTAGGTTGGTGAGCAGCGGTCTGCCTGGCCGGAGGTGGGGGGCTTGTCCAGGAGGCTTATTTGTGGGGGAGGGCTTATATTTTTGCCCACCAGAAAAATGGCCTTATTATCAGGACATGTCATATTTTTGGGGAAACATGGTATTTTTGTTTTTAATGTGTTTAGAGGTCGATGTAAATTCATTTTGTATGCATTTTCATATCATGACAAGCCCTGACTTACTGAATCATTTTGAATTATTGAATAATATTTAAAAGGTGAAAATAGTGTTTTTAAATGCTGCACGAAGAATAACATTTTAAGCCCAAATTACTTGTTCATTAGGGACATGTGTAGGATGAATTATGGGCAGGAAGAAAGTGAAGGGAATTCTGTGGCATGATGGATGTCTACTCACGTAACAATAGAGATTGATCAGTAAGTAGATCTATTTGTCTGCAGAGTTCCTGCTCCTATGTCAAAGGTCCATTAGTCCATTTACTCTAAGACAGGGGTGTCAAACTCTATTTCGTTGAGGGCTGCATCAAGGTTGTGTTTGACCTCAGGGGGCTGGTGTGTGTATGGCCAGGGTGGGCATGGCCAGGTCGATGTCACCCGTGTCGGGGGCGCCTGTGGTGACCCAAGTGCTCTGCCAGTGAAAATTGGCTGCTGAGCTCTGTTTTCAGCTGCAACAGCCTCTTGCAACCCTCTGCAAGCAAAAATGGAGCTTGGGAGAGCCACACCTGGCCCTTCTGAGCTCTGGTTTTTCTGGCTGAGGCACTACGGGCCAGTTTCCAGGGCAGCCCAAGGGCAAAATCTATGCACCTCATGGGCCAGATCCGGCCCTCGGGCCTTGAGTTTGACATCCCTACTCTAAGCCTTTAAATGTTCAATAAAAAGCCTTGAGAGGAACTGCTAAGCCCAATCTCCCCTAACCTGAAACTGGGGATGGTTGAGATGGAATCCCATATATTTAAAGAAAATGTATGCCAAGTACAATTAATTGAATATATTCTGGAAGTGGTTGGCCTGGACAAATGTTATAAACCAGGATGGCATTTTGTGTGTAATAGCATCACAATTATGACTTGAATAACATAGTTTGCATCAAATATAGGTGCTGTCGGGATGCATGTCATGTCACTGATTTCTGGATGCTGATGTTTGTCAGTCTATCCAGACTAAGCACACCGAATCTATTTCCATTTCCATTCCAAGTGTGTATTTTACTTAATTGAATTTACTACTTAAGATAACTCATATTCAAGTTGGAAGCAATATAACAAAGTAAATTTATCAGGGGTTTTATTCCCTAAATAAATATATTGATATAAAACAATAGGGATTTTTTGGTTATTAGATTTTAATGTCTCTTATAACATAAAAACATATATGACAAAATTCAAAAGGTGTTATACAACTTCTTTAACATTATGAAAAATGCTTGGCTGTATTTTTAGCCATAGTAATTTTGCATTTTGTGTTTGCATTTTGTATATTACAGAATGCAAGACATATGGCAAATTTATACATTGGGATAATCTTTTTAAATTGTTGTTGTCAGAGCTATTAATATTTTAGATTAGATGTTTGTGAAAAATGTTTTAAATTATTCAGGTTATAATAAAACTAAATTTGTAAACTGCAAAATTACTCTATATTCAACTAAAATGCAAATTAATCAAGATGTTCAGCAGCATCGACAATTCCTGAGTTACTCTTTCTATTGCAATGTGCTTTAGATGATTCTGAATCTGGTATTTTTTATAACTACTATGAAACTGTATTATTAGGGTTGATACCACTTATTTTTAAGATCTGTGGAATAAAGAATTGAAATATCATTTTAACAAATATATCTTTATCTGATAATATCTTAAAGCACAATATGTTTCATATGATCTTAAAATGAGATTAATTCAGCAAAGTATTCTTTCTCACTTATAAAGTTTGTTTAATCGGGTCTAGTAATTAATTTCATTAGGGCCAAAATGAAAAATAAGAGCTTTTTCTAGTGCCCTATTTTGAACTGATATCCATTGTTTTATTGATACAATAGATACAGTTTAAAACTGGGAATGCAAAATATCTGTGTGCATTTGTGTATGTGTACATTTCAGGAATTTAGAAGTATTGGTTGTGAAAAGTAGCACAAAAATATGTGGTGGGTTCCTACCGGTTCGGCCTGGTTCAGCCGAACTGGTAGTAGCTTGGCGACGTAGGTCATTGGAACCGGGAGCGATCCAGGCATGCCACACTGATGAACTGGTTCTCCGAGCAGCGCCATAGGTGCCACCATCTTGTTTTTTGCTTCTGAGCATGCGCAGAGCAATTTTTGTTGCATTGCAAATGCACGCGCAGTGCATTCCTGAGCAAACTGGTAGCAGCTGCCGGCCCCACCACTGACAAAAATGATTATTATTCCATGTTGGAAAGGTAGAACCACTCTAGGTTTAGCTTTTGGATTATAAATATGAGCTGTTTTTGTGATGGCTTGTCTGTCATCTGTATAATGGAAAGACCAATGAATATAATTTTATCTGGTAAAGATTTAATGGCTTATTTAAAAACTTAGCTGAATGAATTCATCCACACAATATGTGTTTTTTCTTTTTTCTTTTTTGTATAGTAAAGCGAACATTTTATTTATCTGTATCCTGCCTTTATTATTTTTACAAATAACTCAAGGTGGTGAACATATCTGACACATCCTCCTTCCTCTATCTCCTTCCCACACAACAACCCTATGAGGCAGTTCGTGCTATGAGGGAGTGACTGGTCCAGGGTTATCCAGCTGGCTTTCAGGGCTAAGACAGGACTTGGTGTCTTGTTTTCTAGCCTGGTGCCTATACAAAATAGCACTTAGCAAAATAAAAAAAAGAAGCCTAACACATTTTTTTTAAAAAAATGCTTATCTTGTATGGATTTTAGCACCCACTACATATCTGAGGTCAAAACATATTTGTATCTATTTTATGGATCTCTTCTCTGCATTATAATTTTGTGCTATCGGTTGATTCTGTAGTTTGTGCACCATATTAAGTTCCTGACAGTGAAAACAATTAATCATTGGAACAGCTTGCCTCTTGAAGGTTTGGATGTTCCATCGCTAATGATGATTATATTATTCAGGTGTTATTGCAGCTGCAAATGAAACATGTGGTTTGAGTGTCTTGCTGAGAAGGTTCCCTGAGCTAAGTTCAGTTTGCTATTGGAACAGATATTGGAACGCTTGCAGTGATGAAGAATTCTAAACACAATTTCTAAACATTTTCTCTTCCTCAGAAAATCCTTCCAATATTTCAAGCTTAAGTGAGACACAAGTAAACGTAAAGAAATACATATTTATGAAGACAAATATCTCACCTAGAGGTGAGCTCTGTTGTGATTCATAGTTGCTTTATAGCCGGGTTGACTAACCGACCAGGGTTTTTTTTATTTGTTGTTTAAAAAGGAAATTAATGCACATTGCTTTCTTTCTCATGTAGTCATAGTGGTGCACCTATTTCAAGAGACAGTGTAACTTTTTGATTAATAAGGCTATACCCTACAACATCAAAATAGAATAAATCAGAATGGAAAACAGCTTATTTTAGTTTTAAGCTTCCTAGAGTTTTCTCTCTGTGTATTAAGTAATACCTGTGGGGTAGCTAGAATGCTGGATACAGATATGAGAAATTGAAATCTGTGTTCATCAGTGACACTCTAGGAAGCCTTGAGCATTACTCTGTACTGCATTTTAAAACTGCCTCATAGGAGTCCTACGAGGCTAAAATGTTCAGAAAGCTTTCAAGGTAACATTTCATGGCATTTTTGCCAAATAGTTCATAATATTTCTCTACTTTTGTCAGTGCTCAAGTATGAAAGAGATTATCTAGAGAAGTTAACATATCTTGTAATTGATTTATATGCATGAAGGGAACTCTAGTCTACAAAAAAGCTTATGAGTGCAATAAATCTGTCAGTCTTTAAAATGCCACAACTGTAACATAACACAAGAAATATACCCTTGGCCTCTTCGTGTAAATAAAAACCCATGGTGCCAGTTTTTTATCCTTTTGTGTGCAACTGTTCTCATAGTTTTAAAATGTGTATCTATCCTGAATTGACAATTATTCCATTGATAATAATTCTTGCTCATTAATTATAATGCTTCTCTTACAGCCTAATCTTTATTGCCCCATTATTTTATTCTCCTGGCCATGTGCGGAAGGCATTAAGAACCCTTACCTTGGGCAAATAAGAAGGCTGCAGTGAAATGGATAGAATCTTTTTGGGTTTTTTTTTCACCCCAAATTAAATCTCCCTCCTGCTGAAGTGCAGCAGAAACTTTTAAAGAGTAATCTCAGATTCAGACAGTAAAGTGTCATGAATTGAATACTCTTTGGCTTCAACTCTGTCAAGTGAGGAGGTAAACAAATCCTGCTAATCTCAACATTAAATGTCAGTTATGGCATCTCCCCCCCCCCCCCTATTACCTGCAGTTTCCAGACATTCAGATTTCTGAGATTTAGAGAAACCTTTAGAAACGGTTTTGAGAAAATTGTTAGTTAGTCCCTTCTGCTGTAATCTATAGCAAACATGGGCTTTTATTTCTGAGGGGTCCTTGGTGCTCTCTTAACTTGGTTGTTTTTGTGCAGACCTTTCATTGCCCAACCTAAGTAACATCCATCAGTGCTAGTAGAGTTTCTTCTCATTGTATATTCTGGTGGCTTGCCTTGTCGGTGTTACTGGGAGTTGTCTTGGTAGTTATTAGATTGGGCTGTTTATTGTTAGCTTGTTTGATAAGCAAGAAAATAAATAAGAAATGGACATAAATATAAACTTAGCATTAAGGTTAAAAGTAAGGAATAAGACATTTTAATTTTGAATAATAAAGTAACTCCTAGTGGGAGAAAAAACAAGCATAGTCTTTGTGTCTCTCTGCCAGCTTGAGAAAATCTCAACTATCATTTTTCAATCTGTCAAACAATGAGAGATCTCTGGGTAGATAACAAGATGATTTTTTAAAAAAGTAGCATGCATAAAAAAATAAAAAGCAGTGGAAAAACAAAACTAACGGAATAAAGACAACAATGCAGGAAAGAATATTAACATTTAAACAGATAAAAATCAATGTTTTACAGGCAATTAAAATCTAGGAGTTTCTCCAGAGATGAGAGAAACAAAATAAGGGTGGCTTCCCCTCCCCGGTTTTCCATTCCATTATGTTTACATAAATGAAATCTAAATATATACAAACTGTCCTGTCCCTTGTTGTAAAAGGCATTTCAACAAATGAACAAATCACTCCAAATTCAGTTGGAATTAATGCAGTCCTCTGAATTGGAGCAACTCTAATTCTTGTAATTACAGAATAGGTATTGGAATATTAAGAAAGCATATTCATGTAGTCTCTTGGGAATACATAAAGCATTATTCTTCTCAAAATCATTACAGGAGAAAAAGGTAACGGCTGTCATAAACCTATAATTAGTATCAGCATTGAAAGACATTGTCTTTATGAGGAAAGAAAAATATGATAATTTATATTTATATAAAAACACAATCAAAAGAAAACAGTGAATTTACGAGATTTGTCATAGCAGAACTATAAATTAGAGACAAAGAAGTTGATCTGTTTTGAATATAATGACACATTTCATTATAGGATTATTTTTTCCTGCTGCTGAGATCTTTTTAATCAGGTGGTTAAAATATTTTTTTCCTATACTAAAGCAAGATTTTACTTTGAAGCTATGCCCCATCCTTTTAGCTTGGTGAAATAAAATTGTATTTTTGAGGGATGAAAAATTACAAAAGCTGTAGTAAAGAATAAGATTAAGGCATAGCTTTAGAAATGATTTTGGGATTTTAGTTCTTCATGAAATTAAGACAGGTTCGTCTCATTAACACCTATTAATTTCAAAGAAATATATTAATGTTACTTTATCCCATAATATAGTTGTTTAGATGTTTCAGCCTTGTGCATACTTATGCTCTTTCAAGAAATAGGATTGAAAGTTTGGATGCTATTTACTATGCTATTTTTGAATATCTTAATTTTGGGGTGGTGTCAATTACAATGATTGCAATCACCTTTTTAAAATTGAATATTAGATGCCACCCAAATTATTTTCTTTCCTACTATTTCTGCAAGCCCCTTTCATTAACAAGGCTTAAAACAGTCACACAGACAGAAATGAGTGTGAACTAAAATAATTATTTCAAACAGACAGAACTTCCTACTCCTTTTTTTCTCTTGAGGATCAGTTGATACTTACTACTCTAAGACTTTCCTCCTTCAAAGAAAATAGCATGTGGCTGCTCCCAGCAACTCCTGAGGCAGTCATTTAAATCTGCGGACTAGTTAATACGTGCCTTGAACATGAGCAGGTTGCTTATGAAACATAACTTATTAGCCCACTTTATTTATTGGGAACCTGCTGATTTGAAATAATAAAGGAGGTGGTCACTATATGCTGAAAAGGTTGGAGAGAGGCACTATTCCTCCTTCCTTTAGACAGAATAAGGAAATCTTTGCCATTCCAGGGACTTTGGCAGGGTAGCACAAGGCAATGAGTGAATGGCAGGTTTTGTATTGTTGGTCAACTGAGGTAGAATGAAACGGCTTATGGTACTAATTGCCTACAGTATATTACATTTCAATTATTTTTTTTATTCCATTCAAGTTGTGTCTGATTCTTGAGACTGCCAAGAAAGGTTCCTGCAATTTTTGGGGGCAAGGTTTGCCATTGTCTCCCTTCTAGGTCTGAGAGGAAGTGATAGTCCCAAGGTCACCTAGCTGGTTTCAGAATTCATAATCTCTGAGAAGAAATCCCAAAGCAGGCCCAAGGGTCTAGATTCCAGTTCTCTGCTATACTTATGAGACTCTTTGGTGCTAGAATTTTTTTTCATCTCTTCATTTTTATTTTTCTCTCTTGTTTAGCTTATGAACTACTTCCATAGAATATGTAGGCTCTTAGTATTGATCATTGGAAATACTAGCAATTTCAAAAGAATGTCCTATGAGGGAATAATTACTGTTCCACAGCTAGCTTTAACAAAAAAAACAGAGCTTTAAGTGCCATGCATCTCAACCCAGTTAGTTAACATATCTACAAACACTGCTGTGTCTTCCCTTAGAATTCAGCATAAAAAACAGTGTTTCCTGTAGTAGACTTTTTATATATTTCAAATCATAACCATTTACATCAGTGCAAAAAACTTGTGCATATAGTGTTCTATGACAATGTAACTCATTCTTTTTTTTTAAGTCAAGTATATTTTAAGTCTGGTCAAAATATAAATGATGATGTGATCAAGAAGTGGAACAAGAAATATGTACTGTATTTTTAGAACAAGAAATATGTACTGTAGTCAAATGTCTTTTCAAAAGTTTCATATTACATTTTATTAATTGGTAAATAACTTTGAATACCTTATAAAATGTTTTACATAATTTTTGATTTATCTGCCTCTTTTCAATTCTTTATTACATATTGTATTTGACTCCATGTTTTTTATACATAATTTCAACATCTTTTCTCATTAAGATTTTATTTGTATACTGCCCAGAGTTACTGTGTGAAGGAGATGGGAAAATTCCAGCATTCTAGAGTCATGTGATTGCCATTTGCAACCTTCCTACCTGAAGGCTTATGTTACGCAAACTTATATTTTGTATTTTATGTCTGTTGGTTGGTTTATGGTCTGGTTCTCTGTGTTGTGGCCTATGAGCAAAACCAAATACAATATATCCATCCATTTATCCATCCATCAAACAGATAATTCAACAAAGCTAAATTATAGGAGTTTTGAGTCAAATTGAGGGAGTTATTAAACATAGAGCACAATTAAATTGGAGGCTAGCAAATGTTATACCAGGTTCTCCAAATTTAAGAGTTCTAAATTCCCACACTAATTTTAATAATTAACTAAGAGCTAATAAAAGCTAATAACATGGGATCTTGGCAAATTGGAGAGAAGCACCTGGGTTTGTCTGCTTGTTTATTAACAAATTTATATGGCCTCCCATCTCACTATGTACTGGATTACTAACTACACCAAGGCAACCAGCAAAGACATGCACCAGGGGAATTTAAAAATAACTCAAGATGAGTGGCACAAAACCTTTTTTAATGCACATCACAAATATTTTAAAATGGCCAAGTCTTTGATTGCACAATGATACCTGTAATCCTGACTTTTTTTAATAACCCAACCCTACTCCTGCAGTTACATTGGACAGGAAAGACTGCAGAATTGTTTGTCATTCACAATTATAAGACTTAGCAAATATTCACCAAGATGGACATTTTCAGGGGAATTGAAATTGTGGAGGGTATCAGTGGCTACTTGTGATAGGTTGCCATTGAATATTTTGTGTTACATTGTAGAAACAGAATGCTGGACTAGGTAAGTTATGATCTGCTCCAATATGGGTTTTCTAATGTTCGCCTTCTCAGCTGATTATTTATATAATTCACTTAATAGCTGAGAAGTATTTCACTAAATAACCAAGAGTGGGCAAAAAAAGGCAGTAGGAGTAGAAGTGACTGTGATCTTTCTGCTGGCTTCCTCAGTGAGTTTCCTTCTGGGAAGCTGGCAAAAATCTTCCTTCCTTCCTTCCTTCCTTCCTTCCTTCCTTCCTTCCTTCCTTCCTTCCTTCCTTCCTTCCTCCCTCCCTCCCTCCCTCCCTCCCTCCCTCCCTTCGCTAGAAAGAAGACATTGAAAAAAGCCTCAGAGATTCCTTTGGAATATTGGGGACAATTGTTCAGATGATACATAAATCTGGCTGACAAGCTCTGTCCCTTTTCTCAAAATTCCCTCTATTTTTGAGTCACTGGCTGTTCTTTCCAGAATTATCATCCTTGAAAGTTATCTTACCCACAGTCTGTCCCTCAATATGTGACTTTTGCAGCCTTCTCCTACGAGGTCATCTATGTATACTTTGTGTGTGATCTGTAACCTCAAGTCAAAAGTAATACACTTATACCAGTATATTTATTCAACATGTATCTAACTATTGACAGGAAGAGACAGTGGGCTTCAGGCAGGGGTGGGTTTCAGCCAGGGTTACTGCCGGTTTGCTCCTGCATGCACTTCTTGTGCATGTGTTCACTGGATGCATGCTGCAAGCATACTGGATGTGTGCTGCATGCACATGCATAGTTCAATGGAAATTATTCTGTGCATGCGCAAACTAAAAAAAAAGATGGTGGCAGTGGCAACCAGGGAACCGGTTTGGGGGAGTGGCCAGCCTGGGTTGCTGCCGGTTCTGCGACCCATGCCAGCATTCCACTACCAGTTCGGCCGAACTGGGTCAAACTGGTAGGAACGCACCTCTGGCTTCAGAAAAATTATTGTATTATATTTAAAAATTAAAATATTAATGAAAAATTAAAACAAATGCAAAATTTTTAGATCCCAAGTCTCAGACTATTTAGGGCTATATGTAGAAAAACTAATATGTGAAGATTAACCTCTACACATCTAAGCATATCACAGATAAAATCTTATCTACCATAATTATTTTTCCAAGTTCAGATAATTTCTGATTCACATCAAGAAGCATTTGAAAGCCAGTCTTTAATTGGGAGAGTAAATTGTTCAGTCCTAGGTGAACTGCAACATGCTTTTGTAATCATTTAATAATGTTCTTTAAAATTTCCTTTGTTATTTAAGATTTATTTTGCTGATGAAACACTTTAGCTCTATATTCTCAGAATTTCTATTAGTTTTAGGAAAAATGCTAATACTGTGCTTGTTAAATAAAATGATCTGGGCATAGCTACAGCTCATTAGAGGCCATGTGTCCCAAAACTACTTTGAAAATGGGAAAAATCAACTCAGTTGTTTTGTTCTGGGAAGATAGAGATAACATTTAATAAAGAGCAATATGTTCCTTAAGCTAAGACAATATTTAGGACATTTATTTTGCATGTCTAAATTTCCCAAACTTTTCTTCTATTTAAAAATAAGGCTTAACATTTTGACTGTATCTAGTCTGGGGTGTTTCAGCAGTTGCAGAAAGGTTATCCAGCTACATGTAGCCTAAAGATTAAAAATGTATTTAATTTATCAACTAAACATATTTTTACAAGCATTATGCATTTACTTTTTTGCACAGAATATTAAACATAAATTATATATAATTTATAAGTTTATACATTATATATAATTTATAAGTTTAATATAAAGTGTAATAGCTTCAGACTTTCTATAAAACTATGCCCAACTTCCCAAAACTTATAAATATCCCAAGCCATTTTTCACAGATAACAGTATGAGAAAATGGGGGTAGCATTGTGGGTGTTGAATTTTGTTTGTTGTGAAGAATGTACTTACTAGGAATATGCATCTAAATAATTTTAATTATCTGAAACGAGATTCTCAGTTAAACAAAGGCAATATGTCATACTAATAAATTGCAAGTAATATTTGAAACTGCCCTGGCATTTACAGCAGTGGTCCCCAGATTCCTCTTCATCATAAGCATTAGAATATGTAAAAGTATCACTTTCACATTTAGGACAAAACCTATATAAACTTACATGAAAAAGTAGAAATATTCATTATGCAAAATAATAGGAAAAAGTCCTGAGACACTTCTTGTCAGCAACTGCTCCCTTCAATTTATTTAGCCTCCCCCACCTCCAATATCTCTTTTATGTTCAAATCCATCTTGTTAGGTTTCTGCACTAATTTTAAAACAAGTTGATCTGTTAATCTGGTTGTGCATACTTTAAAAACAAGAGGTTTGCTGGAGCATTTGGAAGTGCAGCACTTCTCTAATGCAGCGGCATCTTTTTCAGGTATGGAAATGCATGCACTACTACATAACCTACGATAGTTGGACATGGTGAAATCCTTATACCTGACAGTTGCCAAACAGTTTCCTTCCAGAAAAGCATTCATGGTGTACTTACCTGCCATTTTTCATTCCTTTGTAGAAAATTCTAACTAGGGACGTTTTTTGAGGGAGTCCTCTTTTGTATTGTATTGTATTTTGTATTACTAATCATTTTGTATTTTGTATTTTTGTATTGTATTTTGTATTACTAATCATTTTAATCACAAAAAGCAGAGTCAAAAGACTGAAAATTCATATGGATGTGAATAATTCCTCCAGAGAATTACACAGATTTCAGAACTTTTCCATAATGTTTTCCTCTACTGATCAGATTAAAGGGACCGGATCCCAGAAAACTATTGATAAATGCAAATATCAAAGCAAACTTGAGAAAGCAGCCAAAAGTATTGGTACCCCAAGTTGCAGTAAAATAAACTGAAGCTGACACAATTAAATTCCATTATTCTTTATTGTAAAGTATATAGAGCAGATACTCTGCTTTTGATGTATGACTTAGCATATTCTTGTAAACAACAAAACAATTGAAAATGGCATAGACATAAGTATTGGTACCCTTTAAAAGTTAAAAGGCATTCTTGGATTTTAGCGATCTCTCAATCAGGCTATTTACTTTAATTATCACAGGCATCTCCAATCTCATAATTAGTCACTCATCCCTTTTAAATTGAGAAAAGTACTTGTTCAGGCTTTTTGTGTCATTATGTGCGGTATAGTGAACTTAGGTTAAAAAAAGAAAAGAAAAAGAAAAGCAGAAAGGAAAGGAAGAAAGTAATACCCAAGTGTGGTAAATGTAAAGGCTACAAAACATCTCTAAAGAGCTTCATATACTATATGTGTGAGCATGATTGTTATTACTATTAATGGATTTAAGGTCCATGGGACTGAAGTGAACCCTCCTGGATGTGGATGGAGGACAAAAATTGATCCCAGATTGAATAGGGGAATAGTTCAAATAGTGGAGAAAGAACTAAGGACTATATTAAAATAGATCTTGGCTGACTCCCCACAAGATCAAGTTGCAATAATAGCAAGTCATCCCATCCATCACTGGCTGACAGAAAGTGGCTTCCATGAGAGAAGCCCAGGAAGATCCCACTACTGAAAGACAGAAACAAACAAGCCAGACTACTAAAATGCATGTTTCCTGGTATTTCTACTTGGTGCTCCTTGATCTGAGCTCTATAATTGCCTTTTCTGACTTCTTCATCTTAATCATTCAACACATTGTGGGGGCTTTTTAGATCTTAGATTTAAGCCTTTCTTTAAAGCCACGTGGCTCATGCCTGCTTACATGAATTCCATGATCGTGGACCTAATAATTTCTACCATCTTTTCTCTTGTAGCCTAAAACCAAGTGTGGGTTGTTTGCTGGAAGCTTAATGCCTGATCTGGCTTGAACAATGCTATTGTTTCACCCACTGCAATTCTGAGAGCCCGAAGACTAATTTACAGCTTTATGATTGAGCACAATAGAAAATTTGCTTGATTTATGAGTACTCCATTTATTCTCTTGTCAGAACTGTAAAAAAAGTCCTGGTTTAAATGTCACGTAGACCGCAACATTTCAAGCACTCTTTTCAGCCTCAATATAACTGATCTGGGACAATAATATTGAGGTACCCTACTGAGTTGCAAGATATGAATTTTATACAGGTATTAAATATAATTTTGTTTATAATTAACACTTAACATAAATGACATTATTATAATCCATAATGACCTTCTAGAATTATCTGAAGAAATGAATAAATTTGGGGAAGTGTTTGCTTGGCTAAAAAATCCTTGACCAGCAATCCTTAAATTGATATGTAATATGTGATATAACGATGAACGGATAAAGATCAGGAATGGATTGGTGACTCTCTATTCAGCAAACCATGGCTCACCTTTACCTCAGACCTCAAACTTACTACCTGCTGCCTGTTACTTTCAAGTCCTGCCAGCTTCTCATAACTTTTATTAATAGATTTGGTTAGAACAGTTCATTTATTCATTAACTCTGGCAACCAGAAAGACCTCAAGCAACAGCAGATACTGAAAGATTACAAAACAATCTTGGGTGTTCAATGAGCTATAAGGAGCTTCAGGAATCCACACGCTAACTACAGTTGTATCAATACAGCTTCATCTCTGAAGGACGGTCAAACATTTGAAGTACTGTCCTTTTGAGGTTATATTTTAGTGAGAACATATGAGTTTTAAGTAAAACTGAAAAAAAGCTGGAATTCCAATATATATTCTCAAGGCAATATCTGAAATCTAATTCATGAAAAATATTTCTAGTCATACGCTTTATTAAAAAGCATTTAAGTCTGCTGCAGTGTCCTGACTTCCATATACTGAACAATAGCTAGATACCTATTATGTACAAACAATAACTTTATGAATTGACAACTGTATCTTTTTGTCAAATATGTTCTGTTAAATTCCTTTGCAGTATTCATAATCATTAAAATCCAAGAGGTGATTACTTATTCAGATTATATACCGGAATATTCTTGTTGGCTGTTTTATCTACTTCTGCTAAACTCTGTGTTACTTTTGCATATTGAAAACTTTCATTAAAACTGAATTACTAACAAATTTAAAGACAGAGGGAGAGAGAAGCAGTGTGTCAAATTTATAGTCAGGAATATTATTACCAAACATTTGCAGGATAGATAATTGTGTGATTATTAAGGGCAGAAATGAAAGTGATGGTTCATTAGTAGAAAACATCCATGAAATATCAATAAATATACATAAATGGAAGTGGTAATAATGCAGAAATATACGTAGGCTCTGAGCCAAGGACTTTTCTTACTATCTAGGACAAATAATTTTAATTCTGCCTCCATCTCTTTAAGAGACTGATCTTCAGCATCTTTTCTTAGAAAAAACTTTTATAAAATACAAGATTTGCTTCCTGATATATATACATATAATGGTAGTAAAATTTCTGATGAGAAGTCCTGAGCCTCTGGTTCAGGAAGTCTCCCTAGACTTGCATCCCTTTCACATGCATAGGAAGGACATTGAAGGACATTGAAGAAAGGAGATTTAAGAAAATTATTTCAATACCTCTGGCTTTGTTTATTACCTTATTTGCAAATTTAAAGATATTGAGGAAAATATCAAGGGGGCTGTTAATGTAATTCTTTTTAAACATGAGGTAATTTCAGAGAAATTAATTGTTCAATTATTTCCGTCATTCTTGTGAACATTTTTACAATTAGAATCATATCTGCAACCTTATAAAGAATCCAGCAAAACACTCCTTTAAAGTGCCTCTGTAAAGTGCCAGATACCCCTGTTTTGGGCCAACTAAGTGGCCATTATGCTTCCTTTCTTGTGACATGCAATTAAAGTTAAGCAAATTTTCTTATATTACATTATTAATAGCAAAAAGGAAAGAGTCATCAAATGATTGACACTTAACAAATATGAAGTGTTTTTACTAGAATTCTCAAAAACATTCTTGAGTTTTATTTAACTGATGATCATATGTAAATTAAATGACAGTAAGGAGAAACAATCAATTAATTTGATAAATATACATCAGCTGACTCAACCCTAGTTACAGAAGGGAAATGGAATGCAGTATTATAAAAGATAGCTTTATTAGTTTGTTACTTGCTGGACTAACAGAAAAAGATATAAATGGCTTAGATTCTTGGATTAAATTGTATCTCATCTATAAATCTTTTAAGAGGATAGAAGGATAAAAGGAGAAAAAAGCAATGATAGGAAAGGGAAATCTACAAAATTATTAAATTCAAATTGATCTAGAAATCAGCTTCAGATGACCTCAAATTGATGTCCATTACTTCCATTGTCATGACATGTAATTTCTCTTTGGATTTAGATTGGTTTTGGATTAGTGAAGATTTGAAAAGCAGTGAAGTTATGAGTAAATTTATATCAGCCATTCCTATCATGAAATTTCTCTAGATTATTTGGGAATAGCAATTCTGACAGTTGCAGTTTCAACACATCTGAAAGGCAACAGGTTGGGGAAAGTTGATGCAAGTTCAACTGGATATTGCTGTCTAAAAGTATTCTTGTGTGGCTTGTACCACATTTTACTCAAACACTTTTGCCAGAGTTTATGACAAGAACATGCCACCAATGTAATTTTTCAGTTTGCAATGTTTTGATGAGGAACCTTTTTATGGAATCAACATTAGCCAATGCTAATGACTTTATAATGAGTATACTATTGGATTTGCCCATAAACACAGTTAATTGAACCTGTTGTTTTAGATACAGCTGGTGTTTTGGAGTCAGCTGAGCCTTAGCTGAGCAATCACAATTTGTGAATTGTACCATTTTTTTTTCCAGATGCATGTCTTCTTGCTGATAGTTGGCTGCTGAAAAATTGTATTTTTTCTCAGCTCTTATTTAATGCATTTAGCAAAGGTTTTTTTAAAAAAACTGCTAAGCCTTTTGATCTACTTTTTCCTTTATTTATTTTATTCTATGTATTCTATGTCTGTCTACTCCTTAAACATAGGTGTACCATATGCTTTCCTTTCTTGCAGTGCACATAGAACCTGGTACGTGTGAAGTCATTGCTGCCCACAGATGCTGTAATAAGAATAAGATTGAAGAGCGCTCCCAAACAGTGAAATGTTCCTGCTTTCCAGGTCAGGTGGCTGGAACAACACATGCTGCTCCTTCATGTGTAGATGGTAAGTGTATAGCTATCTGCGATGTGAATGCTTGGACATGGCTATAGCACAGTGGGTCTCAACCTTCCTAATGCCGCGACCCTTTAATACAGTTCCTCATATTGTGGTGACCCCCAACCATAAAATTATTTTATGTTTTCTATATTTTTTCAAAAATATGTATTTTCCGATGGTCTTAGGCGACCCCTCTGAAAGGGTCATTCGACCCCCAAAGGGGTCCTGACCCACAGGTGGAGAACCACTGCTATAGCAAGATCAAAAGATAGATTCATAGCTCTAGAGTAGGGATGTCAAACTCGATTTCATTGAGAGCCACATCAGGGTTTTGTTTGACCTTGGGGGGATGGGATGGGTGTGGCGAGGGTGGGCATGGCCAGATTGTTGTCAGGGGGTGCCTGTGGTGGCCCAACTGCTCTTCCAGTGAAAATGGTCTTTTGAGCTCCGTTTCGGCTGCGATGGCCTCCTACAACCCTCTGCCAGCGAAAATGGAGCACGGAGGACCGCACACAGCACTCCCAAGCTCCGTTTTCGCCAGGAAAGGCACTGCGGGCCAGTCCTTCGCTGTTTCCAGTGCGGCCCTGCAGGCAAGATCTAAGCACCCCACAGGCTGTATCCGGCCTCCGGTCTTTGAGTTTGATGCCCCTGCTCTAGAGCCTGTGAGTCTGAATAGCTGTGCTTGCTGGGAAATTTATATCAAATATGATCAGATATAGTTTAACAATATAAGCTATTCCAGCTATGTTATTCGGTGTTCTGTAAGAAACAGGGATGTATATGCTTTTGATTTGAAGGCAAAAGTATGCTTTAGAGCACATGGGAGCAGACTAAACTTCCCGTCAAGCATGTTTTACATCAAATTCAACAATACCACGAAATGACTTAGCTTCTCTAAAGAGTAATAGGCAGCTGCTTCATGAGTGCCTCTGAATGATCAGAGTATTTGCCTGATGCTTTCTATGATAGTCATTAAAAGAAATTAATAGCAACCATGATTAGCCAATTTGAATAATTTTCTATGGAAAGGAAGGCTGATGTTTCTACATCCAGTCCTGGTTTTGAATTTGTACAGCATCATAATATCTGTCTGGGTAAGCCAAGATTTGGAAAACACTATAGTTTAATGGTAAACCAAATGCTTATTCAGTGTCATTGGTTCAATTCCTGGAATCTTCAGGTAGGATTAAGAAAGCCTTCCAAGCATTTCTTTGGTGTGGATCAGTCTTGCAGCTAGTAAAATGGACTGCTACTTTAGTATCATAATCCCGGTTAACACAGATTTTATGGGAGTGATTGACCAAAAGTATCTGAAGATCATCAGATTGGAGAAGCAACAATAAGATAGATGGGAAAATAGTCTGACTCTTCTGAATGTTCTTCAATTACTATTTTTGGAATAGAAAAAGTGGGTTGTCAAGTACTCCAAAATCTGCTGCTTTTTACTGCATAGTTTGATTCGTTTCTTTAAGCTTTACTGCTTTCAAGGGTTTGTTTTTTTTAGTTTATAATGAAAATGATGATACTATTGCATATTCAATCAGAAACAAAGTTTGAAGTTGGATTAGTAAATCTTGTAAGAATTGGCATGCTGTTCCCATAAAATAGACATCCAGTATTATGTTTTGTTACCGTCCCCAACTCATTCATCCTCAACAGTTTTGTAATAGGAACACAGTCTGGCAGAATATGACTGGCCCTGTGACTTCGGATCTCAGTTGAGATGTGACCTAAGATTGCATGCACTGTCCACCCATGGGAAAATTCCTGAAGTTTTCTCAGCAGGTTCCATCTGTTTCCTTTCTTTTGCAATGGCAAACACGCTTCATTCAAGCACGTATTTTCAATCTTTTTTTACAGAAACTTCACAGATTTAATTCTGTTATAACCAATTAACTGGTTATAATCTGCAATCTTTCAGGCTGATTGTAGAGCCCTTCCATGGTAACCTGTAATATTTATTGCTTAGATATCCAAAATGTGAAATTAATTGAATCTTGCCAAAATAAATGCCGTAGCTCACAACTAATAAAGTTTTGTATTGAAGAGATATACTCTTATTAGTTTCCTATTCTTCCTAGAAATGTGTGTCCACCAACACCTTGCCACTACTGGAAACGAAATCTGATGTGGAATAAAAATATACAAAATAGGACAGGAAGCCTAGGCCAGTCACATCGCCTTCCTCAATAGTATAGATACAATGGTATGTTATCAACTGCTTAGTATTTTTTAAAGGAAATTGGTACAGTAAATACTGTAGTCAATTTGCTATTTTAAGTGATGTTCTTCCTCTCTCCTGGGAAAAGAAGGATCTACCTTGCTAAGAGATTTAGGACATAGGATACAAAGATATATTTAATGGAGGAGATGGCCTACAGAAAAAAACAATTGGTAGCTTTTTGATATGCATGTGATATTTCATAATTGTATAGTATTGTAGATATTAAGCCGTGCATTAATTATTTAACTGGTTTTAGCAAAACAGTAACTCTCCCACTTACTCAGAAAATTGACTATAGATTTTTCTTTCTATAAAGAGCTTTTCCACTGAAACTGTAATTATTGCCCAGTTTTGACTTCAGAAGCCAATATTTTACATGCAATTGTGTCTCATTTTTAACTCAAAAAGGCATGTGTTTAAAAATCAACATTTCCTTTTTTCCCCTCTTGTTGGAAGGTCAATTTAGGTATAATATCTCAGATCCCATCTCCCTGAAATCTACTTTAAAAAGTAGGAAAACTTGTTACTATAAAGTAGGCGTAACACATAGGAATGAAAGCATGCAATCTAATCACCTGTGGAAACTGCTAAAAAAAAAAAACTCAGCCCATCTATATTTTATTGAATAGTGTCATTTGGGATCTATTTGAAATGGCTCAAAGCCTCTGCTGGTACATTATTGATTGGCTTGGCAGCTTGGTTGGTGCAAATGGATTTATATGTGATGCCAAGAAACTACTTAAAAAACATAGGATACTATTCCCCTGAAAGACTAGATCTCTTAGCAGCTTTGAAAAGTGCTTCAGTTTATGTGAACAAAGCATTTCCCTAAAATTACCATTGAGATTTCATTGAAATCATCATGCAGGCAAGAGTTTCCAGTCAAACATATAGTTCTTTTTGCCATTACTTAGCAATTAAAGTGCAAAGAAAAAAGAGAAATAAAAGGGAAAAAGAAACGTCAGAAAGAATAGAATAGAATAGAATATATCTACAGCTATTGTCTTCAAGATCTCAAATGACTGTTTGAGCTATTGTAAAGTTATGGAAAATTCACAAACATTCTACTTGAAAACAGAAATTATTGATAGTTTTCATAGTTAAGTGAGTTGTGCCCCATTTTATGATCTTTCTTGCCACAGTTGTTAAGTGAATCACTGCAGTTGATAATCACTGCAGTAACATGGTTGTTAAGTGAATTTGGCTTTGCTGGTCAGAAGGTCAAGAAATGGGATCAGTGACCTCAGGCCACAGCAATGATCATGGGGATGTTTCAAAGGTTATAGCTGTGAAAAACAGTCTTAAGTCCGTTTTTCAGTGCTGTTGTAACTTTGAACGGTCACTGAATGACCTATTGTAAGTTGAGGACTATCTGTATAGGACATTTGTACCAGGCATAAGCAGTATATGCTAATATAAGAATGACAGAATGGATAAATAGATGCTGGGCTTCTGCTTAAACTTAAATGGCTGCTAAATGCTTGCTATTTATTCTGTTGCCCTGGTGACTTCAACAATAATATGTATCTATAAGCACTAACAGAACAGGAATCTGAGAATAAAAAATGAATGAACTGACTACTAAAAAAAAGGAGAGCAAAAAAAGAAATTAGAATGGAATAGAAAAGTCTATGTGGTTAAAAAACATTCTTGCCTTCAGCTTTATCAGTGGGCATATGTTTAGACGTCGACTTCTGTATGAAAATTTTATATAACGCCTTCAATAAAGATATTGAAAAAGGGATTTAGGTACTTTTTGTAATCAAAATTCAGTTTTATTTCCAGCATTAAATGCTGAAGATTTTTAGAAGATACTGACAGTATGTTTATTTATTTATTTATTATTTGACCCTTATTGACATGATAATTTCAGGTTAATCTCTAGCAAAAATTTGGACTTTTTTGTGTGCTAATGGGGTTATTAATGCTTTAAAATAACTTGAAGTTATTACAAGAGGAACTGAATTCTCTAAAACTGGAAAACCAGCATGTATCCGTTAAAGCAAATGTAACATTCTAGTCCAGATGCTTTAGCAGCATCCAAAATTCTTGTCTTACTGTCAATACTGAAATGTGTTTTGGACAATTCTAAAACTAGTATCTTTTTCAAACAATTACATTATTGTGAAGATGTATGTTAGTTATTTGCAAGAACTTTAAAATGAAGCATTAGAATTCTCTGTATTTTAAAAAAATCAGTGGTAAAGTGTTTCAATTGGGTATGTTTCTTATTATCTTAAGAAGAGAATAATTCAGCAATACATATTTTCATCTTTAGTGACACCTTGCAAAACGTTTTAAAGTGACTGGCTGTCGACATCATTATGTTGGAAGTTTGAAATGTTGGAAGGCTGTGAGGTCCACAGGTGGGGACAAAGGGCACAAAATGAAAAGCAGTAGAGAGACATTCCTGACCGATTACTAAGTCAATGGTTCTGCTGCTCTTTCTGGACAAAAATCAATTATGTAACAAAGGTGCCATAATAATATTTTTTAATATATATATATATATATATATATATATATATATATATATATATATATATATATATATATATATATATATATATATATATATATATACCTTAAATAATATATATGTTTTTAAGGTATTATTTTTCACAAGGGACTTTAGACTATCATTAATTGCTTTGCCAGTTTATGACGACAGCCTTTAATCAAAAGTGACAAAAAGATTGTAAGTCACTAGTGAGGAAATAGCTATACAATAACTGGGTTCCCACTCAGATATTAATCCATATTTCCCCTGTATCTGCCCCTTACAGTGGATAAATCTATTGTGACATCTTCTCTTTAGTTATTGTGTCACATAATGGTGCAGCACTACCTTGCTTTCATTAGAAACTATGATTCTTTTTTTTTTTTAGGCTCATGCAGTTCTGTCTCCTAAATATTGCAACAAGGAAGAGTTGTATTTAAACTTGTCCAAACAGAGAACAATGGTTAACTCAAACTATGTTGGAGAAAACAAATTATGCTTTATGAATCAGACTTGTTAACAATCAAATACGCTAATCAGACTTCCTCCATTTCAGACCTAATGACAGATCCTGCTTAGTTTGAATGAAGTGGTAGAACTGACTGCAGTGGCAGAGAAGAAGAACAAGCAGCCTGAGGCTCGCTGTTTTGTGCTCAGGAGGGCAGCACACCATGCAACATTGCTTGCTTATTTGTCACTTTTCTGTATTCTCAGCTTTTGCACTGCAGCTGCATTACCATGATATAGGAGGGAGCTGACAGGCAAAGTGAAATCAGTGTGTTGCTGGCATGTCAACAAAGGCAGACTGAGATCCTTTTGCCTGTGTCTAGTTTACCAGACCTAAATGCTTGTGGAGGCAAAGGCCCTGAGAAAAACAGAGAACCTCGAGGTCCCAAATCCCAGCTGTAGTTAACCTTTCATGACAGTGTGTTCTTGATCAGTTGTCATTAACATGTCTTGGACTGTTGAAGCAGTCCCAAGGCAGCAAAGTACTAATGGAAGAATTCATACTTTCTGACTAATGTTGTTTTGCTGTGTGCTTCCTGTCAATGTTTATCAATCCTTATTCTTCCTTTAAGAATGACATATTGGCCCTGACTTTGCAGAATATGACTGGTAGCTCTTCCAATTTTGATCATGGTTCTCCCCCCACCCAAAACTCTGGCTAATTATAGGCTTGGTTATGCACCTTGCATTCATATTGTTCCAGTGACCACATGTAAAGTTTTCTGTAGAAAACACAACTAATGAAGATATATTTTAAAGTTTCCTTCCTGGATACTTGCTCCAACCAACCTTGTATCTTGTGGGTGAGGGCATTATGATGGTATCTTAAAAGTATTTCCCACTCTTATATTTTCTTCATTTGTTCCTTACTAAAGATTAAGAACTGGCCAGATAACTGTTATAATACCATCCAGAATGGCAGAATATTGGCATAAAAATTCCTGCCACAATGACCAAGTCTATTTTGTTTTAGTAATGAAATCAGTGAGTGGTACTGTTGTTATTGTATTAATGTGGAACACGTTAAGGAAAGTGATTGATGGCTGCCCTTAGTTCATTTTCCCCCACCAGATGTCACTTGCTAGTAGGCGAACCACAAATTTCTGTAACGTGCTGGGGCAAGGCTGGATGAATATCGGTAAGGGCCTTGAATAATGGGTTAAGATGCTTGATTTAATAGGTGGCAGGCAGAAAGGTGTTATGCATCTATAACATGTCAGTTACCAGACTTCAGAACACAGTATTCTTTTGGAATAATATTAAACCTAGTCTAAAAATAGCCCAGCTGATGGGTCACAGAAGCTGAGGACGGTGCAGTGAAGTATAAAAAAGTTATCTAAGTGCTTCTGCTTGGCATATCCCCTCTCCCATGCCTTAATCTAGGTCTGATCTGCTTTCTAAGGTGGCTTGCACATGCATCAGAAAGAGCTGGAACTTCCTGTCTCTTCCCTCTCCTATGCAAAAACAGTGAAAATCCTGTAATTATACTGATCAATGCAAAATACAACTCAACCTTCTGAACAAGATACACATTTGCAGCAAAGGAAGAGAAATAAGCCAGCTTCTTAAACACAAGTTTTAAAAGAGTACTAAATCCATCTGTGTAAGGAATCTGCATAAACTAGAAAATAAGCTTTGTTTTACAGATAGTTTTTTCATTTTTAAAATAAGCATTTTGTCATGCTACAATTTGTGATACTCCATTTCTGCATTCTCAGTTTAGTCATGGGGGGAAAAGCTGGAATTCCCAATATCATTTCTGGGATTCAGTTGTTTTTCCTTGCCCCTCTCCTGCTATACTATCTTTTTTGTTGCTAATTTCTACATACTTTGTCTACCTGAATAGAAAGTTGATGGCAACCCAACATAGTGTCACAGCAGTATGTATTAGGACAATGAATTGATAAAACAATCCAGGGGTGGGTTCCTGCCGGCATTACTACCGGTTCGGCGCCTGAAAAAAATGTGTTCCATGAGCGTGCACATTTGCACCTAAAAAAGTCTGTGCATGTGCACAATATTTAAAAAGGGGAAAATTGCAGTTTTTTCAATGAAGATTGTTCTGCGCATGTGCAGAATATAAAATCAAGATGGCGCCGCCAAGGATAGAACTGATTCGGGTGCATCTCCGGCTGAACCGGTGGGAACCCACCTCTGAAACAATCCCAGGCAATGAAATGTAAAAATTAAAGAACTTAATTTTTGAATGTTGGATATGTGTGGGTGTGACTGTCTGGGGGTGGAAGGGAGGGGCTTATCCCTGAGCTGTCTTAGTCTTGGAATTGATGAACTGATAGAAGATTGCAGACAGATAGGAACAAAGCAACACACACACACACACACACACACATGCAGTTAGCAAGTATAGTGCTGTTTATTGGTATTCGTGCCTAATGCAAAATACATTTACAGCATTTTTAGTGAATAAACCAATTTTGAAATTATCCAAAATAAAGCAATACACAAGAACTAATGTGCAGCCTGTTCCAGACCAATCAGGAACCAGTACTCTTGGTTCTTTCAAAATGGACCAATTGAAAAAGGAACCAAACAAAAATCAGTTTCCCAGCATCCAATACAAGAAGCCATTCACCCCATTTCTGTTGCCTGTAAGCTGCCAAGAGATACATCACTATCAGCTCACTCTGCCTCTGAAAAATGCCAACCACAGCTGTTGGTGAAACACAGAACACAAAGGAGAACTAGTCCATGGCTATTCAGCTTAAAAGTTCACCATTGTTTCAGTTTTAAAGAATTTAAATCAGACATCACAAAGAAGAAATGTTGCCCTTGACAGTTGCATATAACATTTTTCTGTTTCAGGGTAGTTTAACTTTCCACAGGAACCCATTCTAAAAAGTTTGCTTGGGGTCTAACTATTTTTGTTAGCAGTATGCCCTTGTGCATATACAATACAATACAATACAATACAATAGTAGAGTTGGAAGGGACCTTGGAGGTCTTCTAGTCCAACCCCCTGCCTAGGCAGGAAACCCTATATAGTTTCAGACAAATAGCTATCCAACATCTTCTTAAAGACTTCCAGTGTTGGGGCATTCACAACTTCTGGAGGCAAGCTGTTCCACTGATTAATTGTTCTAACTGTCAGGAAGTTTCTCCTCAGTTCTAAGTTGCTTCTCTCCTTGATTAGTTTCCACCCATTGCTTCTTGTTCTACCCTCATGTGCCTTGGAGAATAGTTTGACTCCCTCTTCTTTGTGGCAACCCCTGAGATATTGGAACAATGCTATCATGTCTCCCCTAGTCCTTCTTTCTCTTAAGCTAAACATACCCATTTCCTGCAATCATTCTTAATATGTTTTAGACTCCAGCCCCCTACTCATCTTTGTTGCTCTTCTCTGCACTCTTTCTAGAGTTTCCACATCTTTTTTACATCGTGGCGACCAGAACTGAATACGGTATTCCAAGTGTGGCCTTACCAAGGCATTATAAAGTGGTATTAACACTTCATGTGATCTTGATTCTATCCCTCTATTTATGCAGCCTAGAACTATGTTGGCTTTTTTGGCAGCTGCTGCACACTGCTGGCTCATATTTAAATGGTTGTCCACTAGGACTCCAAGATCCCTTTCACAGTTACTACTACTGAGCAAGGTATCATCTATACTGTACCTGTGCATTCCATTTTGTTGCCTAAATATGTGTGGTTAAATTCACATAGTTATATTACATATGCTCTAAGTTTTGAATGCATATTTGTTCTATGTAAACTTAGGTACAATTAGTCGTAGTTCAGCATGGTGTGTTTTTAAGAAAAGAGGAGGGGGGGGGCAGAATTATATCTAAAATAGAATAAATGACAATTTACAAATGGATCTCCCAAGTTTCAACACAACATTCTGACTCTATCACTTTCAAAGGTACTGAATGAGATATTACTTGCTTGCAACTTGCCTCCAACAATAAGCATATGTTAGCTGCCATTAAGAATTGTTCAGTGCTACACCATAACTGAAAATAGCAAAAGGAGAAAGCAAGAAAATAAACTAGAATTTGTGGATGGCAGTACTTATGGCAAAGATGATGGCAAGTAAGATTAAGTGGAAGAAACACCGGATTTTCTAGAGAAACTAGTTAACTTCCTTTTAAAAATAACTTGGAACGAAAAAAAGAAAAGATACTACTGTATAAGAGGTATTTGAATATTTGAGTAGAAGAATTGCTTTGCTGTTTAACACTTCCTGGATAAAAATATCTTTTTCTATCTATGAATTTTAAAAACCAATTGCAAAATTGCATTGGGTTTTTAATCTTTAAAAACATTTTCCCCTGTGGTGGAAAAGCCAATTGATAAGGCGGATGGTTTTGACTGAGAAAATTTAAGATTCATATTGGTTTTTTGACTGTTCAACTTCTTTACCTTCCAGAGTTACTGTTGTTTTAATTAAAATTGCCAAGATATTGTTCTATTCTTTTGCAGTGTAATTTTTTGTTTTAACATTCATAAATCAAATAAAACTTTTTCCTAGTATGTATTATATAGACTATTTTCATTATTTGCCATGTGCTTATAATAGAAATTCATAATTAATTTTAGTGATTATTGTTTTTTTAAAATGCATTCTTGGGTTTCTATAAAGCCCCTTTGTTTCATTGTTCATCCTTTTATCATCTGTTTATTAAAAAGTAGCCTTTTCATTTAAAAGAAAGGTGAATAGGTTATTTTTCAGTGATAAGAAGACAGACTCTGAGTGTAGGAAGTCCTAGGTTGATCTCCACCATCTTCACAGAATTGGACTGGACCATTTTGGCTATCAAATCCCATCCTCGGTTCTGTGCAAAATGACAGCTGGAAATATTCTTGAAAAATGGCTGTCTTGCCTTTGCTTGCTGAATAATTGGTGCAGCCACAGGAAATAATCTTGGATTTGTTTGATCAGTGGCTGAACTTTACATACGACAGTTTTGTTCAAACATGTTTGCGTGTATTCATGTAAATGTGAAAATATCTCAAAAAATTAGAATGACTTCTCTTGTAACTGTATTATTATTCTTAACACCATTTCTTCCTTCCATAGCTGTGTTCCATGTGTTCCAGACTTTGGATAATATGAATTTTTGTCTCAGTTCCTATTTCAAAAATAATAAATAAATCTGGATATATTAGTTCAATACTTCTGATTTACACATACCATATATAATATTCACTTGTATTTAATAGACATTGATTTGAACTTCCATCTATAGCCAGTCTGGAGCTGCAATGATAACATCTGATAATGTGTTGAGCGCTTCTTTCAGTGCATTGTATAATATAACCTTACTTTGAGATCTGGATGCATACATTTGAGTTAAGAAAAAATGCAGCATGAATCTAATGAATTGCTAATGTTTTTAACAGCATCACTTGTTTTCTCATAGCATCAATAGTGCTTCAGAAATGGTGGTGCCAAATGCAGCCATGTCTAGAAGGAGAGGAATGTAAAGTACTACCAGATTTGTCTGGATGGAGTTGCAGTACTGGAAACAAAGTAAAGACAACTAAGGTAGGTCTTAATTGAATAAATGTAACCTCAGTGAATGAATGATCAGACTCACATATTTTGGCCAAACTACACCATTTTTGTAATGTGATGTTTAAAAATCTACATGGACTGCTGAATGAGAATTGCAATGATCACTTTATTGCTTAGTACAGTTGGGCTAGAACCACAAATATTACTGCTGTCTGACGGCTCGGAAATGCCACTTTACCCCTCAGCCATTGTCCAAACCAACCATCCTATGATTCTTATTAAAAAATAGTTTACAAAACCATGTTCAGGAAAGGAAAAAAACACAAGGGGGAGGCAATGTAAGCAAAGGATAAGAGGTTTTTATGGGTTAATTGTCCCATGGGCACTACCAAAATATCCTTGTTCTTTGGCTTAGTTTTTTTATTGGTAAGTTGCTACTATTGGGCCTAGCTATGAAGGATTGTTGTGGTTGGTGCAGTGGCAGGGGTAAAGATATAAAATAATGTAAGAAGCCACATGACTGGCAAGCAATGAAACTTCATAGCTGATAGGATGATTATATGGAGAAAGGACACAATACAATAGTCACTTCCTATTTTCCAACCCACCCATCTCTCAAACATAACACTATCATTTTTGTAGCTATTTAGACATCTAACTATTTTATGAAGAGTTTAACCCTAAGTGTGTGTTGAACATCTTGATGTAGTATGAATAGTGCATTTTAGTACAACCATGTGGCTATTTGCATAGACAATCAAAAGCTGCATAATAAAATAAGGGAAAAAAATAAAAGTTGTTGGCAAAATTAGAAGAAAGGTTCAACAACAAATCTTACTAAACATGTCCCAAATTTGGTCAGTTCAAGAAAGCTTAAATTTATTTTCTTTGATAATAGAAAATATTTTTCTCTATTGAAAATCACTTAGTTCAGGTATTTTTTCCCCATCTGTCCTCCTATTATATCTGAGAAGAGTGACAAAATCAGAAGTGACAAGTGTAGTGCTGATAATAAAAGATCAGTTGTTTAGTTAAAAGAAGCATCATCCAGCTGATAGAAATTGATTTGCAGTTCTAATGGCTATTTAGAAGGAGCGTCTCTGACTAGAGCATATGAGGTTCACTCAGTATTCCAATGAAGTTCCTAAATAGATGCTGCATCTGTAAGATTTTTGCCCAGGAGCAGGTTTTCCATTCTTTTCCCCTCAATCCAGCCAAACAGTTTCCATCCTGTCACAGCTCCTCCTGTTGGAGCAATCATCTGTGACAGAGAACTACATGATTATTATTTTCATGGCTTGCTGAATACTCTGAAGAACAAGGTATAATTAAAATTTTATCAAACTCATTAGTAATTACATGTATGTCATGGTTAATCAGTTGCATAATTTTGTAATCATTGTTCATATAGTGGAGTGTAATTATTCTTCAAGCTTTGCCTGCTTTGTGCATCCATCTCCTTTACACACAAACATCCCCAAAGAATTGCTCTGTGAAACGGCAGAGTGTTTTCTTTCTTATCTTTTGCTCTCTCTTCCGATAACAAACACACACTGAAATGCTGTCTAAAAACTAAGTATCAAAGTAGATCCCATTGATTCAGGAAATCCTGATGACTAAAACTTCTATCTTCCCTCCATCAACCTTGCTTTATCTGTTACCCATTTTAATTTTACATTTTTTTTTAGTGCCAGTGTTGTATGTGTGTTCACTTTAGTTCTGAAGGTACTGTTTTGAGAATAGAAATTTTATCCTATGGTCATCTTTGCTTCTTCCTTACACAGAAAAGAATTTGCACTTCTTTATGGCATTTTCCTGAAGTGTTTTGAATGAAACATTCTAATTTATTCTAAACATTCTAACACTTTTCTAATGTTCTGCTCCATTTCCAACTAGTTGGGATCTTTTAATGGCCTTTGGAGCAATCTCTCAGCACGACTGCTGAAAACTGGTGGGCGGTTTCCTCAGTTTTGAAGTGGGAAAGAGACAGAATTGCGGCATATTTCCAAATTCCCTCCAAAACCCCAAGAAAAAAAAAAGATGAGGTATCTTTTAGCTTTACTTCCACTCACTTCACATTACCAACTTATCCAGTGTGGTCACATCTTCTCTAAAAATTATGAATGTGAAATCCTATCTACCAAAAAATTCATTCTGCCTCTAGGTCACAGGATTAGTTACAACCACTGGAAACAACAGACTGTAGCTGAGTCTTTATTAATTGGGGCATCCCAGTCATAGCTGGCAGAGATGATTGGGCTTTGGAGCATGTGCTTTCAAAGAAATTGCTGAAGTGAAGGGACAATAGAGAACCTGATACTCCCCTAGGGCAAGAGAGAAGTGCCAAGTAATGAGCAACCCGAGGAAGGCAGATAAGAATTCACCCAGGCTTGGATGCAAAACACAGCGGTCCCTCTGCTCATTTGGATTAATTGACACTCTGAGCATCCTCACCTGTTCACAGAGAACTGTTTCCTATTTTTAAATAAACCACAGTGTCACTGCATTCGTGCTCAGATGTATGGGCAATATAGAAATAATAATACCCTTGTTTCCCAAATACAGGTGAATTCTCACAATATTCAAGAGCACCACTTCTAACTAGAAAACAAATTCTGTCTCTCTTGCTCATATCACTAGTATGTGACTTCATAGCTTTCAGATGTCTATGTTTATTTTATAATTTGGCTTTCTCTGATCATCCAGTTTTTGTGTTAAAGCAAATTGTCTCCTGTTTGTTCTGTCTATTGAAATATGAGATAAAGCTGCCACTCTGCACTGGCTGGACATTTAAATTCTATGCATATAATCCCACATTAACTATAGTTTTCTACTGTGTACACATGGAAGGTTTTGTTTTTTCTTGCGATGCTCTTAGTTCACTATTTTGCAGTAGATTGGCTAAATTGTTCTTGTGAATATATCTCTTGTTTGGCATGCACATATGGCCAGGGAGAGAATTTAAATAAGAATATTTAAATGTATCCACAATTCTCATGACTGTCTTGACAGAAATCTCCACGCTTTCAGTGAAATAAATGAGAGTGGACTTTGTAATGGGTAAATGAGGTATGGAATATCTGAAGTTTCTACAGTCATCCACAGATATTATATAGCCTGATATAGTGCTAGGCTTCATGGATGTAGATTTGTCAATTTGTTAAAAAGGGAATGAGTATGACTGGAGTTAAGTGATAGGTATCCAAACATGTTTTGTCTAGGTGGTTAAAATTTGAAGCAGCTGAGCTTTACAGGTGGTTCTGATTTAGTAACCAGCAATTCAGGAATTGTTCAAGCTTGCAACTACAACTGGTAATTACAGAGTCCTCGAAGCACCAGCCGTCACAGTAATTGTGTGGTCATGTGATAGTGATTTGCAACATTCCCTATCACCTTCCCATAAGCAACTTCAATGGGGAAGCTGGCAGGAAGTTCAAAGTCATGATCATGTGAGGTCCTTGATTAATGACTGTAATTGGAGGCTGCTAGACGTGACATTCTAAATGACACATTTCCCAAATTGGGAAATTTGAGTCTCAATAACTTGTTAAATGAGGACATTTTTAATGCCAAATGTAAAGATTTGGGGCATAGCAGCTGAAACAAACTTAGGGTGGCTTAGACACACCAAATATGCTTTGTTGCACTGGTGACTTCTAGATACATGTGTTGGCTCTTCTCATGCTGTCCACAAATATCAACACCTGAAAGTTGGCCAGCAGTGCTGCTCTGGCATCTTGGCATTGACTTATGTGTTTTCTGAAAAACTGGAACAAATGTTTATCTCATCTTTATTATCTGATATAGAGAGGATCGATTCTTAAAATGATAGTGACAAATACATAAATAAAGTTGGCTTATTTTTAAATAATAATAAAGTCACTGAAATATTTAAGGTAGGTAGCACAATACCTGCATATTTCTGGCTTTTACTTTGCTCTCTCATCTGAAGTTGTAGCTGGTGAGGACTCTCTTTCCTTATTGACATTCCCATTTGAGCCACCTACAGTATGTTGTTCCCTACATTGAAAGTCCTGGCAGTGATTGTTTCTCGGTAGCAATAGAAATGGCTATTGCGGCTCATGGAGCTGACTCAGTCGCAGGACTAAGCTTCTGGGTTTTTTTTTTATCAGACACTTTGCCTTAGTGATAGAAAATTTGTTTTTCCCCCCAAATACAGGTTGACTAGGCTGGCCAAGCTAGACCAGGCAACCAGTTGAGTAAAAGAGTCAGACATAACAGGATAATAGTAGACATCATTACTCCCTCCCATGATAACATAGCTGTTATGACTAAGGTAGTTTGTTTACATTGGCCAATGGAGCTGAGGAATCTTACATTTTAGGAGTTTATTTTTTCCCTTGGAGTCGGTACTTCCCTAATCGCAGAATAAAAACTAGCTTGAATAAGAAGAGCTTTCCTATGGAGGGCATATGCTCTATAACTCTCTGAAGCTTCCACCCATGTCAGACTTAACATTAAGGAACATTGATATGGACTAATTATTGTAATAATTGGACATGTGGAATCACAGAGGTGGAAACGCTGAATTTCACCTAATTCATTAACATCCTACCAAGTAGAGTTTCTACATATTTCTGGGACTTTAATCACCCTTGTTAAATGCATATGCATTTCTATTAAAATATTTTGAGAGGCTTGCGTGGCCCTGGTTTTTCTTTTCAGACTGAACAATGTTAATGTACCTATGCTAGAGGAATTTAAACTTTTTTAAAAATGCCTTTCACTTTAACAGCTAAAAAGGTCACTTAACATAATCTTAAAATTGGAAGCCTGGAAATGCTTGAGGGCATTAAATTATAAGAAATGTTAATATTTAAGCATTTTGGAATAAATTTCGTTGCCCCCATATAAATCTCTAACATGCTCTTTTGCAATAGATCGTTCCCTTTTTCTTTTTTGGGGGGAGTTGAGACTTTTGATTCATGGGATTCTGATGGACACTTTTAAAGCAGATTGAGTTGTCTTTTATTGCTTCTCTTTGTGACTGTGCATGTAATTAAAGACATCCCTTGTGTGCATAAGACATCAGTCACCACTAAACTAGGCTGTTTGTGCAAACTACAGTGTTTGTCTACATTTGGAAGGCGATAGAGATGGGTTCACACAACATACCAACTTGCTTAACAGTCACATAGAAATATATAGGGGCTGACTCATGCAACTCACTAATCACATAGTGAGTACAGGCTGGTGTTAAAATACTTTAAATCAGAAACAAATCATATTATCACTTGTATGTTATGTAAAAACTATATAAAGGAACAAATTAATGTGGCAACTCATCTGAGTCACATCAACCTATTGTCTTAGTCCAGTAACAGTTGTTGACTTAAAAATCTATTTTTCCATCTTAATATTGACCTGGAACAATGTGTTGTCATTTTATTTTAATTTTGCTTCCAGAGAACTGATTCATAATGGAGCTAAATGGCTCTTTAGATTTGACAGAATGTGCTTCTGACCACTCAGGCACTCATATGAAAAGTGGGTCTTTCCCCAGGATAATACATCTGCACTTGGTACTTATAGTCCAATTATTGGCAGAGGTAGATTTGGTTTAATAAAGTGCTAATAGATTAACAAACTGAACCTTAGTATTATGTAACCCTTAATTGGCAAATAATATTGATATATGGGAGTATAAATCCACACCAAGATGTTAAGGTGGCAGAAGTCTCTGATACATTCTGTTCTTTTCACAGGTCACACGATAGATCTTGGAAGATCCACTGTTATCAGATGTCATCTTCATTGATATGGCCAGCGTTCCAAAAATGGCACAATACGGCTTTTGTTCAGGTGCAAGATACTTCTCGTATGCTCTGCAGAGTTGGAAATATGAGGACTTCCTTGGTACAGGATATAATGCATTTGAGGTATAGGATGACTACTTTTTATGGGCACTTTATTAATCTTCCTCAAGTTCATCTGCCTAGGGGATGGTGCTGCAGTCTGTTTCCTTTTGCAAGAATACCAAGGATTAAAAAACAGGGTTGGTATCCCTGTCTCGGCAGATATCTTGGAAATTTTTCCTTGTTTTTGAAAATAAAATATTGCATCAGCTACTGATTAAATAACTGCAGCCTCAAAGGTATTTAACTATCAATTCTACAATTCTGGGTCTTGAATGAGGTTACAACTCCCTTCTGTTCCATAATTTTTATTCCATCTCACGGATATACCTGTGAGGAGAGAGAGAAAAGCATTTATTTCTTTTCTGTTCAGTCAACTATTCTTCACTACATAGAGTCTGTAAATGGCCCCAAATGTGGGGGGGGGGAGCTTTCTTTCCTTTTAGCTGTTTTATTTTTGTCTCAAAGCTTGCTGTGTTGATTGCTAAAAGAATTTGAGACTTGAATGGATGATTCAACAGAAAATTAGGACATTTACAAATGATTTTTCAGCCAGAGTGCGGTTGGTTTCACAGATAACAGGCTTTGAAAATTTGGGTCCAAGAAACCAAACTCTGGTCTTTCAAAAAACATCATGCAGTTGTTCCAATATTTATCAAGACAGCAGACCAGATTCCTTGCCAAGGTTATGGGAAGATCTACAGTAGAGATGGAAGTTTTAAAAACTTTGATGAAAGAAATATCTTCTATTTGATTCCTACAAAAGATATTCTCCCTGACTATTCTTTCACATAGTTCAGCATTTACTTTAATCGGGCTTGTTATAGTTTAAAGTCTTTAATAACTTTAAAGTTATAAGGATAATTTGTTGGGGAAATTCTATTAAAAACTTGAGAACAAGGGAAGTATCGTCTTTCACTTTGCTGTGTTGTGCTTGGTTGAGTTTAAATTTTATTTGGAGACTTGGGTTAGTTTAATTACCACTTAGTATTAAATAAATACTTGTAAAGGACAACTGTAATGAGTACAAATCCCTCTCAGGGGCAAATTATTGTTTTTAATAATCTGTTCTTTATTAAAATAATGCTGAAATCCCTAGTTATTTTACTCCTATTTGTATTGGGGGTTGAAGGAGCATCCACTTGACTTTGGTTTATTAAGACAAAGTTTTGGAGGTTGTTTTTTTTTGCTAGGGCAAATCAAAGATATAGAACATATTGTCTCTGGCAAAATTAATGTCATATTTTGATAATCTGGCTTCCCAGTGGCAAACTATATTTAAGATCCATATAACATTTCGTAGCAAATGGAAAATTAGTTATGAGGGTGTAGACATGTTCCTTTAACATAACTCATTATTAATTTTTCTTGTTAACTATTGAAATCCACTTCCACTTTATGAGCATCTGTAAAAATGTTCCATATCTGTATCCTATTATGGCTACCTTGATTCCTGACGTTCTATTGATATAATATAGGAATGAGGCTGTAAGTATATAAATTGCAAAATAATATCCAAAGTCAATATCTAATTCCAACTAATTTAGATGAATTGGAGTATCCAGGAAGAATGTAGTGGGCAAGCAGATGCACCTTCCAAACTTCGCCTTGCCCTGTCCTGTTTTGGAGTGGCCTGGCCTCCATGCTGTGACTGTATGAACCCTCAACTTTGTTATCTCAACGTTTTTGTAACAGACTATGTTTTACTTGCTTCAGATGCTGTGTAAATACCAGACTGTGAAATATTAAAGTTCGTTTTAATCTCTGCAAGGCAATTCATTTGGTTTTTATTTTTTTTCCAACCCAATGGAAAATTAGACAGAACCTTTGTAAGGCAAGTTTGGATTTCCACCAGGAAACTAAAATGAATGGAATCAAGATGCCTGGGACAAGCTGGCAAGAAAAAGATCAAGTTGAAAAATAAGCATTACCAGGCAAAGGCTGAGAAGGAAAAAAAATCTAGAAAATATCTCGCAGCACATTCCAATGGACAGATAGCTGAGCATTCAGTTTTAAGTATTGTCAATTGCTCCATTGTAAGCATACCTCCATCTTCCCTATCATATCACCTAAGGCAGAATATATGCAGCTTTCCTCATGTTTCCCACTACATAGACAACATCTACATGCATTACCTCGATTAGGCTGTTTTCATCTGTTTTGTTGTCCCACACATAGAAACAATGCATGCATTATCCTGATGAGACACAAACACACATACAGAAACCACATCAGCTATTATTAGGCCTGCACAGGCACAAGCAAACAAACAAAAGCACAATACTTGGTTACATAAAGAAAAAACATAGATGCCCCATATGGGTTAAGCTGATAAAGAGACTGTAAAGAATTCAAGGACTTACACTCTATATGCTTGCTTACCTTGTTTTAATTATGAGATTCCTTTGAGCAAAGTGGGAGGAAAAGGTATATTTTGAAGACCTGTAGTGAGGTGAAAAAAGTGAGCATTATGCACACGGAGATGAGAAAAAAGGAAGGTGAATAGCGTAGTAAAGTGGTTGGACTGGCATAGGGAAGACCCTAGTTGAAAACCACCCCTCAGTCAGTGAAGCTTAATAGCTAATGTTAGGCCAGTCACTCTCAATCCAATTTACCACAACCACAGGATGGAGAAAATGAGAGACCACCTTGAATCCCTGAACAAAAGGTAAGTAGAATTAAGATGAATAAACCAGAACACAACATTTCTACTAGTTTTGCCCTTTATACAATGGTATAATAGTATGTATTAAAAAGCCTAAAGATAATTGTAAATTGGTTTAATTATACCATTGTATAATTGTAAAAAGCCTAGGGATTATACCAGTTTCTCTAGGTTTGATGCTGCATTGATTCATTTATTTTGAGTAAGTAAAGTTTTCCACTTTTCTGTGACAAGACTCAATCCAATTAATTGTAAGCGTCATCCACAAGCATAAAAAGATTTTATATGGCACAGTAGATCTTCTACCACCATGTGTTTGTGCATGTGTGCATCCGTGCTTTTAAATTTAGTTTTATTGCTAGCAAAGGAATAGAAACAAAATTATTGGAGCTATGATAAAATGATAATCTTTGTAGATGGCTAAGTGCATAAAAGTTCTTATATATCGAGAATCAGAAAATATAGCATCTGTAAAACCTTAAAACAAAGCTAGTTTCAAATTATAACCTGTAATTCTGCCCTTTTAGTTTTTCAAAATACAGGTAGTCCTTGACATATGACCACAATTGGGATCAGAATTTCCATTACTAACCAATGTAGTCATAAAACATGATGTTACATGAGTACATCACCATGGCTAGTCCTGATTACTGTCGTAACGTCAGAGACATGGGTCATTAAGTAGAAAGTGAAGACAATCCCACATAAAGTGTGCAGGGGTGGGTGGGAGGTGGTGGCCCTGGGAGGCCTAGTACAGGGCATGCATGAGTTGTGGAAGGGAGGGTGCAGCAGTTCAGTATAAGCTCAGGAAGGACAGGGAAAGAATATGCAATACGAAGCCCAGCCCCAGCATAACATAGGAGCACAGTGCAAAAAGGGGTCTTGGTGTGTCAACTCTACAACTGCAAGAAGCTCCTAAGCTGTAGTACAGCAGGGCAGTACAAATTAGCTACCCTGGGAAGCCCCAGCCATCCCAGAAAGCCCCAGCAAAATGGTACAAAGATGCTACCCAACAGCATGGCACAAAATAGATGTTCCAGCCATTCCAGTCCAGCACCTTCACTGCACTCAGACTGCTGCTGCCGTACACTCCACCATTGCAGGTCTTCCTGTTCCTACTGCTGACAAGGCATTCCCACCCTGGTCCTTTGCGAGGCTGTTGCTGGCCACATAATCCTACCACATTCTCCAGATTTGAAGAGAAGGCAGACGCTCCATTTGGAGAATGGCATACATTCCACTCCCACAATGCTATGGAAAATCTCAGAAGTTTTTGAAGGCTTTCTAAATCCTCATAAGAATGGGGCACACTCTTCGGAGAACAGCACATGTGATTTGGAGAACAGCTTTTGCAGCCTTGGGAAGAAGACATGGCAAGGTCAGCAGCTGCCTTGAATAGCATCAAACTTAGTATGCCTCGTCAGCAATAAGAGAAGATTGTGAAGTTCAACAGGACACAGTAGGGTCTGTGGAACATAGGAAAGCAAAGGTAACTCTGAGGTTGCTGGTGGCAAAATAGACCTTGTGACAGTATTTCTCGGTGGTACCAGCAGTACTGGGGCTAAAGTAAGTGCTGGTAGTGGCACCACTTGGCTGAGATGGCTAAACTACTTTAGTCGCAATCCCTCTGCTCTCACTGAGAAATGCCATTGTACATGGCAGAGAAAATGGCAAAGATGGGTGGGGAGAGATAAGTGGGTGGGTGGAGTTGAAATGTCCCTGCTTAGTCCTATAGTCTCACTTCTTCCATCTGAAATAAAGAATAACTAAAAATCCAGATTATTGGGGGCAATATGCTGGCTCTGTAAACCGCTTAGAGAGTGCTATACCTCTCTAGTGTAAAGCATAATGGCAGTATATACGTCTAAGTGCTAGTGCTATAAATATCAGAATCAGCTGCGTGTGAATAAATGCTTGGGCTGAGCAAAAATGCCTTTCCATCTTATATGTCAGAAATTATTTAGTGCAGGTTGACAAAAGGGGTGGACGGGGAAAAATAACTAGTGAAGTAAGATTCAGCTTTGTCTGAAATTCTATATCCTTTTTTGAGGTAGAATAATTAGGGAACTACTTTGGCCATTGCTAGCAAAAATTCAGGGATGTTTGAAAATGAATATTTCTTGAGAATTTATCCAAATTGCTTTTTTGTAAAACACCATATACAGGTGGCTGATACCCCATAAAATCTTGCTTGGTCGAAGATAACCAAGAGTTTTCCCAAACGCTTACAAAGATGTAAACAGTGATTACATTTCTGACTTACAGCTGCAATGAGGCCCATTAATTTAGTTCTTCACCCCTAGGTTCTTCTGGTTTCTAGATTTTAGCTTGTGCTCAATGTGTGGAAAATTGAGGCAATTTCCTTGTGCTGGGAATGTACCATCTCGCTGAAACACTTTAAAAAGATGATACTGCCACTGGGGAATTTGGCTAAAGTATTAAAGCTTCTGTTAATTTCATTACTCTTTAAGGTAGTGTTTAATGTAAATTAATGGAGCTGCTAACATTCAGGGCTGTGCAAAGCCCGAAGGTATGCATGTATCTTTTTTTTTGGCATAGTTTTATACTGAAAGTATTTTAAGTTTAAAATGTATAAAATTGTATTTTTTAAATTAAGACTGAAATGTAGCTAGAGGAGATAAGTGTTTCAATTGGTAAGAGCCTGCTTTTTATGCCTTCAACTGCATTTCCTCATGTGTAAGTAATCAATTACATTCTGGTGAAGGGCAGATATGTCACTGGTGGCCGAATAAATTGTTGCTGTGGGAATTCTGATTAATTGGGAGGGAATGCACTTAAGACCATCAGACAAAAGTATTGATGTAGGAACAAGAAAGAAAAGCAGCCTTCTGCCAAATTGCCAATGGCCATTCTGACAGGGATGGTACAAATTCAGCTTCAATAATTGAAGCTGAATTTGTACCATCCCTGTCAGAATGGCCATTGGCATAAGGTTGTGGGTGGCTGTGGTTGAAGGCTGCATAAGGTTGTGGGTGGCTGTGGTTGAAGGCTGCATAAGGTTGTGGGTGGCTGTGCTGAAAGTATTTATCGTATTTATCGTATTTATCGCATTGTGGAGGCTTCAGACACAACTGCGGAACCAAAGCAGTGTCTATTGCAGAGCAATTTCAAGTTTTCCAAGGTAAATTAGGTCAATAGATTGTTCCTGAAACAAGGTGGCTGGGGGGTGGGAGTGGAGAAGAGCTTCAGGAGGCAGAGGCATTCTCGGATTAAAACTATGCATCTCCTTAAATAGCTCATAAATTAGATGTGGTAGCAATGGATATGCTGCATTATCTGTAGCAGCTGTGTATTAAATCTTCATTTCTGTAGAATTATTCATCTTTTCTCTGCCCACAAGGCGGAAGGTAACAACAGCACTTAATGGTTTCTTTGTTGTTGTCAACTGAGTTAATTGTGGGATTGCCATTTCTAGTGAATCAGCTGGCACGTACACACAAAACCTAGTTAAAGTAATGTTTTATTTTTGGATTTAAGTAATGTACTTTAGTACTGATCAATTTCATTTGAGAGTAATGAACAAAACAATTCAGACAATGAGAATGTGGAAGAACTCTGTCTGATAATACTATAATAATAATAAAAACATTGGCCTGCAAGATATATTTTGAAGAAAGAAGAGAATGTGTTGTTCATTTGCACATGTAGCTTGCCAATTCCTACTGAAGCCAGTATTGAGTAAAATAGTTGTAGAATATAAACAAATCTATTGAAAAAGAGGTATAGCACACTGATATACACATACAACCTGCATACATACACAAAAGCATACAAAACAAACCATGCTGAACTGTCAGTTGAACTAGCTCTAAGGAAGCTCAGCTGTAAGGTAATGCATAATCTTAATCACTGTAATACACTAATGCAAGACTATTAAAAGAAAACCAACCCAGAATATATATATATATATATATATATATATATATATATGTGTGTGTGTGTGTGTGTGTGTGTGTGTGTGTGTGTGTGTGTGTGTTACAACCCCTGGTATGCCCAAATATGGGAGGGAGCTCACTCCTCCCTCTTTCTGTCCTTCGGCTCATCACAGAAAACCATGCAGGCAGAAACCCATTTTTTTTTAATGTTGCCTTTTTATATTTGTGTTGTATTTGTGCTGATAAATAAATAAAGGGAGACTAGTATGGATCCATTTCAAGCTATTTAAACACATACTTATTTCCCTGGCTTAGCTGATAAAAGGAGGAGAACCGGTGGTGTAGTGGCTAGCAAGTCTGCCTAATATGTAACACATCCCAGGTTCAAATCCCAGTAAGGGTATGGCTAGCTGATGAGAGCTAAATAGCTTGAAATGGATCCATACTAGTCTCCCTTTATTTATTTATCAGCACAAATATAACATATATGTGTGTGTGTGTGTGTGTGTTGTATTTGTACTGATAAATAAATAAAGGGAGACTAGTATAGATCTATTTCGAGCTAATTAGCTCTCATCAGCTAGCCATACCCTTACTGGGATTCGAACCTAAGCCACATGCTCGACTCCTTATCAGTTGAGCCAGGGAAATGTATTTGTGTTACAACCCCTGGTATGCCTAAATGTGGGAGGGAGCTCACTACTCCCCCTTTCTGTCCTTTGGCACATTACAGAAAACATCCAGGCAGAAAACCATATTTTTATTTTTAATGTTGCCTTTTTATTTTTGTGTTGTATTTGTGCTGATAAATAAATAAATAGAGACTAGTATACACACAATATATATAATGTGTGTGTGTGTGTGTGTGTGTGTGTGTGTGTGTATGTGTTACAACCCCTGGTATGCCCAAATATGGGAGGGAGCTCACTACTCCCCCTTTCTGTCCTTTGGCTCATTACAGAAAACATCCAGGCAGAAAACCATATTTTTATTTTTAATGTTGCCTTTTTATTTTTGTGTTGTATTTGTGCTGATAAATAAATAAATAGAGACTAGTATAGATATATTTGAAGCTATTTAGCTGTCATCAGCTAGCCATACCCTTACTGGGATTTGAACCTGGGCTGTATTACATATTAGGCAGGAATCTTAGCCACTAAGCCACAGGCTCTCCTCCTCCTCTCCTGCCTAATATGTAATACAACCCAGGTTCAAATCCCAGTAAGGGTATGGCTACCTGATGACAGCTAAATAGCTTGAAATAGATCTATACTAGTCTCTATTTATTTATCACCACAAATACAACACAGATATAAAAAGACAACATTAAAAATAAAAATATGGTTTTCTGCCTGGATGGTTTTCTGTAATGAGCCGAAGGACAGAAAGGGGGAGTAGTGAGCTCCCTCCCATATTTGGGCATACCAGGGGTTGTAACACAAATACATACCTATTTCCCTGGCTCAGCTGATAAGGAAGAGAGCCTGTGGCTTAGTGGCTAAGACTCCTGCCTAATATGTAATACAGCCCAGGTTCAAATCCCAGTAAGGGTATGGCTAGCTGATGAGAGCTAAATAGCTTGAAATAGATCTATAACACACACACACACACACACACACACACACACACACACACACACACACATACTATATATATATATATATATATATATATATATATATATATAGAAATTTTTATATATCGATTATATGTTTCATGCAAAATTTGTAATATAGTGCTCTCAGAAAATATGTGTGATGCACATTAACAAGGGGGCAAGTCTTTAATTATCCTATCATGCTGATCGCTTGGAAGCCAGTGTGTTATTGTGGATGGCCCTGTAAGGATCATCTTTTGCCATATGAAACGCCTGCTTTTTAATGATTTTTCTAGAAAATATTGTTCTTCTCTATGTGATATACAAGCAAGTGACACCAAATGTATATCACCTTTCTGGAGTGATATTCCTTTGGAATTGGTCTCAGTGAAATTGGATGTGCCAAAGATAAAAGTGTCCTTCAAGTAAAATTCAGCCACTGGGACTCCAGCCATGTGTTCTTCTGGTTTCCATTCCATTCTTCTTCCAGTTAAGTGCCAAGCCTGACTTACATTGAGTACTATCTAGTTCCAACCCTGTTTATATTTTCCAGATCAGCCAAGGTAATTTAGGTGCTGCCATCCAATGAAACCACTTCTCAAGTCTCTTATTTCTTAATTCCAACATAAGAGGGAGGGAGGGAGGGAGGGAGGGGTGCATGTGTTTCCTTAGTTTTCAGTTTAATCTGCGATAAATCTGGTTGGGTCCAGAATATACTGTTCTGTAAACAAGATATTCTTTTATTGATTTCCTGAAGGTCTGTCATTGCCTCCTTTCCCCTGGAGGCAATTTTAACATCAGGTTCCATGTTCTTTTGAAAGCTGCAACCTTTTCAGAGTGGTTGAGACACTTTGCAGTGAAGGCAAAACTGACTTGGCCGCCTCAAAATCTCCAATGGAATATCACTTAACTAGAGCTCTACCAAGCATGTGTTAGTAGGATCCAATCCTGTGTGTTACCAGAGAGCTTATACCTTGATTGCCCCAATCTCATCTTAAAAGTTGTCATTTGATGTGTAGCTGAGAAGTCTCCTAGCAGTCCCCTATCTCCCATTAGAGTTAAAAAAAACCAGTGCTTGCAGTTGGGTAGGCTGAGTCTTTTGTTCATCTTTAGTGTAGCTTACTGTAGAACTCTGGAATCCAATTTTTTAAAATAGTTTTCTGGATTTGGATTTTACTAGTTTCTGCATTGTCTTCTAATTTCAAGGTTTCTTTGAAATTCTCTTTTATAGTTAATATAAAAAATCTTTTAAATAAATACATGACAAATTATAGTTTCCAAGATCCCTGAATAAAAAAGAACAGCACATTCTTATTATAAATTATGGAAATTTCTATAGTCAGAATACAGGTTTGCTTTATTGCATGAAAAATAGCTAACACTTTTTCTTCCCAACTTATGCCCTGAATAACTTTGCTGCTTACTTAAGTATCCTCAGCTGCCTGTGAATTTACACTGTTGCTATTTTTAAATAGTCATGCAACATCTTCTACCTTTAAATCTTTAAAAATTTCTTACATGTGTTAAAAATGTTAAATGTTAAATAATTTTTATTTAACATTATGGATTTTTCATACACATTTCCTAGTATGTTGTGTTCTATTGTGTTCTATTCCTTTTTAAAACCTTTTGAATTCTCAAACATTTTGGAACAATAATATTACCTTTATTTTAATAAGAATCTGAACGTTTAAAAATGAAGCTAGAGTTTTAAAATTAATGAATACCAAACTCTTAACTATAGGCTGGGAATGGTTAATGTAAATTCATAGCTCTATAGAGAATAGGTACGATGCTGCTTCTGAATAATTCCAGGACTAAATCACACACAGCATTTGCTGCCTGCAACTTATTACATTGGCACAAAAGAATTTTTTAAAAAGCCCAAGAAGTAAAGATCAGGAGAACTTTCTAACCAGGCTATGGCTATTAGTCAACTTAATTTAGATATGTTTAAATAATATATGTAGCTATTATAAATATTGTATATGTATACTTAGAACAGCTGCATTCTTGCAAATGTTACAAGTACTGATTGTAATCTTTAGCATCATCAACTTCTGTTGGTATGTCAATGATTATCGTGTCTAGAAATGCATGATTTTAGAGTTACCATGTTCAGCTAATGCCAAGACGTGACTACAGAAAACCTGTATGTGGAGATACCAATAAAGATGTTCAAAATAGGGCAGGTGGACTGACCTGGAAAAACAAACCATGTATATCAGCCATACTTAGGTACCTTTTCTGGCTACCAATTTGATTAGAGAAGTGTAGATACCATCTACTTCTATAGTCATCAGATTCAAAACCAAAGCCTATCCATACATACTTTTAAAGCCATTTTATATAACAATTTCTTGTTGGTTGGTATAACTGATTGGTTTCACCAGATCTTTTGGATGGTATAACTTAATGCAATAAATGATTAATGGATGGAAAGCTACTTTCCAGGCTTGCAACTAAACAAGAGTTTGAAAGAGCTATTCACAAGATTCTTATCTTGGCACACTTACCTTACCAAACCTCAGTGATGTTCTACACAGGATAGAAGAGCTTAAATTGATATTTAATTGCTCATAATCCTCCGACATTGTTGCTGTCATAGCTCAAACAGAATAGAGCTGGAAAGGACCTAGGACGTCTTCTAGTCCAACCCACTGCTCAAGCAGGATACCATATACCATTTCAGTTAGGTGTTTGTCCAATCTTTTCTTAAAAACCTCCAATGATGAACCACCCACAAGATACTCCACTGGTTAATTGTCCTCACTGTTAGGAAGTTTTTCCTGAATTCCAGATTGCGTCTTTCCTTGATTCATTTGCATCCATTGTCTCTTGTCTTGCCTTCTGGTGCTCTGGAAAATAAGTTTGACCCCCTCTTCTTTGTGGCAGCCCCTCAAATACTGGAATACTGCCATATGACAATATGGCTTCATGAGAGCTTCCACATTTTCAAAAGGAGAGCAAGGTAGGTGCCCCAGCTAGTTTTTTTCTTTCTTTCATGGTTATGGGGTACTCAAGTATCAGCTTCCAGTTGCTGGATCTTGATGCCAAGCATGATGAAAGACCAAGAACAACTATGTGCTTTATCTCCTGTGACAGCAAAGATTCAAAAGGATAGGATCCAGATTTGAACCACTTTCATGATGGTGAATGATAATGCAGCCCACCGTCAGCCATATGATCTTTAAAGTATCTCATTCCACTGTCATCCCAGCCTCCCCTGATGATTCAGTCCAAATCACAATGTAAAAGTAATAAAATTTTGCTTTTGGGCAGAGCAAAACATTTGACTGTCTGGAATTTAGATACTGGCACAATGCTATGGGAGGCAATTACAGACTCACTTGCCATATTCATGCTTGATGCGATAGAATGCAGTAGGATGTGGATTTGCAGGAGGGAAGGGTGCATTCCAAAGGACTAAGAGGCAACTGAGCCCAGATATTATGTGTGGGAGAAAGAGGATGAAGGCAAAATTTTGTCTATTGGTGTAAAACAATAAACATACAGTTTGGAAGAATCATCATGTTTATTCTTGATTTTGGACCTGAAATTTGATACTTCTCCAAGATTACCAGATAATCCTTGTCTCTTAAAGTTTGATGGACCTGGAAAATACCTGGAAAATTTATATTTCTGCTGCATGAACTGCTACTGAAGAATCTCTTCCATGGGAAGGATCTCTTCTATGGGAAGGATTCCTCATCCTGGGATTATTGTCTATTTGATAGCTAAGGCATCATATACAAAAAACTGCACCTGGGGCATAACATCTTTATCTCCCTGCTCCATGTTCTTAAGAAGAAGTGAACTATATAGACCATTTTATAGCATTTATATCTCTTCCTGTAAGTGTTAGCTAGATAGGACCTAAAGCAGTGTATTGTACAATATGACATCTGTGATCTAAAGCATGAAGGTCTATAAGTTCAATTTCTAATAAATGGTTTGCATCCCAGAGAATAACTTCTGGCCACCCAAATATGATGATTCTAAATAAGGATGAAACCAAAACAAATGCTGCCTGGTAATCCCTATAACTAATTCTCACACATATAGTTCCTTTTGAATTGGGTGAAGCCTCCCAGGTTTCACATGAGGGATGAAGAGGTGTTGTTGAATAGTATTCATTCTTATTTGTAGAGAAGGAACAATTAGAGATAGAGGTAGACAGATAGAGATCATAAATTGTAACCAAATATAGGATTTCAGAAGAACAAGTGTAGTACTTGTTCTTAGTACTTAGCATTATGTGCAGAGCAGACGAACTATATTTCTATTCCCCGCTCCATTGTTTTCTTGATATAGTTTGCTAGAAAATATAGTTCATAGATTTGAGTATAAGCAGAAGGAAAAAGAGTTAAAGGGGTGCTATTTAAAGCTGTGCTCCAGCTGAAGGAGTTTTCTTTTGCAGTGATCTGATAATCTAACAATTTGTCTGTTAGGGCTGTGAAAATCCTCACCAAAGCTTCAAGCAAAGCATTGCCCTCCCTCCTTCTCTATTTATTAGAGGTCAAGTGGCTGGATGGCTTTCTGTTGTTTGGCTCTACAGCCCTTCAAAGTCTCAATCTAGGAGAAATTTGAGAGGAACCACTATCACAGGACTTTCCTAGAAAATCTCAAGGTGATTCCAACACCTAGCTTCAGCTGGCACAAATCTCTTCATGAAGAATTCAGAGCTGAAGCATTGTATTGTCAACAATGACGATGATAGAAAAAAGATACATACAGATGCTGCAATGGACATAAATTCAAATTAAAGTTATAAGACTAAACCAACTTTGGGATATATGTGAGGAAAAAGAAACATGGCACATATATGCAGTATATTCAATATATAACTAAGCTTCAGAATGAACCCAAAAACATCCTTAAAAAATAAAGAAGGGGATTTAAGTAACTAGTATCTGGAATAAGAAAAGACTGTGTTACCACAAAAAATAAGAAAAATAAGCCTAATCACCAAAGCTATGCTACACAGTCCAAAAGAGAATTATAAAGGTGCACTGAAGAAATTTGAAAGCAAGTTAATATATTTCAGTATACATGGTATTTTCCCCAAAGCAATATGTTAGGAAAGGCCTAGTGAAATGTTTCTTTATGATTGAAATTCAACTTAATGGTCACAAAGCTATGCTATCTCTTCTTTTTCCTCCCTTTTTAATCTGGGAACATTTTGGGCCCACCAATTAAGTTTTCGGGAGATATTGCCTTTCCTATGGCTTTTGAATTTTAAAATCACTCTCAGACCACCAGGAGAATAAAGATTTACTTTGAATGGTTCCAGGAAAATTTGCTTTGCTTTAGACAAATCTTAAATCTTTCTGCTCTATTTAGTCTAAGATCTATTTAGTCAATCTGATCTATGCTCCTTTTTTTGAGATGCATTTCTACCTGGATTGGGGCCTAATTTTGAAATTGGAAGGGCCTTACTTATTTTATGGGGTGATAATTATCAATGAAAATAATATAATAATGATAGTTGCACCAGTCATAAAAATAGATATTAAAATTCCACACAGTTAATATTTTGATCAGGTTTAAAAAAATAAAAAAATTGTAAGCTTTCAAGTTTCTTAAGTCTTCCTTGGCCAAAATAAGTCAGAAAAAAAGTAGAGGGAGGCAGATTGTGGTTGATATTAGCAACAATTTATAAACCAGCTGCATTTTTAAATGGAGTGAGTGAAAGCCTTAAGGAATGCATTGTGGATATTAGCTGACACAGAATAGTACACAGTGGTTTTCAGTTACAGCAGGAGGTCTCTAAATATTTCAGGAAGAAGATAACCATTTGGCTTTTTAAGATTCTTGTTTCTGTACCTACCAATTCCAGCAGTTAAAATACACATCATCTCTATCCTCTATATGAAAGTACTGAACAGAATAAGGCACTCTCGAGATTAGCAAAGTTGGAGATATTTTAAGGTGTTAGTCAGATGCTAGTTAAGTAGGAATACCTAGACACAAAGTTAACATTCAAATAGTAACATCCCAACAAAAAATAAAAATACTTCCTTTCCTTTCCATAATCCCATTGCAGAATATCAAAATACAATATTCTTCACATAACAAGTAACACATTAAAAATATATATGATTTTCTTTAGTCTCTCAATGTCTTTCATTATTACTGACAATCACATTCTTCTTATCTGAAATGAAGATTGGAGTACTGTATTGCTGTGATTCATCTTCTAACAATCATTTTCCAAAGATGGAACTGCTTATTGCTTTGCCCCTTTGCAGTTCTGCTATAGATTCCCATAGGACTCTTACATCTGATGTTGTCTGGAATCTGTGCTAAAGCCTTTGGGTAAACTTAACAAGGAGTTCCAGGGTTGGATTAAATGATGTTAAATTTTTTAGGCTGGGATCACTTAACATATTATTTTAATCAACAGCAAAGACAATTGATTACAGTTGATGTACAGTTGCTAAGTTATTAGTGCTAAGACAAAAAGGGACAGTTATGAGTTGTATTAGCCTCCACCAACCAGCCATGCTATGAAAATCAAAGATCCAGTCAACTATAGATCAGTATTCATAATACAGGACACATGACTTCAAGATACAAAGGGCTCTAAGGCAGATTTCCTTAAATGTATGCCTCTAGATTGTTGTATTGCAACTTCTATCAGCACCGGACAATGTGGACAATGGCTAGGGATGATAGTGAGCCCAATTCCTGGAAATTAAGAGACCACAGTTAAACAAAGAACCTTTTTTTACATTTAACCTATGCTTACCGATCTATATCCCAAAGGTGCTTTTTCATCTTCAGAACTGAAAAAGCTTCTTGGATGAGAAATTCAAAATTCAAATTTTTAATTTGTTAGCTGCTCCCTCTCCGCAAGGGACTCGGGGCGGCGTACAATAAAAAGACATACATACATATAGACATACAGATACACACATATACATACATATACATACATGGAGGAGGTAGTAATCAAAACATATATCACATTAATAATAATAATAGAAAATTAAAATTAGCCATTAAAATATCCCATGATAAAATACAATTTAAAAAGGACTGTCAGGAGGAGGATAAACTACGGTTGAGCCAGGCCAGATAATTGAAAGAGATGGGTCTTGAGCTTTACACGGAAGGAGCGGAGATCGGAAGTAATCCTGATGTCAAGGGGGAGGTCATTCCACAGGGCTGGGCCCATCACAGAGAAGGCCCTGCTCCTGGGTGTCGCCCCCCGACACTGTTTAGCGGACGGCACCCGGAGAAGTCCCTCTCTGTGTGAGCGGATTGGTCGTAGGGATGTATGGGGCAGGATGCGATCCCACAGATAACTAGGTCCTATGCCATGGAGCGCTTTAAAGATCGTAATCAAAACCTTGAAACGCACCCGATAGACCACAGGAAGCCAGTGCAGCTCGCGCAGGAGAGGTGTTACATGGGAGAACCTAGTCCTCCCCATAATCACCCGCGCGGCCGCATTCTGAACCAACTGTAGTCTCCGAGTGCATCTCAAGAGAAGCAAAACATCTTCAAGGAAAAACAAAATAAGGCCAGTTGCCTCTTGAAAAAGCACCCTTGGGGCAACCATGACCTGGATGACTGAGAATCTCCATAGATACTTACAGATATATAAATCCTAACTGGAAACACCCATCATACAGAGCTATCTTTCTCTGAAAAACAAACAAACAAACCTGTATGCCATTATTTGTTGACATGGAATCCCTTTGTTAAGAAAAGAAAAATTCACAACATGAAAGTCTTTTGTCAAACAGAAGTGAAATGCCTTACATTCTTAGAGATAAGACACTTCCAATGCCCCTAAATGTCTTGGATAACTGCCATAGTAAAAGAAATTTGGATTATGTATCTGTATGAGCATGTTTATGTGCCAGACTGTCTATACAAATGTAGCCCTGCCTGAAGAATGATCTCTCTTTCCGGATTTTGCATTGATTAGTTTTTGTAAGTGTAAATAATTTATTTGGGAGATTTAAGACCACTTGATATGAGAGAGGAAAAGGATTAGCAGAACTGGTAGGCAAAGGGTTTTGAGAAATGCATTTTGTAAAGGTTGTTTCAGGAACTCTCTCTTTTTATGTTTTGAAGTTTAGTTTAATGTTTTTACATTTATTTCTTTAAAGCCAATAGATTAACCAAAGCATTAAGTTGGCACCATTGACTGTTAATATGGTGACTAGCTGAGCTTTCAGTTTCCCATTTTTTGTAGCATTTAGTTTGAAGGCTTGCTTTTAACATTCTGGATTAATGAAAATTTGTGTTGGTGAATTTGTTTTCAGTTTGTGCATAATCTCTTCATAAAATAAATGAGCCTTGAACAAAAAAAGTACAAAAGACAATAAACTGATGGGAAAAAAAACCAACAACAGTTCAAGAACTAGCTTTTTAATTACGTTTTTAAGAAAAATCTGCTTCTTTATGAAGGAGGTACTAAGTGAAAATCCCTGAAGAGACTTGACGACATTTGAGAATTTTTAAAATATATAGACACTCGGCTATCCTAGCATAAAGCTTGCCGGATGTCTTCAACTTTCATGATGCCTAGCTAGCATATCTATAAATAATGGAAATTGATGTGAAACACATTTGGAGGCACCAGCTATTGCCCACAATCAATTTATCAAAATATAATTTCATATCTAAAAGAGCTAAAAGTTAAAATTACTATCAAACCAAACTCTGGGAAAATTTAGGAAAAGGTTGCCATAGAAATGAATATAGCTGAAGGGATGGATGAGGATTGGACAAATGTCTGATGCCTGAGGTTTCCAATTTGTAGGAATTTATAAGTGGATGTATGACTCCCGGATGAACGGACAGATTGGAATACAACTGTCCCTTTTCTCTCCTCAGATCTGGGGTGGGGGTGTCTAGTTCTCTACAAGCCTTAATTTTTAAAATATGAAACAATTGTGAAGTGTGTATTTGCAAAAAAAAATTGAGAAAATAAACTAGACTCATTCATCTTTTTTATTTTTTCTCCTGTACGATGGAACTGGAAAAATAGAATAATATTTAGAGAGAATGGGGAATAATTTTCCTTATTCTTTCCATGGACACTGGGAAATACAATAGAAAGAAAATGAAAACTCTCCCAGTTATTTTGGCCCACACCCAATGTCTATTTTTGTCTATAATCACTAGCTATGCTGCTTATTTCTCACCATTATGTGTTAACCTAAACTAACCTTTTGCTGCTGGGCTTGTTAGATATATTAGCATTTCTGAATCCTTATAAAAGTAATGAAGTAGGGGAAAAGCCCTGTTAAAGCTGAAGAAAAACTTTTTCTAATACTTAATATACATACCTTTATAACCGGAGAATGAAAACTCCTAATGTCCAGGTGTTGGTCTTAAAAAAACTTGTACAATTTTACACCCAGAAAATAGTTTCATGCCAATTTAAAGCTATTATATTCCCCATCATACATTTTTGCTGGTTCTGAAGAGATTTCTTTCACCTCAGCTCAGAATCAGATTTTGTGTGACCAGTAAACATCGAGAATCAGGGGAAACAAAATGTCAGCCAGTTTCTAAATGAGGATTAGGATGTCACCACCAATTTCTTACACTGAACCAGGTCAAAAACCTTAAATAAGAAAGGGACTGTTAAACTGATAAGAATAAGCAGGGCAACACTTCGAAAATAATCTCGATGAGTCCTGTAAATTATGCATATCTGTACCCACAGATTTAAGTACAAAAAGTAGGTGGGGGGGGGGAGAAAATGGGAAGTGTATAGTTCCATCAGTAACTAAATTTGTGGATTGTCTCAGATTTTCCAAAATGAAGTCTATGTGGATGTTTACAGCAGCAGTCACGCCTCACAATCACAGAGGAAGAAGTAAAAAGAGGTAAGATGCCCTCAGCTCTCTAAAGAAGGCATCCCTTCAGGTTCATGCCCACTTTCATCCATTATAACCAACTAGTAGGAGTCATTCTGCAAGCAAAGAAACAAAAGAAAACGGAAAACTCAAAATGACCCATTTTGTGTTCCTCTTCTGCTTGAAATGAATATAGTGCAGTCTAAATGGTGATTGTTAGAACTTTCTGTGATCTGATATTTACTAGTACTGGCTTGTCTCCCCAAAGTCACTACTTGGAGCATAAGCCATTCAGGGGCACAATAGAAAGAAAGTTACTGCTCTCTTGCTCAGGCTTGTGAGCTTCCCAAATGGCTATTGTGTAACTCAAATGCTGGGCTAGATGGGCCCATGGCTTGATCCAAGAGCATTCATCATTGGCTCTTATACTAACCACTGAACATAGTTTTGAACATTAAAAGTAAATGGGCCAGGAATTCTTGGCAGTTGCAGTGAGCTTGGGTTTATAAAGACAACGGTAGAATTGAAAAATAAAAGACTGGATCTAAAGATGAAAAGAAATTGATTGGTCTCAGGGAAAGGATGCTCTAATTTAAACAGCATTAGTTCCCCCCCCCAACTTTTGTTGCTTCTTTGGAAGAAATCAAACATTTAAAGTTAGTATGGAAGCTTCTTCCTAACAATTAATCAGGTAAGTCTGTAACACACCTTTAGGGTATGTATGCACCAGTCCCAATTAACTCCAAGTGTTATGGATATAGAAGTAGGTGATGACATCTGCTTCTAGTAGTAGAACTTGGATGCAGTGTGCTATCTGAGGGGATTGTCTTCTACAGCCTGCCCTTGAGGCATCTAAGTGTGTCAGTTTTCCAAATGTGCTCTGTGATGAAAACAGGAACAGATGGGGGTTAATCCTCAATAAACAAATTGTTCCATGAGGCACATGAGGGAACAGCTCTATCTCTTTTTAGACCTCTCTCCCTGGCAAAATGTAAAAATTTCCTTGCCTTGTGCTGAGTCTGAAATTAGGTGGTAAGTATGGAATGAAGACAGATGGGAAAGGCAGAGCAGCAAGGCTGATCCTCCATAAATAGCTTTCTTGTACAGGACAGGTGTATTTCTTCTTCTTCTTCATTGAAGGAGGCAGATGAAGATGATGAGAAAATAATCTGGGCTTTTTGTTAGTTAACTGTTAAATGCATTTACCCAAAGATTAGAGCATCGGGATATCTTTACTTGTCTCATTTTTATATTGAATCTAGAAATGTTGCATCTCATGTTGTATGTTTAAGGAGATGAATCCATTTCTTTCTCTGGTTTATTTGAAATAGCAACAAAACTGGTATTTTGGGGTTCTGTCAGTGGGGTTCTGTCAATATTTTGGGTGGTCTGCCATCTATTTTGAGATGGTGCTGCCATCTCCATGGTTCAAGTCAACCATTAATCTCTACTCCTGCTGTCCCTATATTGAGGTTCAGTGTCTTCTTCCTGTAATTTGTCTTTTGTTCTATGCATTGTTTATTCTCCCAGTCCAGCCAATCTCGTCACTTGCATTCCACACACACAAAAAGAAATAAAATAAAGAGTGGTTCTCTCCTATTCCCTTGTTCATGTTTTTTCCACTGTCTGTGTATATTTGGCTAGTGGTTTGGAATAGGAGCAAAGAGATTTTTTATTAATCTAGGGCCAGTTGAAACTCAAGGGGCAAGTCATTAATTGAATCATGTTATTTACCCTCTACTGTTAATCAGCCAGAAGGGAAGACAATATGCATTGACTAGCTTTCTGCCGGTTCCCTGCATCTCGAAGTCAGCACAATTCAAGATGTTCAGCAGTCAGTTTCCCACTGCTTTGTGAGAGTTTGGGGGATGGAAATGCTGAAGCTATGGAGTTGCCCTAGGCAGGGGGTAGGCCTAGAATGCCTTTATAGCAATCAAATAGTTTTACCACATAAGGTTGCCTACCCTGGGCGCCATTGTTCTGACTCCTACAGTTTCTGCTTTTGTTCCTTTTCTTTGAATGTGAAGGAACGGTTACCTTTTTCCACTGGAAATCAACTGATTAGTAGCTTCTAAAGCACATTTTACTGGTTATGTGAACTAAGACAGCTGGGTCATAAGATGCTGTTATTACAGTTTACAGCCTTTTTCTTCGCTTGAGTTCCTTCTTACTCTCTTGCATGGCCTGCTGAATGCTATGGGCATTCATAGCAATTGTATAAACAATTTTTGCTAAAGAGAAAGGCTTGAATGTTCAATTGTTGCATTTGGACAAGGGGGAATTTTTTGCCTACAGTCTCTGCTTTTCACTTCATATTCCATATTTTAAACATTAAAAAATCCCCAAATTTTGGCGGTTTCCACTTTCAGTTGAGGAAATGTAGTGATGGGAAACTTTCATTTTGCCACAGAAAGAGAATTAGCACCTAGGCATAAATACCAGGAATAAACATTTGTTTGTACACTCTGCAAAGGTCCAGTAATAAACCCATAAGTAAACCAACTAGGATGGTTTTTACCATTAAAGCTATTATAACAAAAAAAAAAACCTCTTAGAATGATTTGAATAGTTACAATGAAGATGGCTAAAGAACACCAAGCCAAGAATGATATTTAACATATATTCAATGTTTGGTGCACATAATATCCACTGGGTGGAGTGACCAGATTTTCCAGAATAAGAACTGAGATACATTGATTTGTGCACATTTATACAGTCATACAATTAGTTGTAATTCATTACTCTGTGCAAATTTCCAAACCAAAATTACAAGAAGAAGAAATGGAATTTAATGTTTGGAAATGTTTCACCATAAATGAAGTGGCTTTCTGTAATTCCAATACTTTTTAGTTTATATTTTATACCTTGTGTGTAGAATTATGTACAGATCTAACCTACTTTATTGATGTCTAATAAGCAATAGATATGAGCTTCTATATCTGGGTTACAAAACTACAGACAACAATTAGATGGAAAGAAAGATACACAGGTAAGTCATAGCTATTTTCTGTGAATAGATTTTGCAGCCTTGATATGGTGGTCCTAGTTAAATACTCATGCAAGGCAACTAATGGAAGACGGATAATCTTTTTCCCTACTTCACTGCTCATGGAAGATGAGCTTCCTGATCTTTGTGGTAGTCCTGCTAGCCCATTACCCAGGTCAGGCTCCTAGAAATTGGGCATTTTGCTATTTTTGAGGAAGAATGTGTACAGTGCTTGCAGTGGTGGGTTCCGGATCCCTTTCCAACCGGTATGGTTTGAACAGCCCGGCGGCGTCCACATGGACGTGCACAGTGTGTGCATGTGTCTTAGCACCTCCGCGAACCTCCGTAATACTCCAGCTGCTCAGCGGAGCGTGCACGGAAGTGCCAAAGACTTAAAAGACCAGTAAGGAGCTCGGGCGGGCAAGTGGGCCCTCTGGAGCACTGTACCGGAATATTATCTGGTGCTCCGGGCAGACTCCTGTATGCCCGTACCGGGGCATACCGCCTGCAACCCACCACTGAGTGCTTGGGACACCTTTTCCCAAAATGGGATTATTTTAGAGAAATGTCTAATTATCCTACCACTTTTCCTTTAAGGGTAAAGGAATAATTATACTTGACTAAAGTATAGCATATTTCTTCCTCTTAATAATGTGAAGTGGCTCGCATTAGGTTACCACTTTGTTTAACTTTTCATGGCAGTCATGAGAGATGGGTGGGCCTCAGACAAAGCCTTCAAGTCAGCCTACAATTTCTATGGTGGAATAGAGTCTCAAACGTGAGTCTCTGTGATCCCAATTTAAGACTATAACCATTACACCATACTGCCTTTCACAGTATTAAATAAACAAAATTTTAAAATTGACAGATTAATAAACAAAACCTCAGTTGGCCAGCACTGTTAAGAAAATAAAAGTGAAATTATGGATCATAATTAAACATGTACCTTTGTAATGTAATATTTTAAAAAAATAACACAATTGAAGTAATGGCATACAATTTAGAAAAGATTTGTTACATTTTCTAAGCTCTTGTTGAAATCAACTATAGCCTCTATGGCCAGTTGTAACTAGTTTTCATTAAGAAAGAGTCCTGAGGAGAGAATGTATATTCCCACCAATCTAAGTTCCACTTTAAATACATTGGTAGAAATCTAAGGCAAACACATGGAAGAGAAAAGCTCACTATGGCTAAAGTCTCACTTCAATAGCCCTTTTAAAATTATGGGAGATCAACACACCATGAAATGGAGATTTTTTTTTTAAAAAAAATGAAACTTCATAAGAAATGCAAGCACATTCACCTTTGAATATCAGCAGATGCTCAACTCCTGCGGGAACAGCTGCCTTCAAAAGTTACAGCAGGGTTTCTGTGGCAGCAATACTTTATACATAGAACTCCTTTATCCAAAAAGTGAGGTGCCACTGACTTCAGCTCAAAAGGCAAGAGCAGACTTGACAATTGATTATAAAAGATGCCCACTAGATTAGACTTTTTTTTAATCTGTCTTCAGTCAGAAACTTTAAAAAAAAGCAAGGATCTCATCCCACTGCTTAATCTTACTTATTGGAGATTAATCAGAAGTGAGGGAAAATATGGAAGTTCTAATCTTTTGTGCTGTTTTCAGCTTGCTGAATTGTTTTATTTCTGAAAGCCAGTTTGAGCAATTCCTGTTTTGGAAGGGAAAATAAAACTGAAACAATCTTAGAAAAATAATCGATCAGAAATGGTGGCAGGGAGCAATTTCATCAGTTTGACTTCTCATAAATGGATGGTTTGTGACTGACCACAAAAGCTGCAGTATTATTTTATGAGAAGACTGATGACTTCCAAATGTGCCCACAGCATCAAAAAGATGTTTATCTCCAGCCTGTAATTTTGAGTGATTCTGAATGATGTTTTCTAATCCCAAAAGTATAGTGTATCTCAAGTCAAACCTGACTTCTGATAACTTGATGGACACATATATTTATTTTATAAATGTATTTATTAATCAAACCACTCGTCTCTCCAAAAGTGAATCTGGACAGTGCACAACAATCTGATAAAGCAACAAATGTGAAAACAATATAACATATACAAATCCAGTTTAATAAATATGATAAAAAACAAAGATACAACCCTAGGCAAAGGGACGATGATGAATGGAACCTCAGCAATGGAACCCTCTAAGCCAGGGGTGTCAAACTCGTGGTGTCATGGTGGCATCACAGGACTCCCCCCCCCATTTGCTAAACTGGGTGGTGGCCAGTGCATGACACATCTCGCCCGCAGGATGCAAGTTTGACACCCCTGCTCTAAGCAGTCTCCTGACCCCTGGTAGCTTCAATACTGATAACAAAGCCAGGTCTTGAGGGTCTTTTGGAATATCAAGAGGGATGGAACTAACTTAATTTCAGGGAAAGGGATGTTCCACAAAGTGGGCATCTTGGCGGAGAAGGCACATCTTCTGTGACCCATCAAATGCAGCGCGCTAGCTGACGGTACCTGTTGCATGTCCTCTCTACTGATGTAGCTGATGTAATTAGGGAGAGGTGGTCCCTCAGATAGTCCACTCCCATGCCATGAGGGTCCCATGCCGTTCCCATGCCATGAATATTCTTGGGAACAATATGGAAGTTATTTTCTGTTGAAGTCTTCCAGGTTATATTTCAGCTACAGTAGAACATTGCTACACATATTTATTAATATCAATCTGAACATCTGTGGAGAAGCCCCCTTTATTCCTGTGTGCTTGAAATATAAAAGTAAAGGTTCCCCTTGCACATATGTGCTAGTTCCTGATTCTAGGGGGCAGTACTCATCTCTGTTTCAAAGCCAAAGAGCCAGTGCTGTTTGAAGATGTCTCTGTAATCATGTGGCCGGCATGACTAAATGCCAAAGGCGCACGGAACACTGTTACCTTCCCACCAAAGGTGGTTCCTATTTTTCTACTTGCATTTTTATGTGCTTTCGAACTGCTAGGCTGGCAGAAGCTGGGACAAGTAATGGGAGTTCACTCACTTGAGAAACAGGAGGTCACTTGAAATATATAAAAGTTCAAATACAGGCATCTGCTGAGGAGCAAACAATGTGAATTATGACATAACTAAGAAAATACAGAACATATGTACCTGACACAAAGGCAGAGTCTATCAGGGGTGTCAAACTGGTGGTCTTTAGGCCAGATGTGTCACGTGCATGCCACGCCCACCCCTGCTCTGTGAAGAGGGGAGATGTCGCAAAACATCATGTGATAGCAATGTGACACAGTGAGTTTGACATCTGTGGTCTAAATCTGTCTCACCAATGGGTACACTGTGTGATGGGTGATTAGAATTGGATTCCAAGACTTCACGAAGAAGTTAGTTAGTTAGTTAGTTAGTTAGTTAGTTAGAAAAGGCCGATACATAGCATCTTTTTTTCCTCTTTTACTGTCCAAACTGTTTCAGGTTAGCCATGCAAGAAACTTAACCTCTTTATAATTCTGGAAACTTCTTCAACAGACTGGACTTTAATGTTATAAAATCATTTTATTGTTCTCATAACAGCTAGTAATGCTTTTCCCCCTTTTACTTCCTACAGTTATTCAGCACTACAATGGCCCCTTTGTATCAGCACTAAGTGCTGACCTTGCATCTTCTCCACTGTGCTACTAGGTAATAGGTATAAATACTGAAACCCAGCAGCTCTTGTGCTGGAATGTAACTAATTTCAAAGCTGTATAAGGAAAGATTAGCTGCTATTGTAACTAGGAAAAAGAAAGCCAATGACTATTTCCTATTACCGTATCCCATTCCATCTCACAGAGACACAAAAAAATGCTACTGAAAAATGCCAGATACTTTTTATTTTTGGAATAGCTTTGAATATTTGGAGCAAATATGAATTTTCTTTTGAGAATGTATCATTTGGAAATGCCCTTCTGGGACAAATCATTCTCTCTAGAATTACTTTTATTCTTAGTTGTCCTATATTTAAAATGTAATTATTTTAAAAGAAAGCAAACTTGGCAGTAGTATCCTGGTGACTGAGATTTCATTACTGTGAAATGAGATGTGCTCATTTCTGATTTTTATTTTAAAATTAACAGGCAGATGTCATGAAAACTAGTTTCTACATGATTCAGAGAGAGAAAGAAAAAGAAAATAGGTCCCATTTTTGAATGTTGGTGTTTAAAATTGCTCCTGAGCTGAGTGGATAGTGATTGGTGAGACATATAGATTGGTAACAATTACATCTGCTATTTAAAATGGTTGTGATCACATAGGTAACAGATAACATTGCAGGCAAGTCACTCTGAAGGTACATGAGATGCAACCAACTTGCCAATGCTAAGTATTTTGGGATCTAGTCAGTGACTGTGTTGTGGTCTGCTGCCGGCCTGCAGAGCTGGCAGCAGAATCAGACAGTGAGGAGGTTGGGGCGGAACATGGGACAATCCTGGATGAGAGCTCTGCATTGGAGACAGAAGGGGGGGGACAGGGCCATCTGGGAGTTATGTGTTGCCTCTGGAGTCAGACATTAGCGGTGAAGAGGAACAGGGGAGCCTGTTCCCAAGTGCGTGCATGCGCAGAGATGCCAGAAGACAAGAACAGTTAAAACAAAAGGGGCGACTCAGCAGTAAGGCTTGGAGATGATTGGCCTCACCCATAAGACATAAAGAAGGAGCACAGGCATGTGAGTCTTTGTAGGAAGCAACTTTGTTCGTTATGGTCAATTTAAATTCTGAAGCTCTGTTTTGACTCTGTGCTCCATGTGGCCTTGCAAAGCTAATTGGCAATTAGGTTTTGGCAGCGTTTCAAGGGAGATAAAAGTGGATGCTTATCAGCCTTATTCTGAAAGACTTTAGCAGACTTCTGTCAGACTCTTTACAAACTATTTGTGACTCATTAAGGGCTATGAATTAACATAATAGCAGCAAACTGGATTAAACTAAACCAATAACATAAGTCTGATTTGATGTATAAGTGCAGAAAGTCAGGCTCTTGGTGTTGTACATTAACAGATAAATGGATTAAAGCACTTTTAGACATAGGATTGCCATAGTTAAGATGTATTATCATTTCATAGTTATAATTATATCTGCTTCAAACAGTTCCAGTGGGAGATCATGGCGAGGAAAACTTTTTGGCCTTGAATAATTATTCATAAGCAAATTGAAAGGTGAGGATATTGTTTTATTTCAGAATAATAAAACTTCACTTGAATTCATCCACACATTATCTACTAACTAAATTTAAGCCTTCTTTAGAAATAGAAATGAAAAATAAATAATTATCAAATGTAAAAAAAAGCTATGAGATGAATATCAAAAAGAGCATTAAGCAAGAAATAAGGAGGAAATTATAGAGTGCTACTCAGCCTTAGGAGACAAAATTAGGTGAAATATTTATTTATTAGATTTTTATCCAAGCTTTTTTCATATTCAATTTAAGGTGACAAGCATGCCTAATAGTCCTTCCTTCTCCTATTTTCCTCACAACCCTGTGAGATGACTTGGGCTGAGAGAGACCAAAGTTACCCATCCAGCTTTCATAGCTCAGGTGGGACGAGAACTCACAGGATGTCTTGATTTGGTAATTTGACAAACAGCCACACTTGCCTTGCGCTAATGCAGATTTAACAGAAATGAGCATTTGGTTGTTACAGAAGTAGAATCTTGAATTTGTTGGTCATCTTGGCAACCATTAGATATCTGATACCATAGAGGACGTAGACGCTATGTTACAGAAATAGATAGTCCTGTATCTCCAATATTTTCTGTTCATTTCAATCAATGGAACCATAGGTTTACTTTATAGAAAGTTACTGTATTTGAAGACTATTTCTGGTTCTTCACTCAAATCTTTGATGAGGGTGAGCAAGATATTTGGCCCCATTCCTTCTGGTCAGTCATGTTTGCCATCTTTTATTGATTTCATTGTAATTTCTTTGCTTGGTTGTAATGAATTACCCAGTCATTGAAATGGAGTGGCTTACATTATGTTGTTGTTGTAAGGTCCTTGGTGTTCTCTGAACATTGTTCTTTTCTTGAAGATGTTTCATTGATATTTCATTAATATCATCAGGGCTATCAGTAGCATCAGTAATGCTTTGCAATTTAAACATTTTATTAGATTATAGAATAAAATACAAAAATACAAAAGCAAATAGTAAGATACAGTGGGGAGGAAAAGGGGGAAAACAATTGAGGAGGAGAGGAAGAGAATTTTTAAAAAATGTTGACTTCCAACTCTCTCTGTTGCAGTAGAATAAAGCCATAGTAGTAGTAGTAGTAGTAGTAGTAGTAGTAGTAGTAGAAGTAGTAGTAGTAGTAGTGATGATCATGAAAAACCTCTTACATGCGGTTATAATGATCAGTTCAGTTTCTTAGTCTATTCCTGCATTTAAAAAAGAATATGCAATAGTACATTGGTGTTGCATTTATTGTTATTATTACTGCCACAGCATATTGTTGTTGTTTTTATTGTTGTTGTTGTTGTTATTAGCTTCACGTTATGGGAACTTATAAACTGTTTTATATAGGTTTTTCCTTGCATCAATGCATGTTTAGCAGAATAACAAGTTGGAAGAAACCTTGGATGTCTTCTAGTCCAATCCCTGGCTCAAGCAGGAGACCCCATGCCATGTGAGACAAATAACTGTCCAATTAATTTTTAAAATACTTTAGTGATGGAGGACCACATCTGAAGGCAACCCATTCCATTGATCAATTCTTTAACTGTAGTAATTTTTTCCTTATTTCTAGGTGGGATCTCTCTTGATTAGTTTCCATCCATTGCTTTTTGTCCTGCTGTCAAGTGCTTTGAAGAATAGGTTGACTCCTTCTTCTTTGTGGCAGCCCATTAGATATTGGAACACTGCTATCATGTCACCCCCTAGTCCTTCTTTTCATTAGATTAGATGTACCCAAAATTTTGAAACTGTTACTCATAAGTTTCAGGGTCCAGTCCCCTAATCATCTTTGTTGCTCTTCTCTGCACTCTTTCTGGAGCCTCAACATCTTTTTTATTTGATTGCATATTTCATGCTTTTCTGGATCTAAGCATTAATCAGCCTTGATTGTTTGTGTTTTTGTGTTTGTGTTTGTGTTTTGATTGGATTACAAATGTTCTCTTTTTGGTAATATATCTGTGCCCTACTTCAGCCTTTATTTTGGATACTTCCACAGGAAAGAAACTATATTAAATTCCATGAACCTGGGAGAGCCTGTAAAGGATGCTTAATCTCCTCATATTTTGGGTTATATATTTTGAGTTTTTATTGATGACTGCACATACTTTATTCTTAGCACAACCAAGACTCCCAGGAACACATTTTGCTGCTAAATTACATGGTCTATGACTCCTTCAGAACAAAGCTATTAAGGATATGAACCCGAAGTGTTTGTTCTGCTTAATGAAATTGTGATGGGGCCTGTTCTGGAAGCAACCAAGGAGATGCCAAAAAACATGGTCTCATGTTTTATTAAAGTGCATATCAGTGAAGATGTTCTTGTGGAAGAGAACAAAATAAAATATTCATGCTCCAACAAAATGTGCAATAAAAGCCACTGGAAAGAGTGGTGGTACCCTGCTACTGGCATCATTTCAGTGTACAATATTGTGATCAACTCCCAGTGCAGATAAATAAATGGGGAACTCATCAAATCTGCAGATGACACCAAGCTGGCAGGAATAGCCAACACTCCACAAGATAGGCTAAAGATACAGAAGGATCTTGACAAACTTGAACATTGGGCACTATCTAATAAAATGAAATTCAATGGTGAAAAGAGTAAGGCTCTACATTTAGGCAAGAAAAACGAAATGCACAGGTACAGTATAGGTGGTACCTTGCTGAACAGTAGTAACTGTGAAAGGGATCTTGGAGTCCTAGTGGACAACCATTTAAATATGAGCCAGCAGTGTGCAGCAGCTGCCAAAAAAGCCAACACAGTTCTAGGCTGCATCAACAGAGGGATAGAATCAGGATCATGTGAAGTGTTAATACCACTTTATAATGCCTTGGTAAGGCCACACTTGGAATACTGCATTCAGTTTTGGTCACCACGATGTAGAAAAGATGTGGAGACTCTAGAAAGAGTGCAGAGAAGAGCAACAAAGATGATTAGAGGACTGGAGACTAAAACATATGAAGAACGGTTGCAGGAACTGGGTATGTCTAGTTTAATAGAAAGAAGGACTAGGGGAGACATGATAGCAGTGTTCCAATATCTCAGGGGTTGCCACAAAGAAGAGGGAGTCAAACTATTCTCCAAGGTACCCGAAGGTAGAACCAGAAGCAATGGGTGGAAACTAATCAAGGAGAGAAGCAACTTAGAACTGAGGAGAAACTTCCTGACAGTTAGAACAATTAATCAGTGGAACAGAAAATGCCTCCAGAAGCTGTGAATGCCCCAACACTGGAAGTCTTTAAGAAGATGCTGGATAGCCATTTGTCTGAAAAGGTATAAGGTTTCCTGCCTAGGCAGGAGGTTGGACTAGAAGACCTCCAAGGTCCCTTCCAACTCTGCTATTGTATTGTATTGTATTGTACTATAGATTAGCACCCCGATGCTCACTTTTTTTTTACAATCTCTATAAAACCACAGCAGACAAATATAATAGAGGTTATATTAATCTGTCTCTTTTCTTGATACAGAGACATTTAAGGAAAATAAATATTTTCTATTCAAAGAAATAAAATAGAAAGGGAGATACAGAGCATGTCTTTATCAGTGGCTAAAAATACCCTAAAGAACTAATTTTATTTTAGACAAAACATTTATTAAAATTTGAGAGAAGCTCCCATTCCCAGTATCAGCTGTTCTTTTTTTGACAAGCTAATGTCCATTCATCTGACTTGACACCTTTGTTCCAACTGTTATGGTTGGTCTGATAACCTTCATTTCCTTCTTCGATGACTCTGGGGTAAAGCACATTGACTTTATCTGTGCCTATGTAAAATTGGGAAGCACTGATTGAATAGGAGAAGTAGGAATAACGTGATCAGTGAAAATGGAGAGGAAATGTACGTTTTGTCTGCTCTACTATACTATTGAGGAAAATTCTTCTTGGAAAACTATTATTTGATTTGTGGGGAAACATGTGTTTATGGTAAGACTTCATTCTAATGCAAATGCAAGCTGTGATATTATTTTTAAATAAATAAAGCATCAGATCTCAGTCCTAGCTTCCCCCAAAGGAACATATGGATGGGATTAGCTCAATAAACTTCACAGTGTTAGGTGAGATACCTTAACCTAAGGTTTGAAATACTTTAACCTAAGGTTTTAATTCCTATTTTTCTGCTATAATATTGTATTTTTCTTCAAAAGTGTTTGAAATCATATCTAAAATTTGGGGATTTTTTGTTTTATGCACTGCCATCTGCAACAGGATACCATCTTGTATAATTTCCAAGGCAGGTCATAGTGCATATGTGATAATAGAACAACACAGTGTTTGAAAGCTTGGCTCCAATGTCTGTGGAATATTTTTGAAGTACAAATAATACAGCATTACCTCATGATTGGATTGCCAATATTGCCATGAATTCTGAAAATTGTTTTCCAAAGGTGCTTTCAAAAGGCAACTGGACCTACTTTCTTGTTTTTTTCTCCTTGAAAACATTTCACTTCTCATCCAAAAAGCTTCATTCCAGTTCAGTTCAGCTTCTTGGATGAGAAGCAGGATGTTTTCAAGGAAAAAGAGCAAGAAAGAAGTTCCAGTTGCCTTTTGAAAAGCACCTTTGGGACAACCATGATCTGGATGATTGAGAATCTCCATAACGCTTGTGGAGAACAATAGTTGGGGAAGGCTGGTAAATTGATTCCACCCAAACCTGCTGCATGTCTAATGCAAATATCTGATTAGAGTTAAAATGTGTACATCAAGGGTGGTTTCAACCAGTACGGACTGGTACGGCCATACTGGATGGTGAAATTTAGTGTGCCTTCCTGTACCTGTTGGATGTTGGGGAAGAGGGAAGAGGCAGAGGGGCTGCTAGAAGAGTGTGTGCATGTGCACAGGCTGTGTTTTTTTTTTAAACATCTGAGTGAATCCAGGAAGAGGGAAGAGGCAGAAGGGCTGGAAGATACTATAGGAACATACACTTCCAGCCCCTCTGCCTCTTCCCTCTCCCTGGATTCACTCAGATGTTTTTAAAGCTCACAGCCTGTGCACACACTCTTCCACTCTTTTAAAAATGTTCTAGTGAATCATAGGAACACACTGTTCCAGCCCCTCTTCCCTCTTCCTGGATTCACTCAGACATTTTTAAAACTCACAGCCTGTGCACACACTCTTCCACTCTTTTAAAAATGTTTGAGTGAATCCAGGAAAAGGGAGAGGCAGAGGGGCTGGAAGAATATGTGCTGTGCACAGGCTGTGAGTTTTTAAAACTTCGAATGAATCCAGGAAGAGGGAAGAGGCACAGGGGCTGGAAGTGTGTATGTAAGGTGGTCAGTAATGTTGAAGACCGGCAAGGACAGCCATATTTCTTCTGTAAGTAGCTGTTTTATTGTTTCATGTACTTATTTTATTCTTATTTAGGTAGTAAGTGCACAAAATAATACATTTCCTTTTTTTATATTTTCTTTTTGTAGGTCATATTTGGGGCAAGGAATTCAGTGACATTGACTTGGCTACTCCCACTCAGTCACATGACTGCCAAGCCACTCCCACTCAGTCACATGACTGCCAAGCTACTCCCACCCAGTCACACGATCACCAAGCCACTCCCACCCAGTCACATGATCACCAAGCCACTCCCACAAAACAGGCCACACCTATAGAATAGGTTCTAAAATAATTTGAAACCCACCACTGGTGTACATACATCACATTTAATTTTTGAATATTTATGAGATAATCCCTATTTGAGCAGAAGTGCTTGTAGCTTACTTTTAGCTACTGCTACAATCCACGTCTAGATAGGAAGTCCAAAAAACGATATGTGGAAAACAAATTTTGTGAAAGTATTTCAATATTTTTTCTTTACGATATACAGCTTTTTTTTGGATTTGGGAATATGAAGAATCAATTTATTTGCTGAGATAATAAAAAATAAAAAGCTCAGATCCAATGTATAAAAAGCAAATAATTTCTTACAAAAGAAGAACTATCTAGAAGCACTGTTTTTTTTTTTTAATAACTCACAAGAGGTCTCTATTCTATGCCTTTATTTGCCATTAAACAAAAGAGTTCGGATAATTTTTGAGTCCTGCACTTTAGCTAAATGAAATCCAGATTTCAACATGTGGAGAAATATATCTTTTAAAAGCAATCTTCAAAAGCTCTAGTGCTTTGCTAATAGGCCACATATGCAATGCTCCTGCATAGGAGAATAAACTCACTTCAGCTGTTAGGGAATGCTCAACATAGTTTGCATCTTATACAGCTTGCTTTTCATCCCACATTCTTCCTCCCTCAGGCAGTTCTGCGCCTCCAGCCTTGTTAGCCAGAGGGCAAACCCACTAGGAGTAGGGAAGAGAGCATATACGTCATTGGCCTCACCACACATGATCAACATCCAACAAAATAGTCTGGTACGGTTTACTTGCATAAGATTCCCTGAGCACTCCATATGCTGACAATTCTAGCAATGATGAAAGACATAAGGCAATCCACAGGAGCCTCCTTTGTTAGGGAGGAAAAAGGTGCCAAATTAATCTCTTTTTGCTGCGTTGTAACTCTTCAAAGATCTTTATTTATTTATTTGAAGGATTTTTTAAAGCTAACCTTCAGCAAAGCTGTGCAGGTACAGCAAGAACCAGGATTATGAAACAAAATCAATAGACAACATTAAAATCACACTTAGGCAAACAAGAGAGAAGATCAACAATGTTTGGCATAAATCTTCAGGAGACCAGATGATACACACATAATATTGATGTTACATGTTTTAATGCCTGAGCAAATAGCTGTTAGAATATCTTCACAGGGGGCATGAGGAGAGTTGCTCTGAAAAGGGAACTTCATAAATAGCTTCTAAAAGTAAAAATGCTTTCCTCTGGACCCAAAAATTGATCTAGAGCTAAGCATTATCCTGAACCTTATTTGCTGCACTGGAATCAGAGATCTCTAGGAATCATGTTATCATCCGAAAACAACCTTTGGTTGCAATGGCTAATGGTGGACCCTGCAATCAGATTACCAGATCATAAGATTTGGATTGCTTTATAAACTAATAAACTCCTGGCCCAAAATACTGAATCGTTTTTTCCTGAATGACAATATGGAACGAGGCCTGTCCTTCTGCAATGTAGCTGATTTGTGAATGTAAAAGTCTAGATGGGTGTTTGGCACAAGAATAAACAGAAAAAGACAAAACACAGCTGACCTTGTTTTGAAGTCCTAAAGGGTTGAATGCTGCCTTAGCAAAATGTAGAGGAAACAGTACATTTTGATTTTTCATACTGTTCACCTATACCCTAGCTCAGTGGTGGGCAACCTTTTTTTTCAACTGAGCCAAATCTCGCCAAAACCACGATTGAAATTTACTTTGAGAGCCACATTTTTAAAACCGAAAATACATAGGATGGTACACTGTTTTTAGTTTCAATAAGTTTTTATTGAGAATATTCTGCATGCAAGTATCCACATAGGTCGGGAGGATACAAATAACACAACTAATAAAACAAAAACTTTAGAACGATATTATTTATCGATAACGTTAAATTCCGTAAAATTTGCCTTACAATGTAGAGAAAATTACATCCTGACATTGACTGACAAAGTCACAACCACTAATGTGAACATTGGCCTTGCATTTCCTTGGATAGTTTGAGTAAGTCAGGTTTGTATGTTGTTGTTTTTAATTTCATCTCTCTCTCCCACTTTCTTTCTTTTTTTCTTTTTCTTTCTCTCTCTCTCTCTGGCTCTTTGTCTCTCTCTCCCTCCCTCCCCCATCTCTGTCACTCTGTGTGTGTGTGTGTGTGTGTCTGTCTGTCTCTCACTCACTCTCTCTGTGTGTGTGTCTGTCTCTGTCTCTCCCTCTGTCTCTCTCCCCTCCCTTCCTCTCTCTCTGTCACTCTGTGTATGTGGGTGTGTCTGTCTCTCACTCATTCACTTAATCACTCACTCTGTGTGTGTCTCTCTGTCTGTCTATCTTTCTCTCCCTCCCTCCCCCTCTGTCTCTCTCTGTCTCTGTGTGTGTGTGTGTGTCTGTCTGTCAGTCTCTCTCTGATTCCCTCCCTCACTCCCTCTCTCTGTTCCTCTCTCTGTCTGTCTTTCTCACTCACACACACACACACACACACACACTGTGGTCACCTTGTTGAGTGTTCCAATCACATTTGAAACACTCAACAACTGGCCTGCATTTATGGTATTTTGCAGCATTCTGCAGTCATAGGACCAAAATTGGTTGTCACTCGCCCGGGCTTTTGCAGAAGCTTCCCTCCGAAGCCCGAGAGGAGGGAGGGGAGCGGGCACCCGGCACACAGAAGAGCCGCATTAAAGGGTGTAAAGAGCCGCATGTGGCTCCCGAGCCGCGGGTTGCCCACCACTGCCCTAGCTATATTGTAATATATAACCAGATATTTATTACCAACCATTAACAGGCCACAAGGGACTTCCTTTCATGAAAACAAACTAGGGTAATAGCTACATTTCTGGAAATTCTCACTGCTTGGAGAATGCGAGATGTGTAACAATTGTTATTCAATAGGAAATATTGTAGGCTTGTCAGTTAAAAAAGAGCATTATCATTTTTGTAAGTATCAGAAATGGGTATAAGCGTCCCTGAGGGTGAAGTTGTATTCCTCAGGCAATAGGCATAAACAATTTAAGAACTGAACAAGAAACCACATTTATTGCAAAACAGTTTACAAAATAAATTTTGATACTTAGCTTAGCAGTGGTTGTGAATTATTACTACATTGCATTGTTATGTCTCTTCCTGTCTTGTAGTAACATCCACAGATGTCTTAACATGATTTCTAAGTTTCTTTTCTCCTTCTGATAAAATATTTTGCTCCACCTTCTCCCTTTACAGCTTCATTACTTACCACCATTACCATTTTCTCTCACATCCAAAATTCTCGTGAAAATTTGATGTCTTAAGCTTTTTAATGGTTTATTCTTCCAAATATTTCCTCTCTCCTGTCCCACAATCTGGCACAGCAAGACCAGAGAATAAAATTGATAAAGGTAAGAGTTCTGCTGCCATGCTATGATTTAACTGACTCACTTCTCCTTTGTCAAACTGGATCTCTAGTTCTTGTATCATCCTGTCTCTGGGTCTCAGCTCTTTGTCAGCAAAGGTCTTCAGCTCCTTTTCCACTGGCCAGTGTGCTCCAGCATTGCCCCAGGCCATTTTCATCAAACAGCATCTGTAATAGCATCACCTAATTTTAATGGGAGTTCTCAGTAATAATAGGAAGACACACAGGATGACAATCATAAGAAACAACAACCATTCTACCTTATCCCCATACTGCATCCTCATAACCCTCAAATGTAAATGTAATACTAGACATCCAGTTGTGTAAAAACAAGATTACAGGTGTTAGTAATTATTTGGACTAATTGGTCCATGAGACAAGGACCACAATTTCTCTTAGTCAACTGGATATCCTCATAATAACTTTTTCATTTGACAGAGATTCCTGAGGCTAAATCTGAGTTGCATCAGGCAAGAGGAGGCTAGTCGAGATGATGTCTGCAACCACACCACCATGCCTCTTTTTAATATTGATGAGTTGACTACAAGATTGTAGCCACAACTTGACTTTTTAAAATTCCTCCCTGGATGGTGGAAGCAGTCAACATTTCGGATCATGCTACAGGGCTCTAAAAACTTTGTGGGTCCTAGAGTCCTCCCAAAATTGTTGCCAAATTATAAAGTAATGATTACAAAGGCTAATCTTACCTTTATGCAATTAATTCAATTCTGATTACATTTCAATTTAATTTATCTCAAATTAGTTTTTTTTTCTGTGCTTTATGCATCCACACTTTGCCTTGGCTTTAGTTACTTTTTGAGATATGGCCCTTCACAACACCATTCAATGGACAAATGTGGCCTTCAGCTTGAAAAAAAACATTGTGAATACTTGCTTCAGACACTTATCAAGTCCCATTAAATCTTCTGATTCTAACTGCTGAATAGGGAATTCAAATAATCCCAGATGGGTAAGGCACCAATTGAGCTCATAGAAGGAAATGTGCTGAATTCTAGCGTGTTTTCCCATATTACCCCAATCTCAGAATATTTAATACACTTTTCTCAGAACTTTCTTTGAGCAAGAACTTCAATAGCTCTTTGTTTAATATTGAGTGGATGGAAAAACTAAAGCTTAGAAGATTGAAGAAAAGTGCTGAGGAACTTCAACTTCAAATGTATTGCATTTACATTGTGGCCTTTTAAGTCTGATTGAGGAATAACTTTTGCATTTCCATGCAATTGCAGTAGCTTTTGCAATTTCCACTCAGTGCCTTAAACACCATTTTTGAGCTATTTGTATCTTGGCTTGGCTTTTTTCCCCAGACCTAAAGAAACACTGACTCCCAACCTTACAGTCTTATTTATATAACACATTAATTAATGCAAAATTGGGATGTAAGCCATAGCAAATAAGCATTCATGGAAAGACTTCTGGCCTTTGGTAATCCCTTTATTATGGAACAATACTGAAGAAATCAAATGCCTGCAATAAATCAAGAGATTAATAACAGGCTGGAAAAGGTACAAGTTAAATTGTGACTTGCAAAAATCAATGGTTTTATTCCTGCCCCTATTCACAGCAACAGGAAAACATGGTTAGAAATCACTTTATACAAATGAATACCTACTTTAATCTTTGATCCAATCAGTAAATAGAATAGGCTCAAAACAGAGCTTGTTCTGTCTTTTGCCTTCCTTCCCTGTAGTGTATATTATGTCAAAGACATTTTCTGGGAAAAGAGACTACAATGACTTGGTTTGAAGAAAATGCCCTTGAACTTAAAGCTAATAGGCTCAGTGGGTAGCTTATCATTTCAGAGGTAAACAAAATTTAAAATCCAGAAGAAAAAGATCTCAGAATCTTTCCCAGCTGCTTCATGTAGAAAGATGTGTTGTGAAATGAGCATAAACAATTGTGAACCTTCAGGGAAATTCATTCACCAAGAAAGTCTCTCAAAGGTAGAGAAGGGCAAGCTTTGTGTCCAGAATTACCTAATGTTTCCAAGACAACAAAGATACTCCTATTTCTAACTTACTTTTTATTTTCAGATTGGAAGGAAGACTAGTCAGGAGTTTAATTCTAGCTAGATTAGCAAACTTGATCTATGAAAATCCAATATCACTTCTGCACAGTCATGATCTCAATCCATGCTGATTTCATGACTTTCGTATTGAGGATTATAATTATCACCTATCTTTGTGCCAAAGCTGTTTTACCTATGAATGTGAAAATACTATTATAGCTCTGTAAATGTTGCTTCAGGAGTCTGAGTATATCCTTGAGTATATCTGCAAGGGACAGCTCCCATAGTGAGAATTCCTGCCTTGCCTCACCTCCCAAATCCTGGGCTTCTGTTGTAGCAACTTGCTATCTTGATAAGGAAAAGGTGCCCAAGTGTAGAATTGCTGCTACATCAGCTTTATAAATTGTAGAGAGCTGGAAGACTTTGCAGATCTGCTGCCATGACAACTGCGAAGCTTTAGAGAGGTTTCAGTGCAAGGTTTTGTTTTTTTAACACACACTGCTTTCCCATCAGACAGCTTTCCCTCAAAGTGTTTCTGGGATTTTTTTTTATAAAACATATTTTTTAATGTTCACAAATACAAGTTCGCATATGGAGGGAGCATAGGAGAGGGGAAAACACTTGAAATTGTTGTACTGGTTTGCGTCAAGGAAGAAAGGACAAGAAGGTTAGTTTAAGCATAAATCTAATGAAATGGAAAGCATGGGTTAAGGCACTCCGTTATTGACCAGCTTGAAATGATAACAAGCAGGCACTGTGACACTGACAGGTTCTTGTACTCAGCTATTGGACAGAAACAGCAAGAAAAGAAACAGCCAGAAAAGATCTCCTGAAGGCTCTCTGGAAGCTCCAATCTTTGCAAACATACATACATTGGGGTCTATAATATCCTTTTAAAAATATAATTTCTATTGAAAATTAAAAAGAAAATAAAGCTAATACAAACTAATATAAAGTAGGAAAAAAATCAAAGAGAAAGCTAAATGTGGAGGAAAGGAGAAAAAAGAAAAATATATCAAGAAGTAATTTTCAATCTTCATAATAGCAGTTATAAATCTACCTCTTACTCTACAGTGATTGTGATTCTCTTTTTTCTAGGCTAGGCTAAGGTAGGCTAAGGTAGAGTAGAGTAGAGTAGAGTAGAATAGAATAGAATAGAATAGAATAGAATAGAATAGAATAGAATAGAATAGAATAGAATAGAATAGAATAGAATAGAATAGAATAGAATAGAATAGAATAGAATAGAATAGAATAGAATAGAATAGAATAGAATAACAGAGTTGGAAGGAACCTTGGAGGTCTTCAAGTCCAACCCCCTGCTTAGGTAGGGAACCCGACACTATTCATGACAAATGGTTGTCCAATCCCTTCTTAAAAAGTTTTAGTGTTGGAGCATTCACAACTTCCGCAACAACTTTTTAAACCAGTTATTCCACTGATTAATTGTTTAACTGTCAGAAAATTTCTTCTTAGATCTTGGTTGCTCATGTCACCCCAGTCCTTCTTTTCATTAAACTAGACATACCCAATTATAGTAACCATTCTTTATATATTTTAGCCTGCAGTCCCCTAATGATCTTTGTTGCTCTTCTCTGCACTCTTTCTAGAGTCTCCACATCTTTTTTACATTGTGGTAACCAAAACCGGATGCAGTATTCCGAGAGTGGCTTTACCTAGGGATTATAAAATGGTTTTAACACTTCACATGAACTTGATTCTATCCCTCTGTTAATGCAGCCTAGAGCTCATGAGAAAGTGTTGACTTTTGGGGCACACTGCTGGTTCTTATTTAATGATTGTCCACTAGGACTCCAAGATCCCTCTCACAGCTACTACTATTGAGCGAGGTACCGCATATATCGTACCTGGGCATTTTCTTTTTCGTGCCCTAACGTAGAACCTTACTTTTTTCACCATTGATTTTTATTTTGTTAGATAGCATCAGTGTTCAAGTCTATCCTGTATAATAATCAAAACCATAAAAATATATAGTTATTCTTTTCTTTATCATGCAAAAAATATGTAAAGGATTTCCAGACAGCAGTAAATGTAGATATTGCTTTTTCTTTGACTAAAGAAGTCAATTTGGCCATCTCAAAAAGTTCCATCATTTTTACTAACCAATCCTCCATTGTGGGTATTGCCAAATCTTTACATCTTTGTTCACAGAATAATCTTGTTGCACTTATCATGCACATATTTGTTTCCAGCTGTCTTCTATCGATACAAAAGAAAAATCTCTGGTCTCAATTGTATATTAATTTTTAAAACCGTCTGAATCAATGTATTTATTTCAGGGGTGTCCAAACTTCGAAACTTTAAGACTTGTGGACTTCAACTCCCAGAATTCCCCAGCCAGCATGGGTGGCTTGGGAATTCTGGGAGTTGAAGTCCACAAGTCTTAAAGTTCCCAAGTTTGGACACCCCTGATTTATTTGAATCCATAATTTTCTAACTTTTTTTTACATATCCACCAAACATGATAAGATGTCGCTTCTTGTTCACATTTCCAACATAAATTTCTTTATACATTCTCGGGTTACATATACCAACTTATTATTTTAAAAAATCCTCTTTAAGTTTATAACATAGTACAAATTTCAATCCTTTCAACCCATGGGAACAATTTCCCCATTGTTCCACCTATAGATAGATTACAACAAAAATGTTAGCCAATTTTATCATACATTACTTTACTTGTTCTTCTATTTCAAATTTCAGTAAAAGCTTATATATTTTAGTTATTACTTATTCGCCTTTGGAAACAGTTCTATTCCAAACTTAATGTTCAAAACTGTATCTTAATTTGTTTACTTTAAACCTTTCTAATACTTTTTAAATAAGAGAACCACTGACAACTATATCCCTATGCCAAAAGTTCTTCTCTTGATTTTATTGCACATGCCCCTTCTCAAAAATCTAGTATCTGGCAAGAAGTCATTTATGTTTGCCTATGATTTCTCATGCTTAAAATACATCTTGTGCTGAGATCCACAAAGATATTTTTGGGCACAGGATTGTATCTATCCCATATTTTCAAATACACATTATCCTTGACTCCCCCCCCCCATCACCCAATTCCTACAACAGCAAAGTTCCTTAGCTGGTCATTTGCATAAAATGGCATTCTCTATATTATTACAGTACTTCATAATTTCAGCTGGATGGGTGAAATACGGTAAATATTTCTGGCAGAGCATTAATTCACAATAACATCCAAATGAGTTGTGCAGTCACAATGTAAGCTGCATCATCTTGTACTTATGTGGCAATTTCAATACAAAGTATGTAAAGTGTAGAATTTGTATTGCAGTATTGCAAAGCATCTTTCATTACTTGTCCCTTGAAAATAACTATTCTTCTCATGTAAGAATAAGAATGTTATTGCTTCTTTAAGTAATAATGATTGTTAAAAATAACACAGAGCAGCTGTGGTTGATTGGTATTGGATTAGGACTTGGGGGAATTAGGTTCAAGTAAGCCTTCAAACATAAAAGCTCACTGAGTGAGCAGTCATTCTTTCTCTTCGTCTACTTATGTAATAAGATAGTTGTGGAGATAAACCATCTACAAATCCTAGAGAACAAGTGGTATTTAAACTAATAAATAATAATAATACATTAAACATTTAAAAAGATCCAGTACAGTACCATATGAAACAGGATTAATATAATCTATGACACATCCATGATAATTAATGCCAAGTCATACTCTTCATAATTTTTATTAGTCACAACAATTTTTCCCAACAAATGTTGTAAAAAAAAGTGTCAAGTGGTTCTGTCCATCAGCACAATAAACTGAATAAAATATAAAGAAAGATGACAACAAAAGAAGAACTGTGGTGTGAAAAAAATATCCGAGAAAAACCGAGGGCAACTTTATAGGAAAGTCAATTGGGCAATGGCTCAGAATGTTGTTGACTGTTCTATTCTAAATCTCCTCTTCCCTCCAGGTCATATGATCCAGAATGGCATATATGTGGCTGTTGTTATAGATCCAAGTGCCCCAAAAATCATTGAGGCAACATTACATGGGAGCAGAAACACACATGCTTAACTTTGTTAGGCAGAAGGGATCACAGGTACCTCCTCTGCTATGCATACTTTTCCCATTTTGTTTTTTCTGCAGTCACATGTGCATGGCTGCTTAGTATGCTAAGCACTATTTTGCTATTATTTTATTATGATCTCTCGCAATCTAATATCTATCCAGGGTTATTCAAGTGGGACTTGTTTCTTCTGAGTGGACTTAATTTAATTATGGTATCCAGTTTTAGTCATGTTCATTACATGTGAATATCATCTTACATAATTAATTCAGGCAGCCAAAGGAGGCAGTTGTGGTTGCACATCCTTCTACCCAAACCAGAATATTGTGCATGGTTTATCTGCAATGATTCCAGCACACAAATGCAAAATTGAAACTACACATCATTTAATCCTATTAAGTGCAATGCATACAGCACATGAACCAACTTTGCCATGTAAAAAAATACCAACGTCGTACCAATGAAACGCACAGATTAAAACTGGATTGCAATTCTTGGCATTAGAAAGACACATCTCAGGAAAGAATGGGTAATAGCTTATTTAATGGACCAGGAGGTCCATTAAAAAAAAAAAAGAACCACTGAAAAGTACCCATATAGTCTCGTTAAAAAAAGATCAGCTCAGAATGAAGCTATTATTTACCACCTCCAAATTTCATAGGTGTAAAAGAAAGGTACAATTTAGCTGTTCTTTCTTTTGAGAAGATGAGCTGGTTTATGTCCTAAATATGTTATTGTGCCACTTGAATTGATAGTGTCCTGTTGTGTCTTGGAAAGAGCTAAGTGGCTGTTTTCTTCTTTATATTAGCACAGTAGATATTTAAACTACTACCGGAATTCCACCTTTCCAGTTAATCATCAGTCATGAAGCTCATATCAGCTTTGGGTTGTTGTTGAACTTCAGTGATTATTATGTGTCTTAGAGCATGGACAAATATTTCTGGCAGAGACTAGTTTACCCTCCAGTTCAACATGTCTAAATTTTTTATCTAGGACAGTAAAAGAAAATATCTTTCTAATGGGTTTCATTTTCCTTGCTCACTGCAGGAAGCTTCTGGCCTCCCTCCAGACTGCAGCCACTCAGTCAAAATCTCATCATGCCCAGGTGAAAAATTGCTTTGTGCGTTTCTCTGTGATTCTCTTTTAGCAAAACTTTGATGGCCTGAATAAAATAGAAGATTGGAAAACAAAGCATAGCGACACAGGAAACGGCAGGAAGCAATGACTTTATTTAGTGGTTTATTTATATATGTATTTAGGTCTTTAATCTACATACTGTAGCACTGATCAAAACAGCCTAAGTAAAAAAGACAAGTGCTTGACTGCAATCTTAGGGTGTGATATATACAAAGAAGTTCCTATTTCCAGTTTCAGTTCTTTGGTTACATTGAGAATAGGTTCACAGAGTACACAAAGACCAAATTAAAAAACAACAACATCTTGTACTTTAGTATGTTGCTAGAACCAGCCCGAGGTTCCCATAAACATGCCAGAGATGAAAACAGAGACATCTTGAACAGAATTGTTGTTGCAAATAATATGCCAAATTCTCTATTATTTTTCCAATATTATTTAAGCATACGTATCAACTTTATGACATTGTCCCATCTTTGCCTCCAGCAATTGGAGCTTCTGTACAAATTTGTATATGGTGTTATTCAATAATTCAATAGTCCATTTAAAAAAAAATGTGTCAGGGGCCTCGATTCCTGTGGCAAGTCTGTGCAAGATGCAATCAAATACTCAATATATTTTAAAAGCAAAATCAGAAGACCATTCAATAATAATACAATCAACTTCTAACAGCTTGTATTAGTAAAACTTATGAAACATTGCTCCAGTTTAGAAATGGGGTCATAGCTCACCTGTCCTGAGACCTGCTAATAACTCTTTATAACAGCCCATATCAAAGTAGTTCTATGTTTATTGGTTGGCTGAGTTTTTGGTGGGCCCTGGAAATATATGACCTACCTCTTTTCATCCTATGATACAAAGGGATTAAATGGTTAATGACTTGTAATGTTACTGAAGCAAAGCTGAAATATTTAACTTTTTTTTAAAAAAATGAAGGCTTTTCAGGGGGGAAGTTAGTTTTTTCAACTTTGCAGAGGCATAGAACCCTAAACTGGCCCAATGTTAGTGGGGAATTTTAAAAATATAAAGAAATACCATGGTTATATAAAGCCTCTGCTTGGCACAAGGGTATCAAACTGATGGTCTGTGGGCCGAATGCATCATCTGCAGGCCATGCCTACCACAGCTCCGCAAAGGCAAAAACCTCATCACGATACATCACGTGACATCAACATGACATGGCAAGTTTGACACCTGTGGCATAAAGTACAGTATATAATGTGTCATAGAAAACTAAGAAAATAGAAATAGAAAAGTTGGCCCCTTCTAAGTTGTAAGATTTATGCTTATTTGCTGCAAATTTATGAACTATTATTTTTTAAGCTATGTTTTATCATCTATTGACCTTGTTAGCCATCAGGTGTGGGGAACGGGCATCCCAGGAGATACTTTGAGAGAACACTTGGTGGGTCCTCAATGCTCACATTTTGAATTATAGAACAGATAATAGAAACAACGTTTTCCTTATAGAACGCAATTCTATTCATATCTGGTTACAAATGTGAAAGTACAATTTACACCAAATACTTGAACAAATCTGGCTTTGATTCCAATCCCATGCAGGAAATGAAGGGAAAGGAAGAGAAACAATCTAGTCAATCGCATTTGTACGGTTCTATTTGTACGGTTCTATCACTTTGCATGATTTTACTTCTCGCATCCTTCTGAATGGAATAATGCGGCCGCCAGGGCCTTGGACCGGGTTGCGCCTTTGCGGCCTCTCTTGTGGCGTCGAACCACCCAGGCCCCTTGGTTCACCAAGGAGCTGGCGGTGATGAAGCGCCACAAGAGACACCTAGAGAGCAGATGGAGATCGTCACGCTCCGAGTCTGACCGAGCACAGGTGAGAACCTATTTACGGACTTACCTTGTGGCATTAAGAGTGGCCAAACGACAATATTGTGCCACTCTTATTGCGTCCGCAGATAACCGCCCTGCCGCCCTGTTTAGGGTGACCCGCTCCCTCCTTTCACAGAGGCCGCGGGAAGCCCCCCTGCAGGGTAGAGCAGAGGAATTTGGGGAATATCTGCAGGACAAAATCGCTCAGATTCGCAGCGAATGGGTCTCCGTTAGCGGTCTAGAAGAGACGTCGGAGGTGGGTCTTGAGGTGCCATCTTGGGAGGAGTTTGACTCTGTTACTTCCGACGATATGGACAGGTTACGTGGACGACTGCGAGCCACCACATGTTTACTGAACCCGTGTCCCTCCTGGCTTATACTGGCATTCTGGGAGGTCACACGAGGCTGGCTCCAGGAATTAGTGAACGCTTCACTGAGAGAGGGGTTCTTGCCAGCCTTCTTGAAAGAGGCGGTGGTGAGGCCCCTACTCAAGAAGCCTTCTCTGGACCCAGCCAAGTTAGCTAATTACCATCCTGTCTCCAACCTTCCCTTTCTAGCGAAGGTTGTAGAGAGTGTGGTGGCGCAACAGTTCCCACGGCACTTGGAGGAAATTGATTATCTGGACCTGCGCCAGTCCGGCTTCCGGCCCGGTCACAGCACGGAGACGGCTTTGGTCGCGTTGGTGGATGATCTCTGGAGGACCAAAGATGGGGGTTGTTCCTCCATCTTGGTCCTATTAGACCTCTCGGCAGCTTTCGATACCATCGACCATGGTATCCTACTGCGTTGCCTGGAGGGGTTAGGGGTGAGGGGCACCATTCTGCGGTGGTTCTCCTCCTACCTCTCTGATCGAGCACAATGTGTGTTGACAGGGGGGCAGAGGTCGAGCCTGAGGCCGCTCACCTGTGGGGTGCCGCAGGGGTTGGTCCTCTCGCCTCTCCTGTTCAACACATACATGAAGCCGCTGGGCGAGATCATTCGTGGGTTCGGGGTAAATTACCATCTGTACGCTGATGACACTCAGCTGTACATCTCTACCCCGGACCATCCCAACGATGCCGTCGAAGTGATGTCCCGATGTCTGGAAGCCATACGGATCTGGATGGGAAGTAACAGACTCAAGCTCAACCCATCCAAGACGGAGTGGCTGTGGCTACCGGCACCCCGGTTCAATCAGTTGTGTCCATCACTGGCCATTGGGGGCAAACAGCTGTCCCCTGTGGATCAGGCACACAATTTGGGTGTCCTCCTGGATGCCCGGCTGTCAATGGATGACCATGTGACAGCCGTGGCAAGGGGGGTGTTTCACCAGGTTCGCCTGGTGCGCCAATTGCATCCCCTATTGGACCGGAACGCCCTCTGCACAGTCACCCATGCACTTGTGACGTCCCGACTGGACTACTGTAATGCTCTCTACATGGGGCTCCCCTTGAGATGCACCCGAAGGCTGCAGCTGGTTCAGAATGCGGCCACACGGACAATTGTGGGAGTCACTAGATACTCCCACGTAACACCTCTGCTGCGCGGGCTGCACTGGCTGCCTGTGGCTTTCTGGGTGCATTTCAAGGTGTTGGTTATCATCTTTAAAGCGCTCCATGGCACAGGACCTAGTTATTTGCGGGATCGTATCCTGCCCCACACATCCCTTCGGCCAATTCGCTCTCACAGGGAGGGACTCCTCTGGGTGCCGTCCACTAGGCAATGCCAGCGGGCGACGCCCAGGAGTAGGGCCTTCTCTGTGATGGGCCTGACCCTCTGGAATGACCTCCCCCGGACATCAGAACTACCACCGACCTCCGCTCCTTCCGTAAGAAACTTAAAACCCACCTGTTCAATTTAGCCGGCCTGGCCTAATCCCAAATTTTAGTCCCTCAAGTCTGCATTTTTAAATTTTTAGGGGTTCATTTTTTAGCTGATTTTAACTTTTATTATTCTGTACAGCTGAATTTAAGTTTAATTCATTTTTAAGGGTATGTAAGGGTATTTATTTTTTGTATCTGTTTTAATGTGATGCCTGTACACTGCCCCGAGTCCCTTCGGGGAGAGGGGGCGGTCTATAAATTTTGAAAAAAAAAAGAATGTACTCATTGAGAGAAAGAGAGAGAGAGAGAGAGAGAGAGAGAGAGAGAGAGAGAGAGAGAGAGAGAAAGCGCTTACAAACAATAAATAGAGAGGAACAAAGTGGAGACATCAAGCACCATCTCTATAATTATGAACTGCAAGGCCTGTTTTGAAAATAAACATTAAAGCCAAGCTATTCAAGATCACTTCCCCCACAATTCTAGTCTTACTTCTCTGTGTCCAATTTCTGTGATTTTTCTAGACAGGGTAGTAGCACTAGCTTATGGGAGAAGTTCAGGGGAGACCTGAATTATGCAGAATCATATGTTCCACAATGCATTCCAGATTGGATTAAGACTAAAGGGGGAAAGTGTGACAGTTCTAGCCTAATATCTGCCTTAAGTGAATTGTCAGGAATGTCATAAAAGAGTCAAGATGATGGCTGTTCCAACGCAATTGAGGGCCCAATTGGTTTTTGTGTATGTGAATGTTTGGGCCAGATCCTGCAGATACCACTTATGCTGGGTGTCCTTTTAAATATATTTTCACATGCTAATTTTATGGAGAACTTGCTATTTAATTATTGTATGGGTTTATTAATTAATTTCTAGTATTTATATTCTGTCCTGTGCCATGATTTTAGATGTAAAGAATTTGTAATGAGTATGAATGACTGGCCCCTCAAGTAATTCATAAAGTAAAAAAAACTGAAGAAATGAAGGAGCACATATTGTCATTCATTGTGGTCCAAGTCCCTGATTTTCTTCTTCTCCCAAAATAAGCATCTCAGTAAGCATTTGACACTATCTTGCACCCCTTATTCTCCACTTTTCATATATGAATCTCTCACTCAGGCATCAATATGCCTGTCAGACCTACCTCACCTTGAGCCTCTAAGGAGAACAATCCTTAACACTATCGGGTTGAGAAAGAATGTATAGCTTTCTTGAAGCTAAGTGAAATACAGTAGTACAAAGCAGTACAGTAGTATAAAGCCAGAACTGAAATTCATGTGCCAAAAGTCCAAGTGAAAACTTTTCCCTCTTAGGTGCTTCCCATTGTGGGTCCCCCATCGTCCAATCAATTTTGAAGAAGATATTTTGGAAATGGCCACTCTGATCATAGGCTGGCTTGCAGCATTCTTCTTATCACAGAGCAACCTTGAAATTCCATCTCAAGCAGCAGGCACCTTTATTTTCTTAACTTTCATCCCCCCCCAGGTGCTTCCAGTTTCTTCCTCACGCTCCCCCCGAGGTTCATGGCAGACTGATACTGAAATGACTGCAGCCATGCACAGGCATGAGGTGGTACTTCTGACAATGTTCAAGCAACGTTTTGCCCCTACAATAGCTCCATGAATTTGCCTTCTCTTTTCCATCAATGAATGAGACAAGTTTACTACTACTTTCTCCTTTAATTTGACACTTTTGAAGGACTGCCACAAAGTACATACAATCCATTAAGCTTTGTCACCCATTACCTTCCCAGTGGTGATTGGATAAAGAAGTAAGAGGCAAGGTTAGGGAGAGGCAATGGGAATAGAAAATTTCATACTGCTTTAATCAAAAAATGGCTGGATATCGCTGAATTAATTAATAAGGAAATACCTTCATACATACAGGATGGAAGAAGGGGAAAAAATCTACACCAAAACCTGTAGAAATCCTCTTTTTTAAAACCAGAACAACAACTTTATAAATCTAATTGGGTTGTCTGTCTGGAGATTACATCAAGTCTTGTATATTATGTTCAATAAAATATAGAAAGATTTTTATTGTTTCCATAGATGTCATTGGAGACTAAGATAAGATTATTAAATTGACCTGCATATGAATGGAGTTAGAAACATTTAATAAATGCCTGCTGAATAGAAACACGAACAAATTAGCACATGCTCCATTGCTTCTAATAATGTTTTGGCTTCTATTTCAGCTTTCCCCACCTGCAGAGAAGAGGATTCCCATGATTTTTGGAGAGGTTTTAGACACTGAATAAAAGCTGAAGTAATAACATTTTGGAAAGCTAATGTTATGGAAGAACTACATTCTTTATACAAATTTACTGCCCCAAGGTGTAGAATCCATCAGCTTAGATTGCCTCAGAGCATTTCTTCAGGAGAAGCCAATATCAATAGTTTGATTAGTATGGAAATAAATGCAGCCTTTAAGTTCAGTAACTACGAAAGCACAAATACAAGTTACACGCACAGAACCATTATTCTACTGAACTATGGTGCAGAAAACTGTTGTGGACAAGAGAGTAAACAGGCAAACACAACTTTATTCAAGGGCACAATATTGCCCATCCCTGATGCAGACCAGCTAGACTAGTCCTTGAGGAGAGCAAGAAAGCTAATTTAACAATGAGGAGATGAACTTTTCTTCACTGGAAGACATTAAATAAGGCTCGGCAGCAATTTATTAGGAAGTTACTATATTTACGTTTCCAGTGCTGAGAAAGTTGCAGTATGAAAAGCTATACAGCTCTAATAACTAGTATAATAAAAGCAGATGCTTGCTTCATATTCTGCTTGTGAAATTAAAAAAAAAATATCTGGCTGCATGGTGTGACTAATTGACACATTATGTAGGAGAACCCAAAATTTTCTGCATGTCATATGAGCATCCACATGAAATTTGGTGACGCATTTACACAGGAGATTATACTATAATCCAGTGATGGCGAACCTATGGCACGCGTGCCAAAGGTGGCACGTGGAGCCATTTGTCAGGGCATGCAAGGTGCTTGCGTTGGCCAGCTAAGTTCACCCTTTTTAAAGCCATTTTTCGCCCTCCCCAGGCTCCAGAGGCTTTATAGGAGCCTGGGAAGGGCAAAAAGAACCCCCCGCCCTCCCAGAGGCCCTCCAGAGGCTTCATGAGCATCCCTGAAGCCTCCGGAGCACAAAAAACTGGCCCTATGGGAAAACCGGAAGTTTGGAAACAGACTTCCTGTTTGCTCGGAGGGTCGTTTTGACTGCTCCGGAGGCTTCAGGGAACCTCTTGAGGGTCCCTGAAGTCTTCGGAGCGCTTAAAACGACCCTTCGAGCAAACCGGAAGTGACTTCCGGTTTGTTCGGAGGGTCGTTTTGACTGCTTTGGAAGCTTCAGGGAAGCCTGCTGAAGGTCCCTGAAGCCTCCGGAGGGCTTCCAGGGGGGTGGGGGAAGATGTTTTCACCCTCCCCATGCTCCTATAATGCCTCTGGAGGGCGAAAAAAGCATGCAAAAATGGGAGTGTGTGTCACACATGTAGTGCATGCATGTGCACTGGGAGGGTTGCCCATTGAATTATGAGTGCGGCACGCCTGCATATGACCCCCTCTGAGCTCCCCCCACTTATGGCACGCGAGCCAAAAAAGGTTTCGCCATTGCTGCTATAATCTATACTGTAGATCAGTGATGGCAAACCTTTTTTGGCTGCCATGCCAAAAGCAGGGGGAGCATATAGGGGTTGTGCGCCGGAATGCCAAACCCATAATGCTATGCACGTGTGCCCCCCAGCACACTTGCATGTGATCAGCAACCACCACCCCCGCTTTTGCCGCCGTTTTTTCACCTTCCCCAGGCTCCATAGCTTGGGAGGCAAAAATAGCCTCCCCCCCCGACTCCCTCTGGAGGCCTCAGGAGCTTCCTTGAAGCCCCCGGAGGGCAAAAAATGGACCCACAGAGAACATGGAAGTTTGGGAATAGTGACTTCCGGTTTGTCCGTAGGGCCGATTTTCGACCTACAGAGCCTTCAGGAGGAGTGAAACTGATGTCACTTCCAGGTTCCCCGTAGGGCTGATGTTTGACCTCTGGAGCCTTCAGGGGCCTTCAGGAGGCTTCCCTGAAGGCTCCGGAGGACAAAAAACGGCCCTATGAGCAAACTGGAAGTGACTTCCGATTTGTCCATAGGGCCAACTTTCGACTTTGACCATTTGACCCTGACCATTGCATGCCCTGACAAATGGCTCTGCATGCCACCTGTGGCACGGGTGCCATAGGTCTGCCAACAAGGCTGCAGATTTTTCCACATACCATGTCCACAGGAGGATTTCTGGCTGGCTGAAGCATGGCTGAAGCAAGAGGAATCCTCTCTTTAGCCACTTGTGTAACTTGTTGGCAAGTCCTATGGAAGATCTAGGATACCCCTCTCTTGCATCCCAGGTTCAACCTGAACATGACAGCAAGGATGTGGGCAATACATGCTTGGTAATAGCTTCTCAGTGAAGCAGGAGAGAAAGCATCTCCTACTTTACTGGCAACTCCAAGTATTTGATCTGCAAGTGATGGAAATATCTGTCAGTGCATCTCATAGATCAAATGCTGTAGGGCATTGGTCCCCAACCTTTCTGGCACCAGGGACTGGATTCAGGAAAAAAAATATCTTCCATGGACTGTGAGAGGGGAGAGAGATGGTTTTGCACATGCAACTAATGTGCACAAATGAAGCTTTTCTTGCTCACCCATTGCTCGTGTGGCACAGTTCCTAACAGGCCCTGGAGTGGACCAGTCTGTGGCCAGGGGATTGGGACCCCTGCTGTAAGGTGGTCCAGGCTGACAGGAAAGACATTTAATCATACTTTTGCTGCTGAGAAGCCCTTCTGGGGGATCTTCCCATTAGCAAGTAGACATGTCAGTCCTACTCAACTACCTGAACAAAACCACTGTCTTTCAGCCTGCCTGAAAACACAACTTACCTAAAAATCGAACTTTTTAGGAAAGGTTCTTAAGTCAATCAGCAACCTATTTTTTTAGTTAGAGACTAGAATTAAACCTATAGCTATCCCTAGATTATGGCAGGGTAAGTCATAGCATCAATGCATGATCAATTCTGACAGGTAGCTCACCCCACCACTCCAGCCTCACTCAGCCAAAGCCCATGTTAAAAAAAACTGACTAGTGAATTTCCCAACTTCCCCACTCCACTGGCTGGGAAATCCTCCAATAGATGAAATTTAATTTGCATCATTGTAAAATATTTGCTTAGCATCATTCTCCATACTTAACTACTATGGGGACATAGGAAATTTATATGGACATTATTTTATGTTTTATCATATACATTAAATTGTGTGCCTGGATGAGCTCATAAATTGCATATTTTCCAAATAAAGGACAACTCTGAATCATGGTAAGCAGAGATATAGGTTTGATAGGCAGGTTTATGGGGAGTGTCCCCAAGACGTGTTTAAAGAAAAATATAAGATGACAGGCCTAAGAGTGCAATTAAATCCATTTCTTACATGTGTTGCACTCATGACATACTTTAAAAAAATTAGATTTTCAATTGCACTGTCATGGCTTCCAACTCAACTTTCTCTACCACAGCCTGCAGGCCCCACTGTGGGCTTATAAAAGTAAGATCTGTATACAGCATATTAGTGTTTTATCTCTTCATTTGTTTTGAAGCACAGAGGATCTGAAATAGAGAGCTATTCTGCCACTGAATTAATATATCCTATTTTGCAGGCACTGACTCTTCTGGGAGAATGAATGGAAATAGATATATTGATATATGTTATTGGTGATGGCAGACATTCTCATTTAGAAATAAGTACATCATAATACTACAACAAGCTCCAAATCAAAAATGCTGACAGCTGAAATCATGAGCTCATTTGGTAGATGAGAAAGAAAACGGCAGCAGCAACAATATATGAGTTAAAATGCGGATTTAGAAAGAAGCATTTGAATAAACAATTCATAAGGGCTACATTGCTTCCAGTGAGGATTCTTTTTTGTTTCTCTTATAAACAGAAGAATGACCCTTTTAACTCTGATATTATTCATGGAAAAAAAGGCTTTTTGGTTCAACAAATTTTGGAAAAGCAGATCAAATCTATAGGGACATATCATCGATACAAGGTATTGAACCCCAGCATTATAGATATCAATTTTATAATTCAGTTTTAATGCGTACACACTCCCGTATACTTTATATTCCACATACTTACATATATATTTTGATGCTAACAAATTGGAATACATGAAATTAATGGACTTAGACAGATTAGCATATCCCCACTTTGGATCCTCCCAAATATTTCTCCAATACAGCAACCTAACACATCCCAGCAGTAATTATTTGTTTGGAATCAAAATGAATTGTCATATTTTCCTGGTATTTCTTTCAGTGCTCGGAACTGATTCAATTTCTGTTCCCATTTTTAAAATTACATCGTTCAAGAAGGTTTAGCCTGGTTCATGAAAAGAAGATATATGCTTTTTTTTGAAGAAAAGCTAGTGTTCATAAGAAGAACAAATAAATGTTGGTAGGAGGAGAGCATTAATGGGGGGAAAAAACCCTTTGAAAATAGCACAGTAAGGATTACACAGGAACTGGCTGTAGAGGTGTGAGAGAAATATGTGATATGGAGAAATGCAGTGGAGTTTTCTGGAGGAAAGGATAGTTTTAAACAGGAACTCCTTATACCCCAATATTTGTTGCAGGTTCACATATAGATTTGAAATATTTGCTAAATGTGAGCATGGATGTCTGAGCATAGAAACATATGGGAAAATAAAGGGTGCTGAATTCTAAAACAGTTTTAGCGACTGATAAAATAAGCTAAACTACATCTGTATAAGATATCAGGTTTAATTAAATAAATACAGTTGTTTCTAAAAACAGACATTTTTGTTTCATGGGGAAAGCATCCTTCTAATTCTTTTGAATCAGGTACATAAACAATCCAACAAAGTAGCAAACCTCTGAATGAAAACTGTTCCTACAGGTGCAACTGCAAGTAATTCCTCAGGTAATAAGAAACCGTAAGAGACATACATACTGATAGAAGATATGAAAAAAGTTTATAGAGGTGTGGCAATGATTGGTTCCAGCCATAATCTCTGATGCAGGAAAGGGCAAACCCCCTCCCCTAAATATACTTTCATTGCTACTACCCACAAGCATATGAAAAGGATTTGCACTTGTATTGATCTACAAATGGATAAAACCTCAATGTCAGAAGGATAACGGTCCAAGTATGCTAGCCTCCTAAATACAGGAGCTTTATGTACATGCATCAGTATCTATTCAGAAGCTGTTCACATGCTGGTTGAAGGCCCAGATAGTGGTGATGCAATTTTTGTATACAATGGTAGGCAGCAGTCTCATGTTCTCATTTACATCTTCTTTTGCTTCATGGCTCCATTAGTTAAACCAGGGGTGTCAAACTGTGGGCCCATGGGCCAGATGCATCATATGCAGGCCATGTCCACTCCAGCTCCGCAAAGAGGAAAAACATCATGAAATGTCACGTAATGACAATGTGACGGCGTGGATTTGATACCCATGAGCTAAACTAAGTCTAAAAATGGAGATTCCATTTTCCTCGCTAAAAGAAAATCTTCCGAATTATTTATTATGAATATTATGGCTGCCTGGTTTTAAGAAATGCTCCATGTCTTTAAAAAATAGTAATTTAAATTGCAAACTAATAAGGTATTAATGTAGAACAGTAGGATTAATATATACTGGGACAAATAAATTAAAGGGAGCGAGAGATAGCTAGAGATTGAGATCGAGATAAAGAGAGAGAGGTTTTGCCAATAATTTATTACTGTTTAAATGTTCAGACATTTCTAATGGTTACAATATTTAATGAGGCCACTGAGTGCAAATTATTTTGTTTAATATAAACCTTTGAACTCTATAGGATTAAAATAAATTGCTTTTCTTTTACAATGGAAAAAACTCTTAATTTTATCATCTACAGTATGAAGCAAGAGAAGGATAGTAATAATAATTTTAACACCAACAAACAATAACATCTGCCTATCCCAGTCCTTGGAAAGAACTCAATAGGTGGATAAAATGCCAAATCCAGTCTAAATTTTTGACTGCGTGACAAACCATAATAATGTACTAAATTTACAGGCCAGCCAACTTCTTGTGGCTCATTTAAAAACATGGGACAATTTAAAAAAAACACAAAATAAAAGCAATGATGGCAGAGTAAACAACCCCAGATAGGAAACGAGGAAAAGGAAGAAACAGGATATTTTTATCCTTGCCAAAGCCTTGGGCAAAAAAGTCATTTCTTCAGGGTGCTTTGAAATACCAGTAGGGTGAGGACTGTTGTGTTTTTGGAAGGGACCCTCATTCCAAATAATTGATATTGTTTGATCAATGGAACATAGCAAATCAAACTGGCTGAATAAGATCTGGGTGTAAGAAGGATTTAGATGTCCTGGTAGACCACAAATAAAGCATGATCTGGAAATATACTGCAGATGTCCAAAGGGGCTAGTAAGTTTTGGAGTGCATCAATTGAGATATTATGTCAAGATTATAGAAAGTGAGAGTACTGTTCTGTGGTGCACTGATCAGATCACACTTGGAATATTATGTCCAGTTGTGGCGGTCATAATTTGAGAAAAGGATACTTAGGAACTAAAATAATTCAGAGGAGACAGACAAAGATGGGAAGGCTATTGGAGGCAAAATTTTATGAAGAGAGGTTAAAAAGAAGTTAGTATATTTAACCTAAGTAAAAGAAAGCTAAAGGGAGACATGATAGCAGTCTGCCAAGATGGATGTGACAGGGAATTGTTTATTCCCTGGATTTACTTACCTACTTACCTATTTGTTTATTTATTTGAATTAAAAGTTAATGGTTAGAAGCTTTACAGTGGGAAATCCAAACTTGAAATAATGATGACTTTCCTGACTGTTACAACTATTAAGCTATGGAACCTCCTGAAATTGTGGGTGCTCGATCACTGGTTTTCAAGAAAAGATTGGACATCCATTACTTTGGAATGAAGATCTCTGCATTGGAAAGGATTTGGACTAGAACAGGGGTATCAAACTCAATTTCATTGAGGACTACATCAGGATTGTGTTTGACCTTGGGGGAGCCAGGGGACATGACTAGAGTGGGTGTAGCCAGTTTAACATCATTTGTATCAGGAGTGACTGCAGGGGCCTTCTGCAGTGCTCTTCCAGTAAAAATGGAGCTCAGGAGGGCTGCACGCAGCTCTCCCAAGCTCCATTTTCATTGGCAGAGGCACCACGGACTAGTCCTTTGCTGTTTCTAGGGTGGTCCCACAGGCCAGATCTAAGCAACCCCATGGGACAAATCCGATCTGCAGGCCTTGAGTTTGGCACTCCTGGACTAGAAGATGTTCAAGGTTTCTTCCAGCCCTATTTTTTTTTAATCCTTGGTGCTTAATACAAAAAGGCCATAGAGATTCTCAAATTTCCTAATGGTCTTCTCCTTCTCCTAGTCCCAGGCCCTGATCTGCCACCATTATTTTGTTGCATGGGTTCTGTCTTTGATTAAGAGCTGTGGTTGGACTTCCACTTCTTCTTGGTCTATGAGTCCCCTTTCTGGATTTGCTGATGGGACAAAACCCAATATGTTATTCCATTCCTGGACTTTGCTGGCAGCTAGTTCCTATTGGATGCTACCTTCGGATATTTTGGCTAGTGTTTGCTTGGTTGTTTGTTATTGATATGTAAACCAAAAGGGGAGTGAGAGATGAACCAGAATAAACCTGACCCCAGAATAATTCTCTAGTAGAAGTCCAGCATCTTTGGAAGCAATAATTTCCCACCACTGCCTAATTGCTAAAGATCACCATCAATCACATGAATGATTTCTACGTCTTCAGCTGTCCTGCTTCACTGCTAAGTTCCTTTCAATGCTATCACTTCTATCAGCATCCATTTTTTAGGTTCTTTCCTCCACCCTACATGTACTCACCAATTGCCTCCTTCTTCACAAATTCCCCTGAAAGGAATGCAAACAAACTAAACTTTCATACCCATGCATTCCCTGGACCAGCTTCTTCCTTAACCTGCTTGTACTTTGTGGAAGAGTACATATGTAGAGTGGGATGGGTTGGATGCATGATAGAGTAGTTTTGCTACTCCAACCATGCTCCCACAATCAGCAAAACCCCCTTTTTATATATTTGACATTTCATAAGATTTATCAAGATTCTGATACAGGATCATAAGAAGGTACCAAAACAGCCCTTCTCTATCTAGCTAACAACTGTCTACCCTTCATCCTGAAACATGTCCTGTATTCATATGGCAGGTTCTTAACAGATCAATTTAAGACCCAGCTCATCAGAGCAGTATGAAAGAAAGATTCAGCTAAACTTTGGACTCAAACCATGATTCCCATGTCAGTTTCAGAAACATTTAATTAAATAAGAAAAACCAGGAAAACTGCAGGATAAATTTTAATCTCTGAATATATATGTGATCACTCTAACTAGTAGACATTGATTCTAACCTCTCTTTCTTCTTTACAGATAGTCCTTGTTTATTGACCACAATTGGAAATGGTAACTTTGTCACTAAGTGAAACTGACAGCTTATTATTTTAATTTGCTTTACAGACTGTGAAGATTATAAATGTAATAATTATAGTAATTTACTTTTTCATTACTGTCATAACTGTGCTAAACAAGGCAGTCTCTAAACAATGCCTTCCTGTATCAATTAGTCTAATCTGAGCTTATTTCTTTGTAGCCAAGGGTAAGAGCCAGTTCAGTGTAGCAAGGCCATAGAGATTCTCTATGTGGCTGTGTCCTCTGGAAAGCAAAGCAAAAGGCTACAAGCCAAGTGTTAGATCGGGTAGAAGAAGGCACAAGAGGCTAGCGATAACAGCTCTTTATTGAAGTATGTGCAGACATCCACTGAAGAGATGGTCGGACAGCTCTCCTTTTTAAATGGGAGCTGTCCAGCCTCTCAGCCAATCAGGTGCTCCTCTGTTCCCGCCGGCAAGAGAGGACCTGAGTGGAGACTTCCATTGTTTAGCAGCAATAGAGGGGGAAGTATCTAACACCAAGAGACTATGCGTTCTAGTCCTACCTTAATACAAAGCCAGCCAGTGACCTTGAGCCAGGTCTCTCTTTCTCAGTCCTAGGAAGCAGGCAATGGCAAACCACTTCTGAAAAACTTGCCAAGAAAACTTCTGGGTCTTCTCCTGGTGTCAAAAAATAGAAGCCAAGTAAGTACACACAAGGCACTGAGCTTGTTGATCAGAAAGGTGGGCAGTTCGTCGGTTCGAATCCCTAGGGCCATGTAAGGGAATGAGCTCCCGTTACTTGTCCCAGCTTCTGCCAACCTAGCAGTTCAAAAGCACGTAAAAATGCAAGTAGAAAAATAGGAACCACCTTTGGTGGGAAGGTAACTGTATTTCGCGCACCTTTGGCTTTTAGTCATGCCGGCCACATGGCCACGGAGACATCTGGCTCTTCGGCTTTGAAATGGAGATGAGCACCTCCCCCTAGGGTTGGGAATGACTAGCACATATGTGTGAGGGGAACCTTTACCTTTAAGTACAAAAAAAAAAAAGGTATGGTGCAAGTCCACAAAATGGACTAATGTAATAAGTGCATTATTAGAGTAAAGATGTAGCAAATGTGTTGCATGGAAAGTAACAATGTTGTCACAATGACTCATACATCACATAGAAAATGGTTAGATCTTAGGTCACAATGTTGCAACAATCATGTTACTGGCCCTCTGTAGATAGCCAGTGTGGGGTGTGGTGCTGCATGCATATACAAAAGCGTCGGGGGCTTAGAGATTGTGATGCAGCCCTGTCCATCTTGTAGATTTCCTGATCGTTCACTTGGAGCCCTGCAGATAAGAGACCACGTTTCCTTGTAGAGTGAGGCAGAGCATCTATTCAGAGGCAAAGGACAGGAGTTTCTTTATTCCTAAAAAGTCTAATGGACTAGAAAGCTCTGAAAGCAGCAGAGGAGTAGAAGAGCACATTTTCCTGATTAGGCCTGGGATTCAGGTGCAATGCTTGGGAAGCCTGGGAAGCCTAAAACCAGCGAGATAAGCTTGGCAGGGAATGTGCTGGCTGATGCATGAGAGATATTTTATTTCTTCTAAGTGCTGCTGTGCTCAGTTTGCATAGATTTACATCCGCTGTCATTCTTTGTCCCTTCATCTCTTTGTTTGCTCAGATTAATGACGACCAACTTTAGTATGCAGATCTCAGTCTCCCAGTAACCTGATGCAGCTTCACTCTTTTTCACATCATTATTTTGTTGCCCTTATTGAAATGATAAAAAGGCCATGGTTTTTTTTTTCTTCCACTCCAAGCACCATGCAGAAGAAAACCAGATCGCCTGTTTAAAAGGAAAAACCGGAACTATTTATTTATTTAAATTTTATTCTTGGGAAAGGGAGATTTTCTATTGTGCTCCATCAAAATTCCCGATGAATTGGAGCATCTCCCAGCATAAGAACAGGTGGTAACTAATTATTTAACTAGAGAGAATAGCCACATCCAGACATGCAGGAGCTCAGGTGGACAAAGCCTCTAGGAATAACTCTGTTTTGGAAAAAAAACATCTCATCCCTTTCTATTACAATGAGATTTATAGGCATTTTAAGCTGACGAATCTGGAGGGCTCAGGACTGTAAGCAATTTCAAAGGGGAAATTTGCTTCTTTAGGCTTCAATCAAAACAGCCCTTCTAATATGTGGCTTTTTGTTAATGAAGCAAATCTAGCTTTGTTCAGTAACAGAGGCTATTGCAAATAGTCAATGTAGGTACAAAAGCCCCTATAAGTAAATGAAGAGGCAGATCAAAGCACATCACCTATCATATTCTAAATAGGTTTTTTGAATGAAATGGAAACTTAATTAGAATTTAGATAATAAAAGATTGTACCTCTTACTCTTCTATTCATAGCCAGGTGCTATTCAAACTATGCTGAATGCTTCTGAAAACTTTATTCGTAAAAAAAAAATCTTATTCACAAAAATAGAAAGCTACCAAATAACCTGGGAATCAGTTACGGGTAAATGATGATTGATATTTTATTCTTTCAATGTTTTACTCTTTCAATGTTTCTAGCAGGAAGGAAAATTGTTTTGTTTATGCAGTTTATGCAGCCTGGTTTCCTAACATCGTTCATGATTGCTGGTTGCCATCCCTCCCTCCCTCCCCCTCTTTCCTTCCCAAAGATTCATCTTTCTATACAAAACCATTCTATTTCTGAAATGATAGAACAAACCAAGTCAAACACCATGTGGAAAGCCCTGCTTGAGACATGCATCTTCATAAAGCCAAACCAAAAGGACATTATCAGGCTAAACATCAGATGTTTTTTTGAGTGATGAAACTGACTATCCAAGGAGAAGCTCATTGGAAGATATTCTCCTGAGAAAGTACCTCCAAGTCCAGATGGCTGGATATTCTTGCAAAAATCTCATTTCACCTTCAAGAATCAGTGGTGATGGATGTGTTTTGCTCCATGTAGCCTGTCAAGAAAAACAGAACCTGCTGTTTTCAGCTTGTCTATTCTTTTGCTTTGATCAATCCAGAAATCTAGAGTAGGCGTAGAAAATACTATAGGGCTGTGCAAAGCTTTAAGAAAAGACATTTCACAAATCACTAGCATGAGAAAAGCCCCCCCCCCCACTTCTCAAAGCATTAAAGTGGCCGTGTCCTCTGGAAAGCTAATGCAGTTGCTTTGAAGATTGTTTCTGGCTGTCTTGACACATGAATTATGCAGAGATGACACCAACACTGAGATCAGGTAGGGATAACATCCAAAGCAGTTGCATTAGTTTTTCAGAGCACACAGCCAGTGGTGGGATTCAAATAATTTAACAACCGGTTCTCTGCCCTAATGACCAGTTGAGTGCATGTGGCTTGGTGCTCATGTGACTGGGTGCACGTGGCCAACTCAACATCACTCATGTTGATGGGTGCTTCACCTTAGCTGTTACAATGTGATAAGTATTAACTGGAGAGATAGTTTCTGTAAGCAGGGCAATAAAGATTAGGCTATAAACAACACCAGGATGTTTCCTTCCTGACTTCCTTACAGGATTAGCCCTGTAAAGTGGAAAAAAACAAAATGATATTTTTTCCCAAAAACTGGTTCTCCTGAATAGGTGCAAACTGGCTGAATCCCACTACTACACACAACCACTTTAATGCTTGGAGAAGTTGCGGGAGGCTTTGTTCATGTAAACATGATTTTAACATATTTCATAATATTATGTATGTTTCATAATATTGCACCCTCTTGAAATTTCCTTTAATTCCTACTTTTTTCTCTCTCTTCTGTTCAATCATGTCTGATTCTTAGAGACTCTCTGGACATGTATCTGCACTTTTCTTGGCAAGGTTTTTCAAAAGTGGTTTGCCATTGCCTCCTTCCTAGGGCTGAGAGAAAGTGACTGGCTGAAGATCATTTATCTATTTGGGTGTTCAAGGTAGGACAAGATTTCAGAGTGTACCAGTGCCTTAACCACTACAACAAACTAGCTCTCACTTCCTGTTTTTCCACTCTGTTAAAGCAAGAAATTTAGGTAAACAAACAATACTATGGGATGAAGATTAAATGCCAATATTTTTCAATATTTTTGTTTGATCTGAGCACTGTTAATAAGGATTTGATTTCAGGATTAAAAAACATCTCGGTTGTAACACTTTTTATATACCCTAGACACGATGATTTAAAATTAAGCAGAACTTTGCAAAGATCTTCTAAGACAACTGCAACCTTTTCTAAATATGTCAATCCTAAATCACTGAATTACAGAAATATTCCTTCTTTGAGTTAAATAATTAATAGTAAGGATTTCTCAGCTATATTAACCTTCTCAGATCCTTAAAGCTTGTTTCAGTAACTAATGCAGGAAAGGGATTATTGTAGCAGGTTCTACCCATGTATTAGTTTAAAAACCAGCAGATTATTAACTTAATACGTTCAGTGTTATGTTTTTCATTTTAAGAAAAAAAGGGAGTAGCATTAGTCTTCTCAAATGGAAATATGTCCAATTAAAATATATTTTGACATTTCAGTTTGATGAATTTGCATCCCATAAAATTGTCAATGTACTGGTTATATTGAAAAATGTTTTAGAAATTGCCAAACCTTTGGATGAAAATGGCTGTGCAGAATCTCAATCTTCCAGTTCATGATTGTCTTGAAGGTGCTTTTCCAAAAGGAACTGAACATTTTTTTAAAATGTTCTTTGCTTTTCATCCAAGAAGCTTCTTTGGTTCTAACTGAATGGTGAGGAATAGAAGAATCAGTCATCTGGTCATTAGCACTCTGAGGGTCAAAAAATGTCTAGTTGTCTTTTGGAAAAGCACTTTTGAGACATTTTGGATGAAAACTGGAAATTTTACCAAGGTATTAGCCATTTCTAAAAAGTTTTGAATAATGTTAAAGTATCCTATTTAATAAATCAGTGGAGTTGTCTTTTTTTTAAAAAATTAACTATGTACCTTAGGGTCCTAAAATAAGACTAATACATCAAAATATACCTTTTGTGTTCGTTGGACATCTCAGTGAGTATCTAAGAAGGCTTCATGTCAACCTATTTATGTTGGAGATAGATGCATTTGAGGATATTAAACACTTGCAACCTGAGCCTGTTGCATAGACATTTTGGTTTAAGGTTGTTAGAATCGTTTTATTTTATTTATTTATTTATTTATTTTTATTTTATTTTATTTCTAGACCGCCCCCTCTTCCCGAAGGGACTCGGGGCAGTGTACAGGTACCAAATTAAAAATCATACAAATAATCATAAATATAGTTAAAATCGGATTAAACTTTAAACCCCTGTACAAATTTATAAAAATTAAAAACTTAGTCTAAGACCTAGGACCTAGTTACTTGCGGGATCACATCCTGCCCCATACATCCCTGCGACCAATTCGCTCTCACAGAGAGGGACTCCTCTGGGTGCCGTCCACTAAGCAGTGCCAGAGGGCAGCGCCCAGGAGCAGGGCCTTCTCTGTGATGGGCCCAGCCCTCTGGAATGACCTCCCCCCCGACATTAGGACTACTACTGATCTCCGCTCTTTCCGCAAGAAACTCAAGACCCACCTGTTCCAGCTAGCCGGCCTGGTTTGACTATAGCTCTATCCTCTAATCCCCCTGGCAATTTTAAATTTTAGGGTATTTTAAGGTTTTTAACTCTATTACTATTGTGTTATTTTATGAATTGTAATAATTGATGTTGTGAGTTTTTTATACCTCCTCCGTGCAACATGTGATATGTTTTTTATTGTACGCCGCCCCGAGTCCCTTCGAGGAGAGGGAGTGGCTTATAAGTCTAATAAAATGAAATGAAAATGAAAATGAAGACCAACCCGAGAAATTTAAAAATACAGACTGAGGTGGGAGAGCTGGAATTAGGCCAAGCCGGCTAGATTAAACAGGTGGATTTTGAGCTTCTTACGGAAGGAGCGGAGGTCCGTGGTTGTTCTAATATCAGGGGGGAGGTCATTCCAGAGGGTCAGGCCCATCACAGAGAAGGCCCTTCCCCTGGGCGTCGCCCACTGGCACAGCCTAGTGGACGGCACCCAGAGGAGTCCCTCTCTGTGTGAGCAAATCGGCCGAAGGGATGTGTGGGGCAGGATACGATCCCGCAAATAACTAGGCCCTGTGCCATGGAGCGCTTTGAAGATGATAATCAGCACCTTGAAACGCACCCGAAAAGCTACAGGTAGCCAGTGCAGCCCGCGCAGGAGAGGTGTTACGTGGGAGTATCTAGCGACTCCAGAGACTGCCCGCGCGGCCGCATTCTGAACCAACTGCAGTCTTTGGGTGCATCTCAAGGGGAGCCCCATGTAGACAACGTTACAGTAATCTAGCCGGGACGTCACAAGCACATGGGTGACTGTGTGAAGGGCGTTCCGGTCCAATAGGGGATGCAATTGGCGCACCAGGCGAACATGGTGAAACACCCCCATTGACACGGCTGTCACATGGTCGTCCATTGACAGCTGGGCATCTAGGAGGATGCCCAAATTGCGTACCCGATCCATGGGGGCCAGATGTTCGCCCCCAATGGCCAGTGATGGAATCAGCTGGTTGAACCGGGGTGCTGGTAGCCACAGCCACTCCATCTTGGACGGGTTGAGCTTGAGTCTGTTACTTCCCATCCAGATCCGTACGGCTTCCTGACACCGGGACATCACTTTGACGGCATCGTTGGGGTGGTTCGGGGTAGAGATGTACAGCTGGGTATCATCCGCATACAGATGGTAATCTACCCCGAACCCACAAATGATCTCCCCAGCGGCTTCATATATGCATTGAACAGGAGAGGCGAGAGGACCGACCCCTGTGGCACCCCACAAGTGAGCGGCCTCGAGGACGACCTCTGCCCCCCTGCCAATACAAATTGCACTCGGCCAGAGAGGTAGGAGGAGAACCACTGCAGAACGGTGCCCCTCACCCCCAGCCCCTCCAGTCGATGCAATAGGATACCATGGTCGATGGTATCAAAAGCCGCCGAGAGGTCTAATAGGACCAGGATGGAGGAGCAATCCCCATCTCTGGCCCTCCAGAGATCATCCACCAACGTGACCAATGTCGTCTCCGTGCTGTGGCCGGGCCGGAAACCGGACTGGCGCGGTTCCAGATAATCAGTTTCCTCCAGGTGGCGTGGAAACTGTTGTGCCACCACACTCTCTACAACCTTCACCAGAAAGCAAAGGTTGGAGACGGGATGGTAGTTGGCTAACACAGCTGGGTCCAGGGAAGGCTTCTTGAGTAGGGGCCTCACCACCGCCTCTTTCAGGGTGGCCGGCAAGAACCCCTCACTCAAAGAAGCATTAACTAACTCCTGGAGCCAGCCTCATGTGACCTCCCAGGATGCCAGTACAAGCCAGGAGGGACACGGGTCCAGTAAACATGTGGTGGCTCGCAGTCGCCTACGCAACCTGTCCATATCATTGGAAGTAACAGAGTCAAACTCCTCCCAGAGTGGAGCCTCAAGACCCACCTCCGACGTCCCCTCTAGACCACTAGTAGAGACCAACTCGCTTCGAATCTGTGCGATTTTGTCCTGCAGATACTCCCCAAATTCCTCTGTTCTACCCTGCAAAGGGGCTTCCTGCGGCCTCTGTTGAAGGAGGGAGCGGGCTACCCCAAACAGGGCGGCAGGGTGGTTATCTGCGGACGCAATAAGGGTGGCACAATACTGACGCTTGGCCACTCTTAACGCCACAAGGTAAGTCCGTCAATGGGCTCTCACCTGTGATCGGTCAGATTCAGAGCGTGACGATCTCCATCTGCTCTCTAGGCATCTCTTGCGGCACTTCATCACCCTCAGCTCCTTGGTAAACCAAGGGGCCTGGGTGGTTCGCTGCCGCAAGAGAGGCCGCAAAGGCGCAACCCGGTCCAAGGCCCGGTGGCCGCACTGTTCCATGCAGCCACTAGGTCCTCCATCCGGGTGCGGGTCAGGGCTACAGAAAATGGCCCAAGCTCCGTCTGGAACCTATCAGGTTCCATCAGGCATCTGGGGCGGAACCATCTTGGACATTCCGGTTCCGCCTCCCCGCAATGGGGAGTAGCGGCTGGAAGGTCGAGCCGGAGAAGTGAGTGGTCTGACCATGACAGGGGTGTAATAACTAAATCCCCTACTCCCAGATCACTCCTCCACCGGCCAGACAAAGATAAGATCCAGTGTGTGACCTCCCTCGTGTGTGGGGCCCTGAATTACCTGGGTCAGGTCCATGGCTGTCATGGAAGCCATGAACTCCCGAGCTACCTCGGATGTCTCCCCTACCGATGGCAAGTTAAAGTCCCCCATGACCAACAGCCTGGGGGTCTCAACTGTCATCTCTGCGATCACCTCAAGGAGCTCGGGCAGGGCTGCTGATGCATAGCGAGGAGCCAGGTATACAATCAGCAAGCCCAACTGTCTCCCTGGGCCCCACTTCACGCATAGGGACTCACAACCGGTTATCTGTGGCACAGTGGTCTCTCTCGGCTCGAGACCTTCCCTCACAATGACCAGGTTTAAAGATAATGGGATTCAGTGGTGGGACTCAATTTTTTTTACTACCAGTTCTATGGGCATGGCTTGGTGGGCACGGCAAGGGAAATATACAGTAAAATCCCTATTCCCTCCCAACTCCAGGGGAAGGTTACTGCAAAATCCCCATTTCCTCCCCATCAGCTGGGACTAGATGGGGGCCGGGCCAGTCAGAGGTGGCATTTACCGGTACTCTGAACTACTCAAAATTTCCACTACTGGTTTTCTAGAACTGATCAGAACCTGCTGAATACCATATCTGGTATGATTGTTCTGACCCAGCTCCCCAAACATGACAAACTCTCTGACATGAACTCAAAAGATTCCTTTATTAGGAGTGTCAACAGCCCCGGCAACCTAACAAGTCAGTTTGGCAGGAAAATGAATTGTTGTCTGCCACACCTATTCAACTCTGCCCCCTTTTATCCCCAGAGCTAGGGTGCGGCTTAGCTAGCAGCGGTGGCTCTTTTTTCCCCAGGATCAGCCCACAACTTTCCACTGCTCTCCTCTTCTCTGCCTTCTGCATAGCTGTGTGTCAGGCACTGGACCTAGCAGTTCCTCCTCTTCTTTATCAACTACCTCCAGACATGGGGGCTGTTGACTCTCCATCTGAGGGCTGACGGATGGGCCAGGCTCAGCTTCTCTCCTTTCTCTCTGGCAGCTCCATTCCCTCTTTTCCCTCAGAGCTCTTGGGTTGCCCTGATGCCAACCCTGATTCCTACGCTTCCTCCTCCTCCTCTGATTCGGTTGCTGGAGTGGCCGATGGCTGACAGGCCACACCAATGATATTGACATTATATATCAAACATTTGAATTTTTATCAATTGATGAAGAACTTTGGATTTATTCAATTTGGAATACAACTAAAAATATTGTTTTCTTTTTTTGTTGGACTTACACTGCATTTGTTTGAATTGGCTCTTTATCAATGGGCAAGGTTTAATTTGTTCTTTAGAAATTTAGCAATTTGTGTCGTTCAGAAGGCAGGTATTTATATCCGTGTGTTTATTTTAGGCCCCGCAACTGCATTAAAAAAATCCATGAATTATTATTAGTATAAAATAAATAAATGATTTAAAAGTTGTAAAGTGGTGGAGGTATATTACACATATGGGTAAGTGTTGGTTTTGGAGCTTTTATTGTAGTACTCAGCTTGTAACTGAATTGGAAACAGAACTTCCAGCACTAAGTTATACGGCAATTGAACTACACTCAATTTCACAATCTCTTTTGCCCTGATCATTAAGCATTTCTGCATGCTTGTTAAGTGAATCTAGGTTCCCCCATTGTCTTTGCTTGTTGAAACTCCCCTGGGAAGATCACAATTGCAAATCACATGACCCAAGATGCTGCACCCATTGTAAATACGTGCTGCTTGACAGGAACCCAAATTTTGATCATGTAACTGCAAGGATCATAAATGTGAGTCACTTGTAAGCCACTTCTTTAAATGCCACTGTAACTTTGAATGGTGATTAAATAATTGGTTGTAAGCTGAGGACCACCTATAGTTAAAATGTTTCCATCTCTAAATACAGAGCCCGGTTTGAAGCTTTCAGAATGATCATAGAGAACCCTGTGGGCTCCATAGAAGAACCAGAGGTACATGTAGTGCTTTTTATCCTAGTTGTCTGCTCAATTAAAAAAGAGGTATATAGAACTGTTAGTGTGCAGTCAAAAACAAAATAAAAAATGAAAATAAAAGTGCAATACTATAATGCAATGGTTTATCCTCAGAGTTTCCCCACTTATCTGAAAAACGCTTTAACGGTTAGCAACCTAATTTAGTCTAAATTATTATTTTAATGTTTCTGGTCTATAGCTATCACAAGAGTGATAAAAGTGATTTGGGCTTTGAAAATGTGAGTTCAAAGAAGTGATAATTTGATTAATAAAATTGTGAGATTTGCAGTTCCTAAGGGCTTTTAAACTCAAAAAACTGTTGTGATATATTCATTCCACACCAACAGTTTCACCAAGTGGGTTGTTGAACTCACTGAATAATGTGGTAGTAAAATTAAGTAATTAATAAGATTAGCATTTTAGTATAGTTGTAACCTAGACAGAATCCAGATTCATGAGATTTAATTATCTTTTGCTAGTTTGAATAATTTGTATTCAATTTCACAGAAAACATGCAAAAGATGTTTCCACGGTGCTCTCTGTAAGAAGAATCCTAAAAAAAGAAATGGAAATAGATTGCTATAGCTTAACTAGAGGTTTGGAAAAAGAACAGATACCAGTGTATTATTCCTAAATCTGGGGAAATATTATGATATTCCCAATAGGTAGAATAAAGTTACAAACATAGATTCTAATGTTTCACAATGAAATTCAAATTTTGAAAAGGCAGCAAAAATGCAAAGTGATCCTTTATAAATCTTATACTTGGCATTCCTTAGTCCCAAACTTGCAGTTGCTGATTATACTTTGTACCTTAGCATTTATTTTATATAAAATCTGTAGTCAAGTCTATCTGCTTAAAGGAAGACTCTTCGATATATCAGTTTTGGAATCTGAAAATAGTTCTCTCTAAAATGCAATCTTTATTTTGCATATTTACATGAACAGGATTGAATTCGGCATCAAGGAAGAGGGGATAGTATACTTAGACTTCAGTGAGGCATTTGACAAAGTAGACCACAGCCCATTTTGGTAAGCTAGAAAAATATGTTAGACAGCATCACTTCCAGATGGATTTGCAACTAGCTGACAAAACATATTCAATGAGTAGTCCTTATGGGTACTACATCTACATAGAGGGAAGTATGCAGCAGGGTACCACCAGGTTTCATCTTAGGCCCAGAACTGTTCAACATATTGACAAATTACATAGATGAGGAAATAGAAGGGGTAAACTTTCAGATGACACTAAGCTGGCAGATATATTCAACACCCCAGAAAATAAGTTCAGGATCCAAAAAAATCTTGACAGATTCAACAATGGACCTATCCAACAAAATGAAATTTAATATGAGAAAATATTTTAAATCTAGGCAGGAAAAACCAAAGGTACAAGTACAAAGTAGGTAAAACCTGGCTCAAAAGCAGTAACTGTGAGCGGGACCTTGGAAACCTAGTGGACAATCAATTAAATGTGAGTCAGAATTATGTTGCAGCAGCCAAAAAAGCTAATACACTCCTTGGTTTGAATAGAATGAAAATCACACGAAGTACTAGTACCGCTTTATAAATCCAGGTTTGGCCTTAGTAAGAACATACGTGGAATACTGCATCCAGTTTTGGTCACCACATTACAAAAAAAGATGTTGAGACTCTGGAAAAAGTGCAGAGAAGAGCAACTAAGATGATTAAAGGTCTGGTGACTAAAACATATGAAGAGTGGTTGTGAGAATTGGATATGGCTAGTAGAGCTAGTATAGAGAAAAGAAGAATTAGGTGTGACACAACAGCAGTATTCCAGTATTTGAGGAGCTATCACAAAGAAGAGAATCAACTTATTTTCCAAAGTACTAAAAGGCAAGATAAGAAAATAATGGATAGAAACTAATCGAGGAGAGAAACAACCTGGAATTAAGGAGAAACTCCCTAACAGTAAGAACAATTAACCAATGTTACAGCTTGCCTTCAGAAGTTGCAGGTGCTTCACCACTGGAGGTTTTTAAGAAAAGACAGGATGTCTTGGTGAGCAGGGGGTTGGAGTAGAAGACCTTCAAGTGACTTCCAGGTTTATTCTGATTAAGGTCTGCTTACACCATTTAACCCATTCCAACTTTCTTCTGCAATGCCTCCACAGAATATGTACATCTTATTGCTCTTATTTATTTCTGCAACAACATGTCCGTAAGTTAAAAAGTTAGTTCAAAAGTCACTCAGTGAGCTTCTGTGACAGAAGGTGGACTTAAACCTTGGTCTTCCTGGTGTCAGGCCAAAATTTAGCTACTACTATTATCCAAAGTATTGTTTGTGATATTATAAATCATTTTATGTTCATGTTGTAGTTATATATAGCTTGACAAATTTCAGGAGTTTCAATCCTTAGTTAAAGTTCATTTGGAAAGAGACTATGCTTTGCTAGGCTTTATGTATTTACAAATATTGGTGAATAGACTCCTGCAGATGAATAAAATATTTGCTTTCTGTGGTTTTCTTTATTTTTGCTTTCTGCTGTCTATAAATTGTTTGCTGCTGTCTAGTTATCATTGCTCCAAAATGTGGGGATTTCTGCAGTTAATAATGTTAAAATAGTAGCTGTGAATGGTGAGTGAAGCCCGATGGTTGTGTCATTTGTGCATTGCACATTAAAACGGTAGGGGCTTCTGCTGCCTGATGGTGCCTGCTATTTTGACATTGTTGATCCAGCTGCAAATGCTTCTGCCTCCACTCTTTCAGTTTTGTGGGATGAAATTGAGAAAATTATCTTTCTGGACCATTGGCCATACCAGCTTCTTCATTAGGTCAGATTTTACTGCTTTTTCCCAGATGGTTAAGAGACAATGTTTCAAGTCACCCATGGTGAAAGCTCTGAGTGAAGATTTTCAGTCAAAATACCTAAAAAGAAAATGATCCCATGGAATCATTGTGGGTCCTGAATCTAAAACCTCATCTGTTTTGTTTTTCCAATGTGGCCCCAACACAATACACAGATAATGATTTGATGAACTTGATGGATTTCCCACTTACACATTTGTTAATCCAATAGCGTTTCGATTGCTATGAACAAGGAGCATATCAGTACAATACTTGCTTCTAAAGCTACTAAAGGCCAAAGCCAAACTGATACTTTAAGCATACTATAAACATGACATTAGATTTCCTGGAAAACAGAGTCTGTTTGATCCTATATTAAATCAAGGAAGTCTTGACCAGAAAGTCTGACTTTGAGGAGTATAGCTGGAACCAAGGAATGCATTAATATTTTGGTTTCTCTATTCAGCTGAAATAGGACGTTGCAAAGATTGGCATGTGAGACATTCACTAAGAGGTTTCATGAGCCACAAATTGCAAATGTGTGCTACGCAGTAAGAAAATGCTTTGAAGTCTGGAGCCAGACAAGACCAAATGAAATACTTGTGTATTGTTAAATAAAATCAGGATTTCTTTTTCATATAGTTCTATGGTAATATTGTATTCTGTTTTTCAAGAAAAGTTTTCTTTTGACAAAAGAGCTATGATTGGATTGTCAGCTATATTTACAAAAGCAAGAAGCACAAATAGGCAAAAAGAGAGATCTGGCAGGCAATGGGTAAGGCAAAGTTACGCTTTCAAATCAAGCTCCAACTTTTAAAGTTGCATCTAGCTGAAAGATGCAGTGTGACCTAAGGAGGTACCTTCTTGATAAGGGTATCTATGTGTCCAAACAGTGCTTGGATGGGACAAATTTATAACAACTATTAATAGCAGAATCCAGAAGTGAGAAAATAAGTTAAGAAACTAAGGGAAAAATTAGTAGTGTTTTAGTTTGATTATCTATTATTATTATGTTGATACTTTCATAGCATGCCCCAGGAAATAACTGGCAGCCAATGAGAATCCAAAGAAGTAATGACCAATGACATTTGAGGGCTATTTCACAAGCTAAATAGTCAATCAGGATATCATGAGTATCATTTGTACACCACTGTAATATTTCTTTCTTATATTTATATTTTATCTTTTCTTTAAAAACGCAAGGCAGTGTGCTTAGCATTCCCACACCAATTCTCCCTCACGACAACCCTGTCTAAATCTTTAGCCTTCCTGCCACAATCATTGAGGAGATGATTCTTCTCTTTCAACATTTTTAACTAACAAAACAACTCCTCCTCTTCATGATCGTTCCCTCCCTCCCTTCTTTTTTCCCTTTCACTCTTTGAGCTTTCATCTGAATCTGAAAACCATCTAAGACTTGAACCTGGATTGATAGCTATATCTTTTCTTTCCCTTCATTCCACAACATTATAAATGTTTTATTGTGCTTATTAGAACTGCAAATTTTCAAAAATATTTTTTTTATTTTTCATGCATTTTAAGCAACTTTTGGGGAAGAATTAAAGCAACCTGTTTTTTCCCCAAACTATTGTTGGCCCCTTGGGAATTTCTAAAGAAAATCAAAGAATTTACACAATCTTAATATTTACACTGGGAAACAGTATACCAATAATTGAAATTTGGAATTTGTGCCATGATTTGAATTAATACGCTTTTGTCATTTATTATACTTTGAGTCTTATTTATAGACTATTATGGAGGGGTTCTTTATATTACAGTTGCTCCATTTTCTGATCTTATTACATTGTAATGCATTCATTTATTATGTTTTAATCATTATGAAATGTATGGATTATTTTATCTCTTGTTTTGCTTGCATTTCTGGGACATTACAGTTTGCATTATTGGATATTAATCCAATAATGATTACATTAATATTTCATTGTCTGCAGTCAGGATTCAGTAATAAACCTCTAGCAGCTGTCTAAAACAACCTAGCACAAAGCAGATATTCCACACAGACACATATTTCATTATGTGTTTTATTTTTGTACGAGCCTGGGAAAAGTTATGGGGGTTTAGCAGCACTGAGAGTGAGAAAGTAGATGGGCTACATTTTACAAATGGGTGAGTGTGAGGTTTGTGTGGAAGGAGGATTTACTTTATTTGTGTATCTATAGTATACCTGGGCCATGAATTGCCCATTTGGGCTAGAAATTCCACCCTGGTCTGTCCAGACAGATTAGATTTCACTTCCCAGAATTGCCATTTAGCATTTGAGCCTCTAGACACACTTGGAGAGCATCAAATTAGGGAAGTCTGACTTGCTTGCAAAAATCAATGGGCATACCCTGATGTTCGTGATTACTGAATCTCCATCTCTATAAATCATTGTGATCATGAAGTTTTTATGAAGACAAAATTACTGACTGTATTCCAGCAACATTTCCATCTTGGATACAAGCCGTGTTAGAAGCTCCCTCCTGAAGATTGGAGCTGCCAACCCAGCAGACACCGAACATCTCATTCTATTATTCCAAGGCATTTCAGCACAGCAGCACCTGCAATCTGGGAAATGAAAAGGTGAGAATGCATTATTGATTAATTACTTAGTCATCTCCAAGTAGTTATTGAGCACAGCTGTGACTTTGACAAATTGCTCTTCAATTTTTGTGACTGATGTGCAATTTGAATAATGCAGTTTTACCATCCTCCTGTCAGAGGGTGACATGGAAGATGATTCTGGTAGTTCACAAAAAGGCAGCTATATCATGTTTGGGTAATAGATGATGTTTGCCAACACTTAGCAAGGGGAAAATAATTAATGGCTGCAATACTTTGTTTGAAAAGTATACTGGGTTAATTAGTTAAAAGATAAAATATCAACTTTCTTTCATAGCCAGACCTAATGTGCATCTTCCTGGGATACACTGTAGAAAATTCAGACTGTCTGCTTATCACACTTGATGCCAATGTATGACTTCTCTCTTTTACAAATAGCACAAGGAATAAGAAAACATCCATCAAGAGAAAAGGGGGAGGGGGAGAATGCTAAACCCAAGATGAAGAGAACAGTTAAATTAAACTCATTTTCTGCAGGCTTCATCTTCAAAAGCCCTTCCTCTGGACTATTTGCACATAAAACACTAAGTTAAAATATTAAACCACACAAGCTGCTTCCATGAATTTCTGAGAAAATGAACTACGATATTTAATGCTTTTTTCTGGTTTGATTGTGTGTGCTGTAAAAACATGGAGGCCCAAACTATATTGTGACTGACATACACAGGGATGGCGGAAAAATTCTCTCCCCACATTTTTTTTTAGAAAGTATCAATTTCCCCCACTCCATCCCACCTTATTCTGCCTCCAGTTGCACAAAAGCAGCTTTAAAAAATTCTGCTTAGGAGATGGGTTATGAATTTAGGAGTGTAAAGAAGCATATTTCCTTAAAATATATAGGTGGAGCTGGAGTAGCAATCCCAGTCTGGGACAGTAACCTCTCTTCTTATACAAATATAAAATAAAAACCAAAGCAGGCTGCACATATCTTATTTACTGAGCATTTTTTTAAAAAAAAATTATTTACAGTATCTCCAGAATAGCCTGGCAAAAATCCAACATTACTGCTGCCCCCATGGAACTGCCTTTGTCCTGCCCCCTCCTATCTATGATTTATACAGCCTTCTCTTGCTGTTTTCCATACTGCAAAACAATAACGAGCTGCAAATAATAGAAGAGAGTGAAGACAGTTGAGACAATGCATCATTATGCTGTCAGCTCTTCTGTGGTTAGCGGGAATTGGCGGGAATAGGCTAAGAATTGCTACTGGGGACAGGTTCTCTATATTATGCAGCTCAGCCTTGAAAGAAAAGCAATATGGTTTCTTAGGTATATGGCCTGATGACCATATTGCTACAACCAAATTCTCCTTGTGCAGGAATATTTACAGGAAAAATTATTCTAAACTACCCTGAGTCACTTAGGTGAGATGAGCAGTATATTAATGAGATGAATGAATGAATGCGTTCTGACCTAGGCGTCACAAAATCACAAAACGTATTCCTTGTCCCCCCCAAAAACCCTTTTTATTTGGCTGATGTGAATTCCTAGAATTCACATCCAGCAAAGTCTGGACAAACAGTCTTTCAAGGGTAAATTGCAACCAAAGACCTTATCAATCCTTGGATAGTTGCCAGGCTGATAGCTTCCTGGCAAGGAGTCTCCCAGATAAACAAATATTCCCATGAATAATACGAACTAATTATCTCCTGCAAACACCACTCCCCCTTTGCTCCTATTTATTTTCTATGGGAGGAGTCATTCAGCGTCCCCTTATGCCTTTACTCCCAAGTCGACCTCTACTCCTTAATTGTTCTTTTCTCCTGACAACTCTGCGCATGCGTACATCAGGAACAGGCTCCAGCTGTCCTTCAGCCCCACTTATCTCCAACTCCGAAGGCAGCTGAGAACTGTCAAACGGCCTTGGCCCCTCAGCCCCACTTATCTCCGACTCTGAAGGCAGCTGAGAACTGTCAAACGGCCCTGGCCCTATCTCTGCCTCTGATGCAGAGCACTCATCAGAGCCTTCCCCAGACTCCAGGACTGGCTCAACCTCCTCACTGTCCGAGTCTGTTGCCAGCTCTACTGACAGCTGGCGGCCCACAACAGAATGAATGAATGAATGAATGAATGAATGAATGAATGAATGAATGAATGAATGGTCTACAAAGTTTCTAATCACATGATCCAAGCTCTTTTTTATGCTGTGTGTCAGGATATGATTTTATGGTTGCAGCTGCCATCTTGACTTTTTTTTTTTTTACTGCTATGGACATCCTGCCTCTTTGCCAAGCTGAATTGGAAAAAGAAGAAGCACAGTGAGGCAAAGAGGGAGAGACTGACCAGAGTTAGCTTTACTTGGCTAATTCAGAGTGTTCCAGACTGCTCTGTTTTCAAATTCAGTATCCTTACTGCTATAAAAAACTTTAGTGTTATATCTTTGTCCAAAAAGTGCACCATATTTTAATTAAATTTAAAAATAACCATTGATATTATCATATAGTAATTTATTTTGCTGTGAATCATTCAGGGTCTTTGAGAATCAGTGGCATGCAAGTTTATTAAATTTATTAAATACAGTGTTTATTATTTTAAACATTGTAAATGTTGTTCAAACTATGTATCACTTTTCATGCTAAAAGTATACATTACAGCTCATTTTCTCAACATCTAAGGCATTTGAAAAATTCTCAATATCCTATCCCTATACCTTCCAAATGAAAAAAAAACTGCAATTGTCCCAAAGCTACATTTTCAAGAGGCAACTGCACTTTATTTTTCTTTGAAGAGCTTTTCCTTCTCACCCAAAAAGCTTCTTCAATTCTGACTTAGAACTGATGTCAGAACTGAAGAAGCTTCTGGGATAGAAGCAAAAGCTCTTCAAGGAAAAATAAAGGAAGTCCAGGTGCCTCTTGAAAATCACTTGTGGGACAATGATAACTTGCATGACTGAGAATCTTCATCAACAAAAACTGCAATTGTTAACCATTTCAAAATTACATTGCCATCTGGCATAGATTGGAGATGAGAGTATTTGGAAGACTTTATCAGTTTAAGTGAGCTACTCAATAATTGCTTCAGGAATTGGCATTTGGGAGATGTGCTTCAGCAAATCTAAGTTGGAAAGGAAATTAACATGTGCTTTACATCTTATTTCAGAGTAGAAGTCATTATAAATCTCAAAATAACTATAACAACAATATTTGTGCATCCCAAGGACCATTAACCCTCTCAAAATATGATCCCAAATCAAAGATACTACTTATATTTTTGGGATGTTTATAAATTCTGGGCGCTTGAATTTGGGTTGAAAGTAAAATTTATTTTTGTCAAATACTTTTTTATGGCTTTGTTTACATTGGCTTGGAAAACTGGTCATGCTAAAAAAAAAAACAAGGCAACAACTTTGTTTTCTCTGCAGCTTTTGGTGGACCTGGGAAATATAAATCTAATTAAGTTACCGTATTTATTCGAGTATAACGCGCAAAATTTTCTACCAAAAAAAGAAATCAAAGTTTGGGTGCGCGTTATAAACGAGGGCTGGGGTGGGGTGGCAGTGGCGGCCAGTCCATTGAGGGCGCAGGCGAATTGTAAATTCGCACTGCGCCTTTTCCGGGCTGCAGCCGCTCACTGTACGCGAGGGCGAAGAAAAAAAACACGTCCCCTCGTCGCGTACAGTGGGCGGCCCGAACTGGGGGTGAGAAGTCTTATTATCCGCTGTATGGTCGCCGCTTCATTTCCTCGCCTCGCTCACACGTTACGGCATCAGCAATAAAATGGATGGCATTTATTTATTTCGGTATTGTGTTTATACCAGTTTACGTTGTCAATAAATGATTTTTATCATGGCCGCACGTGTTCAACAATGTTTTTTTGTCAATTACAATGCTTGGTGTGAAACAAAATTTTATACCGATTTTTAATCGAAAATTAGGGGTGCGCGTTATACACGTGTGCGCGTTATACTCGAATAAATACGGTACTCAGAAATGGATCTTACCTTTATTTTATATGTATAACATACACAGTGGAAAAAGGATATAGTCTAACTAGGTTTTGCAGTTTTAATTTTGAAAGCAAATATAAGAATATTATTTGGGTATCGTCAGCGGTGGGATTCACTTAGCTTCCCTACTGCAAATGTGAGCGCAAGTGCTGCATCTGTGCATGTGCGCCGCCTTCTGAGTATGTGCAGTGCTCGTGCATTACATCAGGGTGGGTGGGTGGAGCCTCCTCAGCCGCTGCTACTGCTTTGCCTGAACTGGAGAGAATGGGCTGAATACCACCTCTGGGTATAATATTAACTAGCTAATTATTCACAAGTCACTATAACAAGCTGCTCTTTTTAAGACTCTGGAACTTCTCAGTGAATAAGGTGGTCACGTATTTTCTTCCTTCAATTATTCAGAAAAAAGTAGGTCATAATGCCTAAGCAAGTTTAAAATAGGCATCTATATCTCTGCTGCCTGATTGTCTCTGCCGCAAAGGAGTCCTGAGAGACTTTTCTTTGACAGATTTCAATTGCTTAATATCCCTGGGCTAAGCATTTAGGAAAAAAGACACAATACACCAGAGGTATAAAAATGGTCTCATATCTCAAACACTTTTGCCTATTTCTGGGGAGAAAAAAACCAAAACAGGGTACATAAACATGTGTAGACTTTAGAGCAGGCAGGGTAGGCTACCTTTTTTTGGCAGGGGAAATCCTCCTGCCATACCAATGTTAGCAAAAAATGAATGACATTTCAACAAGAAAGAATGGTACACATGCAAATATGATCAATGACTCTGACTATCAATCTATTGTTTGTGAGATTTGTTCTACTATTCGTCAAGTGCCTTCACGATGACTTCTAAAACATATCCATATAAAAATGAGACTGAAATCAGATTAAATTGAAACACCTAGGAACAGCTATAGAAGCTGGCAATAACTTTATCAGCTTTAAAAGAGATTTGGATAATCATAAAAAAAACAGTTTTATCAGGGGTATTAGTTTTAAAGGTTTAGTATTAACACTGGGCTGGGGAAGGATGCCTCCAAGTCCCAGTTATAGGGGAACAATGGTGGAAGATGAATATGTCTCCATCACCATCAACAGTATAAAGTCATCTGGTTGGATGCATGAGAAACAAAAGGCTGGACTAATAAGAGACTTGTCTTATTCAGGAATGCTATTCTTATGTACTTTTGCAGAGGTAGTTGCTCAGGAAGTCAACAAACCTTATTCAAAGACATTGTATTGTATTGTATTGTATTGTATTGTATTGTAATAGTTTTTCATAACATAGTTGTTTCCAGATGCTACAGCCTTAGAACTCCCAACTCTAGGAAGATTGGTATAAATGTTTAGCAATAAGAAAATAAAAAATAAGCTGGAAGCTTCTATAGTCAGCCAAAGGAATATGTTTCATTAGAATTCCTAATGGAGCGAGGTTCTTAGTAACACTAAACTGCAATTCTATAATCTCTTGTCCTTCCCACACTGGATTACCCTTCGAATCGATATTGTACATATTAATTAGAATATGCAGGATTGTATGGTAAATTTCCACTGGAATCAGTAATTTGTATTAGTTAGCATGAACATTTTACATAGAGTACATTGGGGTGAAAATGCAAGCAGTTTATGTTTGGATGCAGTCAAGACTTTAATCAATGATATACCAAATACCTATTTTAAAATACAACATTAAAATAGTTATTGAACAAAAAGGTAAAAAGAACAGCTTAAAACGATCACTAAATTCCATAACTGGAATAATAAAACTTTGTCCCCCTTAAAAAAAATCAAGTATTCCTTACAAGTCTACTTTGAAGTCTTTCTATATTTAACTTCCAAAAGTGAGGACATACAAAGAAGGGCCTTTGAGGTCCATCCCATGGGCACAGCTAACACTGAAAGAGATTAGTATTTTCCCAGTGGTGGGTCAACTTGTAGACAGGCAGCTTGGTATACTTTCTGGGGCTCTTTGTAGTTGTTCAATGAACCTGCCTCACCCAGCAAAGCACTTCCGTGGTCATTCCCTGACCATAGAAAAGAATTGTGATACATGGTACCTTTAAGAGTTTTAACCATCTTCATAAAATATATTTATCTATATACTGTATATACTGTATAAATGGGTGTGGGTGGGTATGTTCCAGCATAACTCTGCAACGCATTAAGCAATTTCAACCAAATTTGGTATACAGATGACTTACTTCCTGAAAAGAAATACTGTGGGAGTAAGAGACCCCTAACACCCCTTGGGATGTATGTTCTGTTAAGATACAGTCTATTGTGCCTTAAATGGCTTCTACTGTACTGTGGTAAAATAGCTTCTACTATACAGTGCAATAGAGTTGCCATGGTAATGGCTTCACAGTACTCCACAAGGGAGATTCCTCTGGTAAGGGTGAAAATCCAATATTAGAAATTACATTTGGTCCGGACATTTCCCCCTATAAATAAATACCTGGACAACGCCGAGTTATCAGCTAGCATGTAATATTATTCAACTATTGGAAGATTATGTATTTAGGTTTTTTGGCAAAGTTGTTTGCACTTCTTTTCTTTTAGACAATGATTTTGTCCAAGAATAAACCTTTCCATGCTATTGCGAATGTGGCAAGACTTGAAAACCACTACACGATCTTATAGGTTTGTTCTTTGTAAGTGTATTTGAGAGAAGCTAGGTTTGGAATACATTACTCTTTAAAATGAGCATACAATATTTATATGTACTGTCCTGGCACTGATGATGTTACCTAGTTTGGTAATTAAATATCTTCAGGCAAATAACTAAACTCAGAGAGCACCAAGAATTCCACAGTTCAACTGTGATCTTGAGATATTGTCTTCTATTTTCAACTTTGTGGGTAGTTCATGTAACACGGCAAATAATTGGAAGTATTGGGACCAAAGTTTTATATTGTATTTGACAGCAACTGGGGGAGAAAACACATGCAGTATTTAAAAAGGAACAATAGCTACTTTGCTGAAACCTACTGGGAAGAAGATATTCACAGTTCATAATTTTTTAGTGTTTTTTTTTAATACCAAACATCCTAAATATTTTGAAGAAGCTCTTTTGGCATATAAAATTTTTGAACATATGTTTTTAAACTCAACTTATGTCTCACATTGATGAAATCGAGTAAATTGTGTCTTAAAGCTAATAGACAAGAGATTTGGTCTTTATTGAATGAGATCATTAGAGCCAAAATACTGCTTAGCATTAAAGAAGAACAGGTTAAAGGGTGAACGTTACAAGATTCAGATCTCACACTTGAAAAGGCTTTGGAGATTTGTTGTACTTCAGCAGATAACACAGGCTCTGCTTCAAAGTATGGACCTTTTTAGTGAAACAATAAGGAAATATATACTATGCAATTGATGGATAGAGTACTTGAAAGATTACACGAATTTGGAAGATTGAAAGTTACAGCGGAAAGCTCAAAAACAAAGATAATGTTTGCATTCCTAGGTTGCAGAAGGTGACTGATCAAGATGCTCAACTTCAAACTGCCATATCAATCATAAAGAGGGATTTCCCTGCTCCAGAAGCTGCAAAGCTTTGGGGAAATGTGAAGAATTTACTACATTATCAATATGGCATTCATTATGTGTAAATGATAGTAGCTATTCCTGCTTTGCAGGAGCAGGACGTCCTTTCTCAGCTTTGGGCTACTCCTCAAGGAATTCAGAGCTCAGGAAAGGAGCATACTTAGCATAGTGGCTGGCATGCAAGTTGATGCCAAGCAAACAAAGAAAAATAACTGGAGGGTGCCCCCAGTTGGGGTGTCATTCAAGAGGCCATTAAAATTGTATTTGGTTCCTGATTCACTCTGGGGGGAAAACTGAATAGAGATAATTTAATTTTATGATTATGATTGATCATTATTTTAAACAAGAGAAGAAGATGATTAGTCTTAATAAATAAAATAGCAAAGGCTGTAATTGAAAGCATAAAGCTGTTTTTCCTTCTTATGAAAGAATCCTTGGAATCATATAACTTGTAAATCAGGAATTTAAACAATCTGAACATCCTAATGATTTTAAACAATGTCTTGGTAGTCCAGTGGGTCCTCAATCTAATCGTACAATAAAAGGGAAATTCAGTCTGTGAAACAGTTTATTGAATATTCTGAAGAGTCTGGTGGACAACATCATACAGCTTAACTGAACATTGAAACACACCACTTACTGGAAACATTATGCCCAAATATTAATGGAGAAGGTGCTGACAGATATTCTCCTGGTAACCACAAAGGCTGTTTCAGTAACTGAGTAATATAAAAATGTCTATAGTCAACTTCCTTGTGTGTTCAAGATAGACAAAATGGTCTTATGTTTATGTGCAAGCCACTGACAGGCTGCAAAAAATGAATGCAAGGCAACTAAGATAAGTTTCTATGGTGAAGCAGAAAATGGGACGAACCACAAGTCATATCATATGGTGATATTAGAAGAAAGGGTGCATCATTATCATAAATACCATTTTTATTATCAAACATGTACTTCTAGAGCCTAATCATTTATGAGGACAAGGTGGATCAAATGTTGCAGAAACCATAGAAATAATAGCTAGGAATGTTATATTTCGCACTGAGTAAGCGTTCATGCTGGGGCCAGAGTGGCTCATGTGGTTAGGATGTTGAATCAGAAGACTGTTGATGGGTTGACAGCTCAGCCAATTGAAGCCTGAGAGTAGGCACTGTGACAGATGAGTTCCCATCAATTAGTCCCAGCTCCTGCCACCTAGCAGTTCAAAAGCATGCAAATGCAAGTAGATAAATAGGTACCACTTCAATGAGAAAATAGCAGGGACATGAAAGGAGTCCCCTTGGATGTGCCCTGGGCAATGGTGATGTCATCAGCTAAATCTTTCAACCCAGAAGCACCTTAATAGATACTCCAACATGAATGTAGTAGTAATAGTAGACGTTCTGTATAATGCCATAGGAGGCATAGTAAATATCTCATGGATAGCTTGCAAAGTTTCTGGCTCCATTATAAGACTATGTGTTGGAAGAGTGGATAGTTGATTCTTTTTAGTCAGTAAGAGATAGATTAAGTCAGTCTGTGGTTTATGTATCTGTTATTAATTTTTTTAATAAAGAAGGGTGTGTGTGTAGACAGAAAGAGAGAGAGAGAGAGAGAGAGAGAGAGAGAGAGAGGGAGGGAGAGAGAGAGAGAGAGAGAGAGAGAGAGAGAGAGAGAGAGAGAGAGAGAGAGAATAAATTCTATGACAATTGTAGTTAAATCTTAACGTAACATGCATTAAAATGATGGGTGGATTTCCACATTAACTAAGATGTGGTTTTATCATAACTTATTGAATAAATCATATGACTAGGATTATTCTGCACACTGAACTATCAACAATAAAGCATGGTTTATTGCAGCATAACACACTTCAAATTTTGAGGTTTGAATAGTCCAATATTCTGAGGAGTTCAATTTACCAGAACTGAGGAGAATGAGCCAGGCCCATGCTGAACACAACTACTTTAAGTGGCAGAGATGAGAAAAGCCAAACTTTTATAGAGTGTTTATCCAGAAGCATAAATTGAGATCACTGCAAGAATTCTGCACAACTCTTCCAAAATAGCTTATATTTCAAATACACTGTATGGAGTATTCAACATAGAATGTAGATGGTCCAAAGGAAGATTTTCTCCAATCATAATGGTGACCAGAAACAAATGAATGCAAACTTTCATTGAAACAACAATAAAGTGCAACTTTCAGGGAATTTTACTTGTATCTTTAAAGATTTTCATAAATATTTTGAGTCATTGGAATCACAGCATACATTATCTATGACTGACCAAAAAAAAAAAAGAATATTTCACTCAATAAAGGATTGAGAAGAGCAATTAACACCAGTTCTCATGCCATATTTGTTCTTTCAGGCCTTTTTCCACAGATGTAAGCCACTTTGGATTATGATAAAACTTATTTTATTTATACTGCTATTATAGCAGAGTTCACATCAACTCGATTTAATTTTGAATGATGTCATGTCAAGTATTCCAAAAGTGATAAACTTTTAGGGAACTATAGAACAACTTTATAATTACTTTATGGACATTTATCTGCCTTATGAACAACATCCCAGTCTAAGATTATACTGAAGGTATTATGTGCAACAAGAAGATTACTATGATGTGAGACTCTCATGTCCATTAAAGACCATTTAAGAGATATTGATAAGGGCCTGACTCAGATCGTTCTGGGAAAGAGGGACAGGACAGCAAGAAAGTAGAATAACATTTCAAAAGGAAAATTTCAGTCTGTATTTTTGACTGTGCTGCTCTCCAAAATGTTGGACCCTATCAATTGCATTTCAGAACTATGGCAGTCACCTGAAATTGGCCTAAGCAAAATGAAGAATCCTCCAGATTCTCTCAATAATTCACAAAATACTATAAGTCAGGATGGCATCAAACATGATAATGATGTAGCAATGGTCAGCCTCAGGATATATCTCAGGTCTTCCAAGACAAATGTGTTTAAGAAGTTTCCCGGTGATTTTTGAAAGTATCAAAGACCAGTATCTCCAGAGTACCAATTAAGAGCATATGTGGTGGGTTTTCTTTTCTTTTCTTTTTTACAATACTGGTCAATTTGCAGGGCTGAATGAAGTAGATACTACAGTTTATTCTTGTTATCAGTAACTGATGAAGAGACTTGCATTCAGGGAACTTCTGGTCCAGGAATACAATAATGACTTGTCAGACACATTTCCTAGTCTCATACAAATCATTACCGAAATCCAATATTGCCAAAAATCAACAGTAAAGGAAGTAGCTGAACTTCTTATGATAGAAAACTGTGCTCTGTCATCAATTTTTATAGAAGTCTGCACTGCCTGCTTGCAGTTTTTGACATACCTGGGGCAGAGACAGCTGCAGAACAGCGTGTGATAAGAGCACCTAGGTGGCCTACTGGTGCTCTGAACTGAAAATGGATGTGCTAGAAAATTGGATATTTATGTATGCTGATGAAAAGGCATGAAAAAAAATCCCTTTACCATAGTATTCCTGTGGTTCTCACTGGCACATGCCAAAAATGTTCCTGTTTCCCAATCACTGAGTTGCATTCATTCTGAGACTATGTAACACACATGTGCAAAATGGATCTTTTGGCCAGTATAAGAGAAAATTACTACCTTTATTGTGCCATTGTCTGTCTTTCTGTATGGAAGGTACGCTATTGCTGCTGCTGTTTTAACTTTTAAAGATGCGTTTGACACATTAAACTAAAGTAATTTTTAAATTTTTGCATGGTATTGCCTTAATCTGCATTGTGAACAGTCCAGTGGTGGGATTCAATTTTTTTTACTACCGGTTCTGTGGGCATGGCGTGGCTTGGTAGGCATGGTTTGGTGGGCGTGGCAGGGGACAGATACTGCAAAATCTCCCTCCCCTTCCCACCCCACTAACCTGCTTTCCAGCCCTGTTCTCCTGTTCAGGGCAACAAAAGAAGATCAGGTGGGAGGCAGTAGGAGCCGGGCCAGCCTATTTGCTGGTTCTCCGAACTACTCAAAATTTCTGCTAACAGTTCTCCAGAACCTGTCAGAACTGGCTGAATACCACCTCTGAAACAGTCCCCATCCCCCACCCCCACTGAGGCACTTGTTTTGATTTGGTTGGCTATTGAGGTTGGTGTTTATGTTGTTGTTATTACATTCTGTATACTCTCTTAGCTCAGTTTGCCTGATATGAGGAAGCTGCTTTCTTTGCCAGGGGTCCATTTCATCTGAATTAAATTCCTGGTCAATTTCAGCTGATGGGCAGATTAGCAACAGAAAGCAGTTTTTGAGCTTTCAGCTTTTAAAAGTCTTGATGGGACCAGAAACAAATCAGAAATCAATTGTAATCTAACACCGGGATGATGTGCTCACAGCAAGCAATATTAATTAACAATATGGCTTTCTATTCCAGTTGCAATTTCTGGATGATTTTCAAGTAGACACTCATTTACTGTGACCATGTATCCCCCTTAACAAAAAAAGGTCAAGGCATCTTTATTTGACGTATGTCCAATGCAGTTTTTATTCTCTAGCCCAACAGGATATTGAAAAGAAATTATGTAAAGAAGTTCATGATTCTCCCTGTCCATCAGCAGGATAATTCTTCGAAAACAAAACTGAAAGGCTCCAAATCTGGTATCACAGGAGAAGCCAGCAAAAGAAAGGTGCCTCTCAAAAAAATGGGCTTGTTGTAGCTTGGGACTGCAGAGGAAAACATTCCAACTTGGGAAAGGGAGTTTGATAGTAATGAGTAACTCAGAATATGACAGCTGTTCCATCCTAAGTGCCTCTCTTCCAATGGTGAAATTCAATTTTTTTTTACTACCGGTTCTGTAGGCATGGCTTGGTGGGAAGGATACTGAAAAATCTCCATTCTCACCCATCCAGGGGAAGGTTATTGCAAAATTCCCATTCCCTCCCGACTCCTGGGGGAAGGATATTGCAAAACCTCCATTTCCTCCCCACTCTGGGGCCAGCCAGAGGTGGTATTTGCTGGTTCTCCGAACTACTCAAAATTTCCACTACTGGTTCTCCAGAACCTGTCAGAACCTGCTGAATTTCACCCCTGCTCTCTTCCATATTCTCTGGTCAATTGCTACAAAGCAGATTACTGTTCCCCACACTTTGCTTCCCATGCACTCACATACAGAAACACACAGATTCAACATGAGTGAAGCATAAAAAAGCACAAAGACACAATATATTTCAGTGATGAGTCCTTGGTGCTCTCTGACCTTTTTCTCTTGCAAACATTTCATTATCCAAACTAGTTAACTAACACTGATGGTGACTAACACTCTTACCTAGTATGGATAATGAAACATCTGCAAGAAACCAAGTTCAGAGAGCATAAAGGACTCCTCATTTCAATCCTCGGCTACAAATAGTTTCCTTTATTACACATTACAGTATTTTGCTAGACATAAGAAAATGCAAATGCCTCCTTTGGCCATGACTGGTAAAAGGGTTGGAAAGAATCCCAGAAGCCATTTCTCAATATCTTCATTCCTTTGTAATTCATTCCAATCTAGTAGTATCCTAGAAAAATATGTAAAGGAGGACAAGATCAGCATAATGCTTTTCCAAAGCCAGAAGGGTACCATATTTGGTATGGGCAGTAAGCAATGATTTACTTAATCATGGTTTATT